>NW_023503295.1:3428155-3771168 GCF_014529535.1 Bradysia coprophila | reverse complement strand
TAGCAAAATCGGATGAGATTTACACGATTTATGTGCAAAAAACACTTAGGGCCGAGTAGCGGCCTTAGTCCAAGGGCCCAAATTTGAAACTTTTTTTGCCATCATTCTATTCGGCATTCAATTATCTCTCAAATAAAACAAAATCTAGCAAAATCGGATGAGATTTACTCGATTTATGTGCAAAAAACACTTAGGGCCGAGTAGCGGCCTTAGTCCAAGGGCCCAAATTTGAAACTTTTTTTGCCATCATTCTATTCGGCATTCAATTATCTCTCAAATAAAACAAAATCTAGCAAAATCGGATGAGATTTACTCGATTTATGTGCAAAAAACACTTAGGGCCGAGTAGCGGCCTTAGTCCAAGGGCCCAAATTTGAAACTTTTTTCGACACGTTCTTTTCGGTATTCAATTACCTTCCATAAAAAACTAAATCTGGCAAAATCGGATGAGATTTACTCGATTTATGTGCAAAAAACACTTAGGGCCGAGTAGCGGCCTTAGTCCAAGGGCCCAAATTTGAAACTTTTTTTGCCATCATTCTATTCGGCATTCAATTATCTCTCAAATAAAACAAAATCTAGCAAAATCGGATGAGATTTACTCGATTTATGTGCAAAAAACACTTAGGGCCGAGTAGCGGCCTTAGTCCAAGGGCCCAAATTTGAAACTTTTTTTGCCATCATTCTATTCGGCATTCAATTATCTCTCAAATAAAACAAAATCTAGCAAAATCGGATGAGATTTACTCGATTTATGTGCAAAAAACACTTAGGGCCGAGTAGCGGCCTTAGTCCAAGGGCCCAAATTTGAAACTTTTTTTGCCATCATTCTATTCGGCATTCAATTATCTCTCAAATAAAACAAAATCTAGCAAAATCGGATGAGATTTACTCGATTTATGTGGAAAAAACACTTAGGGCCGAGTAGCGGCCTTAGTCCAAGGGCCCAAATTTGAAACTTTTTTTGCCATCATTCTATTCGGCATTCAATTATCTCTCAAATAAAACAAAATCTAGCAAAATCGGATGAGATTTACTCGATTTATGTGCAAAAAACACTTAGGGCCGAGTAGCGGCCTTAGTCCAAGGGCCCAAATTTGAAACTTTTTTCGACACGTTCTTTTCGGTATTCAATTACCTTCCATAAAAAACTAAATCTGGCAAAATCGGATGAGATTTACTCGATTTATGTGGAAAAAACACTTAGGGCATGCGTATTTCGGTAGATATCGTCGAAAGACTGAAAAACACTTATAGGGCCCTAGCTCTGGAAGGGCCGACCCTACCATGCCCATTTTCGAACTTGACCTTACTTTTGTCGATACCAATCGGGGAAAAAAAGAATTTTTAAAAAAGGTTGTGATTTGCTCAAGCTAGAGGGGTCACAGACGGACGGACGGACGGACGGACATTTTTTTTATTGCGGATTCGTCATCTATGAACATAACCAAATGCTTTGCCCTTACTGTCTGCTTCCAATTCGACGTGTTACAAACGGCATATTGATCTTATAAGCCCCCAGTACTTCGTACGGGGCTAAAAATTTACAAAAGGTGAGAGTACGAAATTTCTTGGCAATCTGAGTACAGATGTGATATAGTACATTAGCGAGATTAAATTTTCGTAATGAACTTACTAGAAATTTTGGCATAACAAGAAAGCAGAATAGTTTTGTGGATGGTTAACGAGGGGACAAAATATAAGGAACTTTTACGGCTGCAAAGTGCTCGAGTTGGAATTTCCAATTTTCCTTGACGTGCTTCCAAACGAGAAAACGAATGTTTTTTTTTTCAAAGTTCGATTACAATCACTATCGTTATTCGAATTTTACTTTAGTTGATCATACATGGGTAATTATTCCATACACACCCTGATCAATGGAACTCTATTGTTATTTACATGACGTTTAAGAATTTAATATAATTCTTCTGAAATTCAGTTGAAGTAAAAAAAAACAAGCTAGCTCAACACTCGACTGATAATCGAGTGGTCCGAGTTTGATCACACCGTCAGACGCATAAACTAACTTTAATTTCCAAATTTCAGCCCAGTTTCGAGTTAGCAGATAAATCTTATAAAATATTTTTACAAAGAAATACATTGTAGACAACCGCAGCCTCAAATGCAATCCAATATCCAATTAATTCCATAATTTATTCAACATATGCTAAAAAATCCTAAATTTGTATCTGTACATGACACAAATTCCACCCATGGAGTGGCTTCTATTCTTAACAAAAATTACCCTTCTCTATTTATCCAGAACCATGGAAACTGGCCTGATTCAGCTCCATTTACACATAGCCGAACGAAAGAGACCCAATTCAAATGTTTTTTTTGTTGTTGTTGTTCTGTCAAGTTTGACATTATTGTGTAACAAAAGACAATTGTGAATTAGGTCTTTTTCGCGTTATGTGTACCTACAGTAATTATCCAAAGAAAATATGCCGGAAAATAGTGACAGTGTCGATATACTGCAATATTATTTTCGACAGCGCGGCAGTCTTGATCATAATAAATGTTCTCTCAATAAACAGTCCGAGATGGATTGTACGAGTTATGCGGGTGGATAAGTAAATGCAGTAAATGTTCGTCGACAAAACTGTATTTTCTCCGTAGCGAATGAGGAGTCAAAACATAGTTTTCTCGTTGGAAGGATGAAAAACATTTGCCATGTCTTGGGCATAAATTTCGGAATTTTTGAAATGTTGCATACGCATCTATTGGGGACGGTTCATTTTAGGTACTCGCGAAATTGCGTAAAATATACCGACCACCACAGATACGTAACTGACTATTTCCGTTCGGTTATGGACGGTAGATTTTAGGCATTTTTGCTTGTCGTCCTCACTTCTTTCGGATCAGTTGTGTTGTCACATCGTTGAGTTCTAAATTAGTTTTTTACATTTGTCAAAAAATGATAATAAAGAGTTCACTCATTGTTATGTTACAAATTAATATTGTTTGATGATAAAATGATTCATTGCACGTATATTACTACCAAGCATGCTCGGTACAAATATTTTTACAGAATTTTTATCAAACATTAAACAAAAATTTTGATAAAATTCTTTAGATATTGTAGATTTTGAAGAAATTAATAACATTTTTCGATATATTTATTAGATTCTCTAAACTAAATGAAAAACATTTTCCATCCAGAGTAGAGAAAACTGATAAAAACTGGTGTCGTCGCTTTGTTCACAAAACGCCCGACTTCCGCGCTTATCGTTTCTCTTTTTTTTTGTTCATCAAAAAAAATCCGTTTTGATTTTTGTAAATTTACATATTTTAGGATTTTAAATGATTTGAAAACGTAAATGTTTTTTTTAATTCAATTTGTTATTATTTGTATACATAACTCAAAATAAGTAGGAAGGCTTTCTCTGTTATTTTGTTTTGCTAAGTTCAACGCAATCTACATGCCCATGAGGATGTAGAATGCGGGTGAGGCTTATGAAAAATCTAACAACAACAGATAAAACAGCCCCCAAAAGACCTTCCTATTTACTTCGAGGCAAGTGTAATCATAAATCTAAATGTATGAAAATGCTCTTATATGCTACATGAATTTGTTTGTTTCAAAATGTAGATCTATCAGTTGTGTACGTGTGTTTTTGTTAAAATTGTGTGCTTTTACTTTTCTTAAAACAAAAACAAAAAAAATATTTTTATGTCTATAATCCCGTTTATCCAACAATTCCAACCCTCTATTATATACAGGTGTATAGAAACGTGTAAATGTATCATTTTTGTATTACAGATGATTTGAAAGATTATCCAAGATAATATAAATCAAGATTAACTGCGCTATGAGCTTAAATAGCGGTTTCCCTTCATATTTTTTCAAAAAAAAAATTATTAAAAATAAACCATTTTTTGTGTTTTACGTCGACTGATAGATGCGGTAGTCTGCGACAAGCATTACAATTTCGCAAAAACAATTTTTTTTTTAAAATTAAATTTTTTTTAGAAACAATCGAGAAGATGTTGTATTGAATAGAAAGTCGATTGGTGTATCTGTGTAAAACTTATGGAGTGTAAAAACGAAATCATAGAAGAAACCCTCTATATTGCTAGAAGTGTAGTATTTTTGGTGCTAGAATCTGATTTCCAGATTCAATCTCAGGTTTCTATACATACATATTAGAACGCACAATTTTAAAACAGATGTAAACCTCTGCTAAATAACAACTTCGAGTTTATCGAACTGGGTTTACTCTTAATTCAAAATATTCCTAAGTCCACAGAGGCTGGGAAAGTTGTGGACAAGATATTTTGTTGTTGCAGAAATGATAGGAGTGCTGAATGCTGTATTCACTCATCCTTCTTTCCAACTAAAAAAAAACGGAGAATGATTTGAGAAGTTTAATTTTTTAATTTGGCAGAGATAGACATCACACTGTTTTGGCGTGGTTCGTCAGGGTGTATTATTGGGAATTTCAAATCAATTTTTTTTTAATTCTTAAATTTTAAGAAATTTCAAGAAATAATTTTCAATATTTTTGATTCTTCAAGAGTCTTTAAATTTCTGAAAATTACAGGCAGTGATATTTCGGCAACAAAATGCTTCAGCTGATTTTCAGCTGATTCACACATACAATCAAAAGTTTTGATTCAAAACCGTTTATTTTAATTTATTTATTAAATCGACAGCTCAAAATCCTACTGATAACATTGTAATACTCGATAAACAAAGTTCAAAATGAATTCACAAATGTCGACAAGCATCCTTGCCAGTTGTCAATGGAAAGTTGACTTTGTAACCAGCATTGGTCGCGATAATTTGAGCTTAAATAAAAACATAGCTAACGCTGACCCGTACGAAACACCTATTCGTATCAAAAGCCTTTACTGTGAAACTCTTCATTTCTTTTACTTCATTCTCTACTGAAAAGCTATTCGCCCTTTAAAATCACTTACATTATCTTTCTTTGCCTTGTTAGCATATACAAATAAATTGCCGGAGGCAATATAGACAGCCCTGTACGAAGTCAACTTTCATAAATTCCTATTTAAACAGCTATATACCGATATATTTACCTATATTTTCCTATAAATAAACATTTCACAGATGAATATGCTATTATATAGCTCTATATGCCTGTATATAGCTCAATATAGGTGAATATAGGTGAATATAGATATATATAGATGTCCATATATGGAATGCCTGAAACACCCCACACTTAACAAATTATTTCCATGTTAACAGAAACACTCTAAGTACCCTTTTTCCCAATATATATCACTTTTATTAAAATCCAATATGGCCACCGGCAGCCATTTTGTTAGGAGACCGGAAATTTTACCGACGCTTTACATTCGTTAATACCTTTCAAACAAAAAAAAATTCATGAAATTCGGTCAAAATTTACTCGAGATATTGACAAAATACTCCACGTTCACTGTACGGCCGAGTAGCCAGATAAGAGCTCACTCCAAGAGACCTAGCTCACGCTCCGGAGAACATAATTTTTTTCCCTGATTGGTACGGTCAATACCTATCTAATAAAGCTAAAACAGACGAAATATGTTGAAATGTGGCCGACCTACAAGCAAAAACTGCTTGCCGCCCTGTTCCTGTTTCACACCAAGGGGTCTAACTCACGAGTCGGTCATCCGATTTCCATAAACTTTTTTTTTTGTCGATCGGTATTGTAAATACCTTTTATTTGACGTATGTGTAACAAGTGTAACGTTTGAATGTCCGGAGATATCTTCGAAAAACCGTAAAGCACTTATTGGGCCACAGCTCGGGAAGGGTCGATCCAAAATCACTCATCTTCGAACTTAGCCTGTCTTTTGACATTACCAAACGGGAAAAAAAAGAATTTTCAAAATCGGATGCGTTTTACTCAAGTTATCGTGCAGACGGACAGACGGACAGATGGACTTTTTTTTTCACTGATTTGGCATCTCTAGACAACCACAATAGGTTTCCCCTTACTCAGGGAGTCCAATTCGACGTGTTACGGACGTATGCGTAAACGCATAAGACCCCAGTACTTCGTACGGGTCTAAAAATGATTAAAAAGTTTACATAAATTGGTAATCGGTTGAATACGATTGAAGCCGCTACACGCGCGGGCGTTGTAGTGGCAAAACCGTATAAAAACGTATAAACAGTTTGGATTGTTAGTGTGGAACAGATGAAAAACAGCTGAAGCAAATTCATGCTGAAATTTTAAAAACTTTTTGAGAACTGAGATTCTCAATTGCTTCACACCTTTTTTTAATGATATCAGACTCAGTTTACCTACCCAAATGTCCCATAAATGTCACGTCAAGCTTGTGGGTATAATGGTCGTACGAATAAGTGGTAATAGTAGATTAGTTATATGTGAGGGAAACGTTAAGACACAAGGCTTGCCGAGATACACCCTCATGTGTATGTCTCCATAGGAAAGTAGGGGAATGAATTGTCATGCTAGTTGACACGATAAAGGTGCATATTAAGCAAGTGTCTGAGCAATTGTAAGTAAATGTGGCATCTGTACTATCGGTGTCGTATTTTTGATTTCTTGTTAAACAATTCAACGATACAGAGGGTAAATTATTTCGGTGTGCACCTGGAGCAACAGCTGGCTTTGTATCAGTTGCTGGTTAACACTGTAAATTTTGTTGAATTTTTGTTCATCTACCAGCAAACATTTTTTTATAGAGATAGTCTGACAACCAATGAAAGTAAATAGATAGGTATGGCCAAACGTTCAAATTTGTTCTAGCCGGAGCACATACGGATTTGCATGGCGCCACCTCAAACGAACTCATTTCTAGTGGAAATTTCCACTAGAAATGAGTTCGTTTGAGGTGGCGCCATGCAAATCCGTATGTGCTCCGACTTGTATGGACTGGCCATACCTACTTATCTACTTTCATTGCTGACAACAAGGTTTGTTTAAAGTGATTTTTGTTTTGTTTTGTTGGATTGTCGTACAAACCTGGCTGTCAAAAATATCTTTAATTTTTTTTTAATGTAACGGTGAGACCCAGCTGTTGCTAAATGTGCACAATTTAATTATTTACACCATGTACATTTTCGATGGATGTTGCTGAAAAATATTTTACTTATCGTAGTGTCACACGACGACGTACGTTAAGAATTAAATTCTCGGTCGATTTTCCAAAAATGCTCTATTACGTGACTATACGTTCCATTCGGACGAAATAGCAAAAATATTGAATTACATTTTGAAACAAACGTATTTATTGTAGTGAAATTGAAGTAAAATGCAAGTACAACACGTTATTGCATCATTTTTAACTCTTTAAATTTGAACAAAAAAAGAAATCACTTTTTTTTTTTGAAATAAAAAAGTTGTCTCATTCATAAATTCCATAACGAGATTGTCATGAAATATTTTGTAGCCAATATTTTTCAATTAATGAAACAAAATGAAATTAAAATAAAACTAAAAATTATTTTCCTTCTCTCATTTTTCCTCGTCCATGTGATGACAAAATAAAATCAACAATTAAAAAAAAATGTGCGATTATGATTCGCCTTGTATGTGACAATTAAACACGTGATTGGACTCAATATCTAAACGCTACATGTAATTCTACATGTAATTTCTAAATGATGCACACGGATGGGATATTCCTTCTAAACCCAAATAAACACGATTCAAATAGATTGTAAATGTAAGTATATCATTTAACATCTAAAAAAATACAAAGTTTTACAGTGACCACAAATTAAATTTCATCTTTTCATTCCGCATGCGATGTCAATGCTGTCCTACATTGCAATCTTTGTCCTAAACTGGATATTAGGGTGTAAAGTGATTTTTTTTTCTCTACGAAGCGATCCCATTAAATCGTTCAGCATAATATCCCTGAGTACGAACTAGCAAAAAAATATTGAAAAGTGTTGTCCGCATTGATCTACTTAGTGATTTATGGCAAGTGATTCTTTTGAAAAACAGGCTACCTAAATCGGACCAATTTTTTAATGGAATCAGTATTATGTGACCGAGATCACTGGATAGCTGAGGTCACGTTGTAACAGGCAAACATGCGTTAACACTTACTTTTTTGGATTGGCTGGCAACACTGCAAACGTCAACAAGTGTTTTGTTTCTGTGTCTGAAAATAATTATACTTTTTGTAGTCAGAACTGACCAGAAAAACGTTTCTGTTGACTAAATCTTGGCTATGAAGTGCCATGGTCGCCGGTAAAGTTGGAGTTCTCGCATAATCATCCAATAAACCAACGTTTTCGTGCGGCTAATGATACGGTGCTCGTCATAACCTCACAATGTGTACGCGTACCGTCGAAAAAATAGTGACAGCTGGAACCAACAGAAATTCACGACGAATATTTCGAGAACATACTTCGGTGAATTTTTGGACGCTGTGAGCGGAATTTCTTTGCGAGGAGACATTAGGAAGGCTTGGCGAGATTGGTACTCTTCTCGGTGGTGTGTCACTGCCAGGACTCTTAGTTGCTTTGCCTCACTCGCCAGCTTTAGCTCTCCGGCTGGTTCATGGTCTAAAAGTTTACTCACTGATGTGGCTGGGTCCTATTTTGCTTCTATATGAGTAAAATGATCCGGACTATTCATAGAGCTTAGGCTTTCGGGCTATAGAGTGGACAAGGTCGACGGATGGATTGGTGGTGTTATGTCGCTGAGAGATGCTAGTTTTTCCCGGCTTTTATTTTGATTCCTCGCAAAGACAACGTACACTCGATGAGGGTACATCTCTCTGTATCAATATTCGAGGAATGTATTCCATGTCGTGCAAAACTCTTTGCAAAGGGACGATATGGTCGCCGTGTCGGGTCGTTGTGCTATTCAGTGATGTGCCATCGTCTGGACACGCTGTCATTTCGCTTTTTGCACCGAAGGTCCTCATCTCAAAGGTGGCTCGTCCGTCAGTCTAATTTAGATGTTAGGGCTTTTGGGCTAAATAGTGGTAAAGTTTGACGGTTGACTTTTTGGTGGCGCGCTGCTGAGTGACGCTTCTGTCTGGCTCGGCTTTTATATTGGCCCACTGCAGAGAAAGTTTACGTTCGAACGGGCCAGTCTTATAAAATATGAGACTGGACCAGGTCAATATCGAGCGGAATGTAAATCACAGGCTTTATCAATCCCAATGACAAGGACTGTGATTCGGGCGACAATGTTGCCTTACTCGCTGTCATTAGTGTAAGGTCTAAGGGGTGAGACACAGTTGTCCTCCTAGTGGCTTTCTAGAATTTACAGTCTAATGAAACGAGGCTGAAAAGGGCTTCAAGATTTTCATGATGACAGGGTAGCACAAAGGATCCCATGATCTGTGTGCATTGATCAGAAATGATCACCCTAACTGATTAAATCTTAAAATCTACTTATTCCAAAATAGTTGAACTTTGGAGGGTGCTGTAGCTCTGCTAAACGTCTGTACTCTGTCACAGCTTCCTAACGATAGCCGAATTTCAACCGCAACACTATGATTCTGTCAACCAGGTTTTTCCACAATAATAACATCTGATTGAATCAGTTCATTGGTTTGCGGTTGTGTCTACGAGTGACATCTGACGTTCTCCCGTTTCACTAAGTGTCTCTGTCTAGTGAATCGTTTGTACTGTAATATAGTGCGTGAAACTGTTCAGCCCGACAACACATAAAAAAACTTACAAATCGGTTTTAACAAGAGAATTCTTGTGTTCAAACCGGTTGGCAGTGTGTTGTCTTTAAAACAAAAACCAAAAAAAAAAATTCAAAAAGTAACATCACAGACCGACTTCAAGTCGAAAAAGCCTGTGGTAGGTCAAAATAGGTCAAAAATCTCAAAGTAGATCAACGTAACAAGACACCGAAGCACGAGCTATTTGTCCGTAATTCAGTAATGTGCGATCCCTAACAAACATTTGTAACAAACATTTGTAACAAACACTTCTCTGCTGATTCTGACCAGGGTATTATTTTGAACGTTTGGAGGGTCTGATTGTTGGGCTAAATAAATTTTCATTTTACTACATCCTATTTGGAAGGCATGAAGAGATGAAACTTTGTATGGGTCGTGGTATGTCATCGTGTTGACATTTACTAAAATTTATAAATTACGATTTTTTTCACTAACATGATCTTAATACAACGTTGAGACTAGGCTGCATAATATAATATAAAGTTTTGAAACTTGAAAGTCCTGCCCTCCTGTTTTTTTATTTAATCAGTCAATCTGACCATAACCTTCAGATGGCGTTGTTTCTATGAATCATCTCCAACGCATTACAATAACAAAAACCACGCAATCTGTATTCTCGATTCTTCTTACGAGGTCTAAGAAGCACGAATGTTTTCTAGCCACTTAAATTTTGATGAAAAAAGTAAAAGTTCTTAACAGCTTCAATAAAAAAACGAATCGCAACTTACTCAAGGAAGTTTGTCGTTTACGACCTTATATCACGGGATTTTTGTTACTGAATCGTGTTTATAGATCACTAAAATGACCGCTGGCGTGACGATCGACGGTTCGGTTTTGTGTGCAAACTAATGACAACCAATTTTGCTTCTAAGGGAATTCCCCGTATTTAGTTCATTTACATTCATTTCAAAGAATTGGACGCACTCACTTATTCATTACTATGTGAAATTGTGAAGTTGGTTTCAATTAGTTTGCACACTTTTCCCCACCATTCCTCACGTTTCCGTCATCAGTTTCACCAAACGAAGAGATCTATATGAGCAATTGAGTTTAAGAAATGCTTAGCTGACAAAACCTCACAATTTCTAACCTGTTGATTTCCATAAAATAATTACGCAAACTTCTTAACGATGAATGTTATGGGAAAACCGAAATCATTTAATTACAACTCGTCAAAATATTTCTTTCTCATCATAATTCTATCCCTACAAAAAAGCATTCATAATATTCAAAACAATGGATTGAAAAGAAGACTCGTTTGTTGTCATTTCATACTTTTTGTGGGTACAAATTTATTGTATTTATCTGAAAAAATCGATTAAATTTTAAGCGGAATAAAGAATTTCCATTGAACGCAGAAGTAACCATTTCAGAGAAAAAAAAGGTTTCATTGAACGCAGAACTAACCATTTCGGTTATAAACACGCTTTTAATTTTCAAAACTTTTTTTTTTAAATTGCTACAACGCAACGGTCTAGATGAAATAGGTTACACTACCGTTTCGCAAATAATACCAAAAAGACACATACTGTTTAACAATGACAAACTTCACTTCATAATTCATTACGGTAAACTAAATGCTTTTTCGGTTTATGTGTTTCAATGAATTGACACCTCTCATTCGCCGTAGTAGGTAGAATTTATGATTTATAAACCGCTCCGATGTTCAGATGCACTTTTGCGTTTTCTTGCCATTTGCCACCACACCTCCATTCCACAAAATTCACATTGTGTATTGCATAATTTAGTAGCTCCTCTGTGCGCTGCAGCCAAATCACTTTCATTAATTAAATATTTTTGTGCAAATCAGCAAGAGTAAACTTTCACAAGAGTCATATCCGCATAACCGGTGAACAAACACGATTTATAATTTTCATTGCAAAATAAGGTCTTTTGTAGCGTATGTGGACCAAATGGGAAATATTCGCATTGAAAATCGAGAGAAAGTTTTTATTTGATTTCGCCCAAACGTTGTTAATATGAAAATGACCTAACTTACGCCACTATAGACTCAAATTCACCCAGTTCACTTCTAAGAGTTTGAAAGACAATTAAAAAAGTCCCACTAAGACACTGCATTTTACGTCCACTTTACGTCCACTTTACGTCCACTTTACGTGCTTGATTCATTTTAGTGAAATGAAAATGGCTTGCATAATCGTACATTATGGTACCGGTGAATATGGCCTGCATTAATATCTTACGCAAACACAAGTAATAACAATAACAAATATTTTGTGAAAGAGTTTAGCTACTGTCATGGAATATTATGCATACTTACTGGCCAAGGTGTCCTCGACTCACCAGTACCGGTTGCAGTGTCTGCACTTGCTTCGTGGGCAACCGACGTGGCCACTCTTAAAAATTCGATCGGGACATGCCTAGTGTACTGGTAGTGCTCGACCTCCTCTACCATCTCATACCACAGGCTAAACAAAATCATTTGTCTCTCAGGAAATATAAGTCAAAAACCAAAAGGTCACATTTTCGATGTTAGGCAATCTTGGCAGTGACACCTTTTGGACCATCGGTTTCTTCGGTAGTTTTGTAGAGTTTTCAAAGCTCTACATTCCGCTAGAACATTGTTTTCAAAAATACTATCAACTTTCCGAATTATGACCTTCGGAAACTAAAAGTCGCCCGGGGGGACTTCTTCCATGGCTCCATTGGATCCATCAACCACATGCCCGGACACAGTTTTCGATGATATACGTTTTCCGCACACAGGCTATCGCGGTCCTTAAAATTTGCAAAATTCGATACGCCCTAATCATGGTTGGCATATTCACTGTTATCATAATGTACTATTATTGCGTGAGAGAAAACATGTAAACCAAACGATCAAACGATCGACTTATCGACATAATAATGTAGGACCTGTCAACTCTCGGTAAATAATAATGAAGCACGCATGAAGCACTTTATGACAGAATTAATGTTCGGTATAATACCCTGAAAAACAGCATTTAATGTTGATATGTTCACGCGTATGCAATAAATTCTTATTCTTAACTCGTGCCTAAAAGGGATGATTAGGCCAAACATTGTAATGTCAACCTAGGCTTGGCCTCTCGCTGAAAAAAAAAAAACTTCCCATTCATACACACAATCATGACTTAGAATTATGTTAATATTTCTTAGATCGTCATACCCGTTCTGGTACACTCACCTTTGCACTTACACTTGTTCTGACATCATAATTGGTTTGCGTGATGCTTTTACTTTTAGTCTTATTAACAGTCACCACTTCGATATTTTCAAGTAAATGTCGTGTCGCAATTAAGGCTGCTAACACCATTAACTTATTCTAAAAAATCGTTGAAAAGAATCGGCATAGTTTGAGTTAAACCAGACTCGGGGGTTGCATTATTTAATCCAGTTTCGCAGAAGTTTTTTTGTTGTTAATAAACTGTTGATAATGTTGGTTGAAAGCATCAACTAGAAGTGCGGCACAGCATTGCATTTATCAATCTGAATCAACGACTTTATCCTTTTTTTTCCATTTTCATGTCGATCATTAACGTTTTCAGTTTACAGCATAAATCATTTTGATTTCAGAAAAAAAAGCGTTCTTAGAATCAATTTTCGGTTTGTTGAACACATGCACCTATCCTCCACAAAAGAGTCCCATAATTACAATTTATAATTCATGCTTTCTCTCACTAACACTTTTCCTATACCGATCAATATAACTTGATGTTTATAATCCTGAATATATTTGTGTTTGATGTAAATGTTTTATTGGATCAATAAATGTTCATTTTATCATTAGGATTAGTTAAATAAATAAAAACTTATTGTACGCTTTGTAGCACAACTAATTTTAAGGTTTTTCTTTACAAATTGCCTTCTTATTTTCATTTCAATTTTTATCTGAAAATTTATTATTCCCGATGAAGATGAAGATGTTTGGAGATGTGAATATCTATCTAACAACAGAATGCATTACTTGCGAGTGTCTTGTAAATTTCACGTCCCACCCTGCAACAACGAATGAAATGTAATTGAGGAGACATCTTACAAGGATTTACGAAATGTTCCGTTCATCGCAGCACATTTAGAAATTGTTTAATTTAAGAGGCATCGATGCTTTGCTGAAAAGCATACATTTGGGCGTTTTTTGAAACTGGATTTTAGTTTACCTTTGATGATATCTTTCCACCAGAATCATTTTTCAAAAATATAGGAAAGCAACAACGACCACGAGTGGGTTAGCTATCAACAGAAAATAGATTTGGTTGTAGCAGTTTGACCAGCTCTGAGCAGTGTATGACTATAACAAAACTAATTTTAATTTAAAGCTAACACATTCGTCGTCGTTATTGCGGTCGTACATTTTTAAAACCGAATTCTTATGAGAACATATCAGCAAAAATTAATTACGAGACTGTAGGCTACAATTTAAGGCTCGGAACGGGTTCGGGTTGACCTGTTTTAGTTCAGGTTGACCTGAACCGGATTTATGACCCGAACCTGAAAAATTATTTCGGGTTCAACCCGAACTTGACCCGAACTTGACCCGAACTTGAATTTTCGATTTCGGGTTTAACCCGAACCCGACCTGAACCCGAAATTGTTCAACCCGAATTTGACCTGAACCTGAATTTTCAAATTCGAGTTCGACCCGAACCTGAACTGAACCCGAAATTTTAAATTTAATCAGGTCGGGTTCGGGTAACCCGACATTTTTGACTTTTTTTAGTGTAATAAACACTCAAAATTTCGGGTTACTCGAACCCGACCTGATTAAATTTAAAATTTCGGGTTCAGTTCAGGTTCGGGTCGAACTCGAAATTGAAAATTCAGGTTCAGGTCAAATTCGGGTTGAACAATTTCGGGTTCAGGTCGGGTTCGGGTTAAACCCGAAATCGAAAATTCAAGTTCGGGTCAAGTTCGGGTTGAACCCGAAATAATTTTTCAGGTTCGGGTTAAATCAAGTTAAGGCTCGGAACGGGTCGGGTTCGGTCAGACCGGAACCCGAACTTGATTTAACCCGAACCTGAAAAATTATTTCGGGTTCAACCCGAACTTGACCCGAACTTGAATTTTCGATTTCGGGTTTAACCCGAACCCGACCTGAACCCGAAACTGTTCAACCCGAATTTGACCTGAACCTGAATTTTCAATTTCGAGTTCGACCCGAACCTGAACTGAACCCGAAATTTTAAATTTAATCAGGTCGGGTTCGGGTAACCCGAAATTTTTGACTTTTTTTAGTGTAATAAACACTCAAAATTTCGGGTTACCCGAACCCGACCTGATTAAATTTAAAATTTCGGGTTCAGTTCAGGTTCGGGTCGAACTCGAATTTGAAAATTCAGGTTCAGGTCAAATTCGGGTTGAACAATTTCGGGTTCAGGTCGGGTTCGGGTTAAACCCGAAATCGAAAATTCAAGTTCGGGTCAAGTTCGAGTTGAACCCGAAATAATTTTTCAGGTTCGGGTCATAAATCCGGTTCAGGTCAACCTGAACTAAAACAGGTCAACCCGAACCCGTTCCGAGCCTTAAATCAAGTTCGGGTTCCGGTCTGACCGAACCCGACCCGTTCCGAGCATTACTACAATTTTAGCTAAGCATCGATGCCTCTTAAGATTGATTTATAAACATCTCCACTTCATTTCGATCTTGTCGCTAACCATCAAGTTGATAAGATTTGCTTAAAACATTCAACTAAATGTTCCATACTCATCCAACTCGTATAGCTTCAAGTACGGTAATATTATTTAAAATTTTGCTTCAATAACAAGGGAGCCGTTATACTTCGTCATTTGATACCTAATTTTGTACCTAATATTTACTGATGAACATCTTATACGATGCGTTAGATCGTGCGTGAAAGTGTATTTCTTGTTATACGTGCACTGAAAACTAGTTCATTCACGAATCCAAATTGAATTGCATCAAAGAAAAATTTAGTTTAAGCTTCTTAGAATTACACTTTTTTTTAAATCTTTTCATAATTTTTTTCCCCCTATTTATACCTTCCTCATCTTAAACACAGTTTAATAAAAATAAAAATAAAATGTGTACAAGGAGGATGAGAAGACCTGTGTGTGCATACAATTTTTTTCTTTGAATATTGCCGCGAAACTAGATCATAATAATAAGTAAAAAATATTTTCACATCAACGCCACTGCATAATGGAATCACTCTAATAAAATAAAGGAGAAAGCTTTTCCAAAAGCTCTCCAATTTCTGTGTCGTTTTTCTTCACGGCAACATCTCTCTTTTTTTTCTTTTTCAAATTATAAATTTTGTATTCATACACATTATGCACGGTGCTCCCTTATCAAATAACTATAAAGCGAACGGCATATCAACATCTATGTGAAAGGTAGCATAAAGTTATTTTTCGGTAAAAAAATTATTTTAAATGAAAAACTTGGAACATCAAGAGTTACACCGTATTCACCTGACGAAATTGTATAGCAAACACTATAAACCTACGTTCATTTTTAACTCATTTTCAAATTCAATTTCCTCGGAAAAGCGTTCATTAAAAATGCAATTTGTATGAGCAATAATTTTGAAAAAAAACTGAATGAAACAAATGTACATGATGGGTATGTACAATGCATTTTCCGTATTTTTTATTTTTCGAATTTTCTTTCTTATTTTTCTTCATATAAATCGAAGTGTGAAACAGAGTTTACGGACATTAAATTTGAATAAAAGGACCCATCCGATTAAGGTTGTCTGGATTTAGTCTTTTGATTCGTTCCAAATTAAGACGCGGAATAAATGGTTTAAAAAAAAGTGTATTTGTGTCGGTTCCAGATACTTTAACTTTAAATTACCTTAAACATTCAAGTGACTGAATTGTTTTCATTTCGATATTCGCCTCATTTTGAGCCCGTTCTTCGTTTGCACGAGTGCTGGAACTTTTCCGTTTTTTTTTACCATTTTCATTTACCGGGTACTATAAGAGTGATATCGCCAAATCTTCAGGTGATTTTTTTAACTTTGGGAACAAGCGGTCTCCGATTTTAATGAGTGATAACTCGTTGGATTCGTCTTTCAATTCTAGGAAACAAGTATCTTTCACTTTTTCTAAAAAAAATAGGTTTCTGTGAAAAGCGTTCCAAAGTGAAGGCATGTCAGAGGGTACCGAAAACAGTTTTTAGAATAATAACTCAAGAAAAAATGATTTTCAATTGTTTTAATGTTGTACGAATGTCGGCCTTGGAAAGACCTACAGGTAGAGTATACACACCGCTTGGTGCGAGTAGATCCACGAGAGTTACGACTAAAAATGTAGTGAATGTTCGGAGAGTCCGCCTTCTCTGCAGCTTCGATGTTCCACGAAACTGAGTTTTAGGTGTTGTAGCTGGCCTCACCCACTATCGAGGCACATTTAAATGAACCCAGTACTTTTGTGCTGCAAGCCCACAGATGTATTGGAAAAAAAGCTGGTGCCAAAATGCAGATTTTTTCCTTCTTTCTGAGGGCTCTACAACTGGAACAGCATCTGGAACGGTACTACGGCAGTCATTTTTTATCGTCTACTATTCTTTTACCTCATCAATAGAAACATATCGCGACATATCGAAGCGTTTTTCTATTGATAAGGTAAAAGAATAGTAGACAATAAAAAATGACTGCCGTAGTACCGTTCCAGATGCTGTTCCAGTTGTAGAGCCCTCAGAAAGAAGGAAAAAATCTGCATTTTGGCACCAGCTTTTTTTCCAATACATCTGTGGGCTTGCAGCACAAAAGTACTGGGTTCATTTATATGTGGAACGATAGTGGGTGAGGCCAGCTACAGCACCTAAACTCAGTTTCGTGGAATATCGAAGTTGCAGATAAGGTGGACTCTCCGAACATTCACTACATTTTTAGTCGTAACTCTCGTGGATCTACTCGCACTAAGCGGTGCGTATACTCTACCTGTAGGTCTTTCCAAGGCCGACATTCGTACAACATTACAACAATTTAAAATAATTTTTTCTGGAGTTATTGTCGAAAAACTGTTATCGGTACCCTCTGACAAGTCTTAACTTTTGAACGCTTTTCACAGAAAACAATTTATTTTTAGAAAAAGTGAAAGATACGTGTTTCCTAGAATTGAACGACGAATCCAACGAGCTATCACTCATTAAAATCGGAGACTGCTTGTTCCCCAATCACCTGAAGATTTGGCGATATCACTTACAAGAATTCCCTTCAGCAGTTCTGTGAAGTTACTTCAGACATTTTTTGCCATCTTTGGCAAATTGAGATGTTCGACCACACAGCGAGAAAAAATTCGAGAACATCGACTGAGTTTTGTTGGAGCAGGATCTATTGTTCCAAGTTTTTCATTTTGTCGCAGCAGTTTGTTGCAATATTTCCTCTAGTCGACAAATTGGGAAATTACTATTTATTTGAATTATGAAAGTTTATTTTCTGTAACCGAGTGTCACAATACGACATATTTTGTAATGCATTTTGTGTGTGGAAATGTAAGATTTTTCCACACTGCTTTTTCATTTCATTTTTCATTTTTGGTCAATTTACTTGAAAATTAAAAATATTCCTCGAGGTAAAAATACTTCTCTGGATTTGAACCCTAGAATCCCATAGAAAGTATCGTGGGCAGTATGTTTTGGAATGTTTTTTAGCACACGCCAAAAATTTTTCCTTTATTTCTATTAAGGAAAATTTGGGCCAGTGCTGAAAAATGCAACATTTCAAAAGTTGGTGCACAAGATACTATTCTTATATACTGACAGTTTTGGCAGTCAATTGCAGGCGTCTGAGAGTAGTAATTCCTTTGTACAAAACGTTATTCTCACAGGCATAATAGTATCCCTATAATATTTTGGTTATTCGCAGGCGCCTGCGAATAGTCACTTCGTAAACGAAAAACTGTCAGTGATTTTTCTTTGGCCGCAACATCGTTTTCGACATCTATTTTAAAGCGGAGCGCTAAAAAATGAAAATTGAACATTTCTGAAATGAAAACCACTCGGTCGCTTAGAGTTTAGCTGCATAAATTCGAAAGAATTCGAAAATATTCGATTCGTTCATTAAAAAATTAAAATACAATTTTATGGTCTACTGGCTCCAAACGCTAATATTTATTTGCTAAGTATTTTTAGTTCTTTTCAACTATCCCATTCATTTCTCTTACTGCTCATCACATAATTCTATTTTCTCATTGAGTGGGTGTTGATTTGCAAAGAAAAGTACATTAAAAAAAGAAACAATGAATAGCATTCGTTCAACAGCACCTTCACTATCACCCACCACATCTCACCGATGGGCGAAAAAATTTTCATTAAAATAAAACAAAAAAAAAAATTAATTGAAAAGCTGTTTGAAACAAACATACTTCCGATAAAACTAAAACATTTAGAACTAGAACAGCTTGATTAGATTACCTCGGAAAGCTTAAAAAAATACTAATCTTAGTCTATACCTCGCTTGCTGGATGCGTATGTATATCGTGTTGAATTAATATTTAAATAGTAGAGGTTCTACTTCATACAAAACACAATTGCATAGTGCATTTTTTGACAAAGGTCTGAAAATTGGACCCTCGGTAAATATGGTCATCCAGAGTCTAATGCGATATGGTGCCCAAAATTTTAGCCCCTCCCCTTCCCCTGGTATCGCTTTAAAGTTTTCGGTGCAGAGGTAGGTTTGACGAATTATTGTGAAGTTGCAATGACTCCTACCATAGCTATAAATAGGTCAAATGAAAAAGGAAAGTCTAAAGTTTTTTTTGGGAAGATACTGAGCCATTGGGAATGATGGAATTTCAGGAACCAGCCAACTACTATCATAATCATCCTTTTAGGCCAGTAGAGAGTCCAAAAAAGACTGAGTTTTCCCATAAAATCCCAGAGTTCTAGAATTGGGAAAATGCTGGACCAAGTTCAGTTATGGAATTTTAGGAACTAGTACACTACCATTTCAATAATCCTAAAAGTATAGAGGGAAATCCAAAAAATGCTAGGAAGTCCTTTAAAACTTCCAGTTCTAGAATTTGGAGCGGAAATAAGAGGCCAGGACTATACTGGTCTGTAATTCTTTTTTATTTAACTTGACAAATGTAGTTCTTTCGAAAAATCCTGGAAAAATCAAAAACCTGAGTCTCTTCCAACCCTGTTCCCGACTATATCCCAGCAGGATGATAAGCTAGGACGTCAGAGGTTATTGAGGAATCATGAAATTTTACGTATTTTATGCTGGAGAACTTTTAATAGTCCCAAATCCAGAACACATTCAAAATTTACATTGAAAAGTCGTAAAATTCCAGAGTACTGACTAGTGGAACCTCTGGATGAGGAAATATGGACATCATTTACAACAGAAACAACTTCCTACATCATAACAGCAAGTTTCCTAACAAAATAAAAAAAATTTGGTGAAAATCTTGAAAATTATTATTTTTTCATTCCTAACATTATATGGTGGGAATGCGGAAAATAGGTTCCAGATCCGCCACCGTTAAAGATAGGAAAGACTGCCATAACTTATTTCGGTAGAGAATTTCATGGCGAACAAATCGTCGGAACATCATTTCCTTGTAAAAATCATATTTCACGAGTTATCTCACTTTGAAACTCAACTTTTTTTCTGACATTTCGGAAAAGCTCGGAAAAGTCACATGAAAATGGAAAATTTGTAAAAGCAAAGTGTCCCAAAAAAAAACTTTAGACTTTCCTTTTTCATTTGAGCTATATATAGCTATGGTAGGAGTCATGGCGACTGCATAATAATTCATCAAACCTACCTCTGCACCGAAAACTTTAAAGCGATGGCAGGGGAAGGGGAGGGGCTAAAATTTTGGGCACCATATCGCATTAGACTCTGGATGACCATATTTACCGAGGGTCCAATTTTCAGACTTTTGTCAAAAAATGCACTATGCAATCGCTAAGAACCTTCACTACAAAAGAAAATCATCCACATACGTGTAACAGTGTAACACTTGAAAATTCCTCGTTGCGATCATTTTTGTTTCCTGATAAATTCGAGTTGTGGCATTTGATCGTCGTGGTTCGGCAGCTGATCTGATTGAGCAGTGAATAATTATCGTAATACTTTCCTCAATCATTTACAATTCGTTACCCAAAATAGAACCCAAATTGTTGAAATTGATCATTCCGTATTGGTCGATAATATAATCGCCGTTGCGGCTGATTATATTAGCTATGAATATTATACTTATAAGTAACTTTAATCCCGCGTCGGGTTTCCCGACACTATAAGAACTTTGAAACAATTCGCCAAAGTTTTTCTGAATCAAAACTTTCGCTTAATCACTTTTCTTTTCGATAGATTTCTTCGTCTATGACTTTTCCTCCAAAGATTGACTGCCGAATCACGAGCGGCGCGGCGCTCGGGAACTATGTCAAATTCATTTCCACAGATTTTTTTTGTTTTTACCTTTTTTTTGTGTTGCAATGAGAGGATATATCCACTAATAGACTATGACTGAAATGATTATCATTTAGATTTATTTTCATTTAGCATATTCAAATGAGATAAAATCAAATTAATGAAAACAATTTATAAATGCAAATTTTAATACTAAAAAAATAATACCAACAACAACAGGAAAAAGAAGACGGGCCACTGTTCAGATTCTACGAAACAATAATGGACTTTGGCGGTGAATTTATGCAGAAGGTCAATGGCATGAAAGACGTTACATTGTTTGCTCCAAGTAATAACATTTTTCGCATTAACTTTTTTCTTTCTCCTTTATCTCGTTTTGTGGATTACATAAAATGCATATTTTTCAGGTAATGAAGCCTGGAATGATCCAAACTTGAAGAATATTATCAGGTAAAAATGTTTTCTGTTTTTTGTTGTTGTGTACATTTGCTTCATCGTTTTCCGTATCATTTGGTGGGTATTTATATCCACCCGGAAAGTGTATTCGAAAATTGATGCGAAAGAACATGGAAATCAATTTAAACTTTTCTTGTTTTTCGAAATATACATTCGAACATGCCGTAACTGTTTCTCTCTGTGAGGGAACGCGTTCGAACACACACACACAAAAAAAGATACGAAAATATGGAAACACAAAAGCGAAATAATGTTTATAAATTAGCTTTCTGATGAAAACTTTCTCCGCAGGAACAAGGAAAAAATGAAGGAAATTCTGAATTTGCATATTGTTCGCGACCGACTTAACACGGAAAGAATGCGTCAAACAAATCCGAATGTGGTAAGTATTTTTGGTTCGTTAATCAGTAATTTCAATGCAAAATTAATTAGGTTTCTTAAATTGATTTTCCTAACTATTGTTAAAATATCGCGATTTTTTCTCGTATTTCCAATGTCATTTAGGAAAAACATTGTTCCTAACTTATGCTAAAGAGCTTTCTTACCGAATTCGATTGCAGGACTCTGCTCCGGATCGTGCTGGAGACTTCTCTTTCGCTAAAAAATCCTTTTAGCATTCGTTAGGAAATTATATAATACAACGGTCCTTAATGCAACAGTAGAATTAGAAAGGAATAACGCTTAATGGAAGGAGTCATACATCAATTTTCTATCCGAGAGTACTTTCGTCGAAAACTTGACCAGCTTCTTTAAAAGTCTATTTAATCCTTCAGGGACATTCAAGTTTGAAGTGTCAATAGATTAACATTGGCTCACCTAGTGTGTGTCTATTACGTAGGTGAAAGCACGGGGATTCGGGAGCCTTTGCAATTTAGTTTTTTCATGTTGCTGATATTGCAGTGTCAAATACTGTTCAAGATTACATACATTTTGGCGTTTTACTGGATTTTAGTTGACTTTCGGTGACATCTTTCCACTAGAATCCTTTTTCAAAAATGTAGGACCGCAATAACAACAATGATTGTGTAACCTACAAAAAATAGATTTGGTTGTAGCAGTTTGACCAGCTCTGAGAAAACTGAGCAGTTTATGAAAATTTCGTTAAACTGCTCAGTTTTCTCAGAGCTGGTCAAACGACTGTAGCCAAAACTAATTTTTTATTTAAAGCTAATGGCTAGGGGTGGTCGATTTTGTGGGATCGGAAATGGACCCCTCTAGAAAAAATTCTAGTGGCCCATAGGTACCAAAAAGCCACATACAAACTTTTTCCTTCATCATCTCCGGGTTGCGAAAAATCAAAATTTGAAAATTTTCGAGTAGCCGATTTTTTCCCATTCTAAAAACCACCACGACCAGGTTTTACTTTTTTTTCAACCTTAAAACATCATTTTATCTTTCTATGAGGTCCACTCTAACATATAAAAAAGAAAACGAACCATCAGAACAGTCGGAGCGTTTGCTGCGACTGAGCCCCGTACAAACCCGTATATCTATTGCGTACGTGACCCTAGTGCGTCTGTCACCCTACTTTGACCGTAAGCCTATTGCGCCGGCTAATGTAGTTAAAGTAAAATTATTATGAAGCCCCGTACGACGTTCCTTTCAAATGAAACAAAAATTTCAAATCGCCCTAAAATTTTATTTTTTTGAAGGGCCTAGTATCGGCCTCAGTCCGAGGACCCAAATTTAAAATTTTTTTCAACTACATTCTATTCGGCCTTTGATTACCTCCCAAATGAAACAAAAATTACGAAAAACGGATGAAATTTGCTCGAGTTATATGTAAAATACACATAGGGCCCTAGTAGTGGCCTTAGTCCAAGGACCCAAATTTAATTTTTTTCAACAACATTCTATTCGGCCTTTGATTACCTTCCAAATGAAACAAAAATTACGAAAAAAGGATGAAATTTGCTCGAGTTATATGTAAAATACACATAGGGCCCTAGTATCGGCCTCAGTCCGAGGACCCAAATTTAAAATTTTTTTCAACTACATTCTATTCGGCCTTTGATTACCTCCAAAATGAAACAAAAATTACGAAAAACGGATGAAATTTGCTCGAGTTATATGTAAAATACACATAGGGCCCTAGTAGTGGCCTTAGTCCAAGGACCCAAATTTAATTTTTTTTCAACAACATTCTATTCGACCTTTGATTACCTTCCAAATGAAACAAAAATTACGAAAAACGGATGAAATTTACTCGAGTTATATGTGAAATACACATAGGGCCCTAGTAGTGGCCTTAGTCCAAGGACCCAAATTTAATTTTTTTTCAACAACATTCTATTCGACCTTTGATTACCTTCCAAATGAAACAAAAATTACGAAAAACGGATGAAATTTGCTCGAGTTATATGTGAAATACACATAGGGCCCTAGTAGCGGCCTTAGGCCAAGGACCCAAATTTAATTTTTTTTCAACAACATTCTATTCGACCTTTGATTACCTTCCAAATCAAACAAAAATTACGAAAAACGAATGAAATTTACTTGAGTTCTATGTAAAATACACATAGGGCCCTAGTAGTGGCCTTAGTCCAAGGACCCAAATTTAATTTTTTTTCAACAACATTCTATTCGACCTTTGATTACCTTCCAAATGAAACAAAAATTACGAAAAACGGATGAAATTTACTCGAGTTATATGTGAAATACACATAGGGCCCTAGTAGTGGCCTTAGTCCAAGGACCCAAATTTAATTTTTTTTCAACAACATTCTATTCGACCTTTGATTACCTTCCAAATGAAACAAAAATTACGAAAAACGGATGAAATTTGCTCGAGTTATATGTGAAATACACATAGGGCCCTAGTAGTGGCCTTAGTCCAAGGACCCAAATTTAATTTTTTTTCAACAACATTCTATTCGACCTTTGATTACCTTCCAAATGAAACAAAAATTACGAAAAACGGATGAAATTTACTCGAGTTATATGTGAAATACACATAGGGCCCTAGTAGCGGCCTTAGGCCAAGGACCCAAATTTAATTTTTTTTCAACAACATTCTATTCGACCTTTGATTACCTTCCAAATCAAACAAAAATTACGAAAAACGAATGAAATTTACTTGAGTTCTATGTAAAATACACATCGGGCCCTAGTAGCATTTCACTTCTAAGGCCCTAACTCACGGTCCACTCACCCGATTTTAAAAAACTTTTTTTTCCTGGATTGGTATTGACAATACCTATCATTTGCCAAAAGACCTTAAATCACTTAGGTGGCCCTAACTCACGAAGGGCCGACCCGAATATGCCCATCTTCGAACTTAGCCTCACTATTTCAACAATCTTTCAGGAAAAATTTTTGAAATCGGATTTGATTTACTCAAGATATTGACGTGACAGACGGACAGACAAAATTTTTGCAGATTCGTCATCTATGAACATAGGCAAACACTTTGCCCTTACCATCTGCTTCGAATTCCATCAATTACACACGGCATCGTAATCCTATAAGCCCCTTTGCACTTCGTACGGGGCTAAAAATTGAAAAAGTTTGCTGGCCGAGTTTTTGTGAGTCATCAAGTTTCGCCGAAGTCCGATTTTCCACAATTTTCAATATGAAAAAAACCTTTTTTTTTTGGCCGAAATATTTATAAACTTGTCTTGCGATAGCTCATCGGAAAGGTATTTCCATAGCGGAAGCAGAAATAGAAACATTACCTGAAATAAATTTAAATTATTTTGAGTTATACCTGTTACAAAGCCTAAAAACAGGCTAAATTTATCAGCAAGGAGAAAATTGGATTTTCTAAATTGCCTATTTTTACACTCTTTTGGTTATAAACGTATTTTTGGCTACTAATTTATGAATTTCTGTCAAAAAATCGCATTAAATTGCTGTAAGTCAATTTTCTCCTTGCTGATAAATTTAGCCTGTTTTTAAGCTTTGTAACAGGTATAACTCAAAATAATTTAATTTTTTTCCCGGTAATGTTTCTATTTCTGCGTCCGCTATGGAAATACCTTTCCAATGAGCTATCGCAAGACAAGTTTATAAATAATTCGGCAAAAAAAAACTTGTTTTTCATATTGAAAATTGTGGAAAATCGGACTTAAGCGAAACTTGATGACTCACAAAAACTCGGCCAGCAAACTTTTTCAATTCAACCTGGTCGTGGTGGTTTTTAGAATGGGAAAAAATCGGCTACTCGAAAATTTTCAAATTTTGATTTTTCGCAACCCGGAGATGATGAAGAAAAAAGTTTGTATGTGGCTTTTTGGTGCCTATGGGCCACTAGAATTTTTTGTGGAGGGGTCCATTTCCGATCCCAAAAAATCGACCACGCAAATGTAAGCTACAATTTTAGCTAAGCACGATCAATTCTTTCTACTTTTCTTAGTTCAAATTTCGTGATATTTTTAAAAATCAAATGATTTAAAAATGGTTGTAATCGACAGTGTTGGCCAGGCCTGCATGGTGGACGATCAGGCGGAGTCTGATGGACCGTTGAGTTTTTTACAACTCAGTAAAACTAATTTTGTCCGAGGCTTCAGAGATCGCCCGATAAGCCCTCAGGTAGTCAGACCGGCCCTGATATAAAAAAAAATCGTCAAAAAGGGAAATTGAAAAATGTATTTTCGGAGATCTGATGTCGAAGGCAGAATAATTATTTTCGTTGTTGGTTTTCCCCAAACATTCTCCCCTTTCGATTGTCGCAACCACCACTCTAAGCATTTCACATTTTTTTCAGATAACCCAATTCCCTACACTGGCTTTCCGAAAAAATTTATATTTCAACGTATTGAGCAGCCGACAAGGAAACCATACGATTACCGTTGAAGGCGGAGGCGTCAATGCCACTCTCATTCAAGCTGATATAGCTCAAACAAATGGATACGTACACATCATTGATCGAGTGCTTGGTGTACCATATTCAACGGTATATGATAAACTGAAGACCGATCCAATGTTAAAGTAAGTATAGTATGACATCACACCACCGACACAATGGGAACGAAAATGCAATGGAAAGCACATCATTCCATTCTATCGAGAGTCTGTACAGTGTGTATGGTGGTTGGGGATATAATATATTGAATGGGATAAGATGGTGATGTAAATGCGGTATATATTTTCCATCCAACAGCTCCAGCAATTTGATGGGAATGTTATCTGGTTTCAATGCACAGCTCAATGATACAACAAGACGTTTTACGTATTTTGTCCCACGAGACTGGGCATGGCAGCAAACAGAAATTGAATTTCCATCAACACACAAAAAATTATTTATGCCGGAATTCAATTGGCATGTAAGTACGACGACTAATTCTCTCTTTTCTTCTTTTTTTTTTAAATGGGCTTGGTTAATTGAATAATTTAATTGCATGGATTCCATTCAGATGAAAGCAGGGCTTACTTTAGAGAATTTTAATTCTGAAAATTCCGAAAATTCTGAAAAAATTCTTTTCAGAATTTTTTCAGAATTTTCGGAATTAAAATTCTCTAAAGTAAGCCCTGGATGAAAGAGAACGGTGTTATTTACTGTGACGATTTGTTTTTTTTTGTTCTTTCCTATTATGTTCAAGCCTCGAAAAAGTGCCACCAAAAACAATCGTTGTTAATGGAAAATTGTTGTTGTCGGTTGTGGGACATTTCCTGTTCCGAATTAAAATGTCTTACCACTTTTCAATCAATTTTTCTAAATACGGTTGAAATGTTCGCGATATTCTTTGTTGGTCGAGAAACTTTCAGAGAAATTCCAACGTAACAAAACAGCAACAAGTCTTTATGAAACACGATTACATTTGGAACTTTTGACGTCGACTTGTGTTTCATATGACTTTGATTTAAGGCCCGTCATTGGGAAATGACAGGACAGTTTCCCGAAAATGTATGGAAAATTTTATCACAAAAATTCACCGAAAAGATTCAAAGAAACTCACCCACGATGCTTTCCATTGTATTCATGCACCGTCTCTTTATGTCCCCAAGGCATATTTAAACACTAAAACACTTTTTACTCGATGCAAAAACAAAATTTTGTTTTTTGTTTTGTCGCGACAAAACACAGAAAATATTTCGACACAACTGTGACACTCCGCTACTATAAGGACTAGAATGAATGTTTGCTGTGTTCACTTCGGTGGTAAAATATTTTCATTCAAAAAAGTGTCCGACACTTCAACGATGGTAGACATTTATTAAAATTGTAACCTCTCCCACTTCTTTAGTAAGCTAACAAGACTTCGCTGAGTCTAATTATGCCAACTCTTTGAATAAAAATATCGGCTGAGGTCGAATAATTCTCCGCTGAGCTCTAATAATACTCCGCTGAGCTTTGACAAACCTCTAATGAGCTCTAACAATTCTCCGCTAGGCTTCAGTAAGAGTCCGTCAGACCTTAGCACGTTGTAGTAAGGCAATGAAGCTAAGCGAACACTCAATAAGTATCAGCGGATACCTAATAATTGTTGCTATGATTTAATAAGACTCCACTTAGCTTTGGAAGATCTCCGCTGAGTGTCCGATTCGCTCCATTAAGCCTTCCTGCGACTTGCTTAGGCCTAACGGACACTTACTGAAGCCTAGCGGAGAATTATTAGAGCTCAGCGGAGGTTTGTTAAAGCTCAGCGGAGGTTTGTTAAAGCTCAGCGGAGAATTATTCGACCTCAGCCGATATTTTTATTCAAAGAGGTGGCATAATTAGACTTCGCGAAGTCTTCTTAGCTTACTAAAGAGGAACGAACATTTATTTACGCTCAGCGCAGTCTTACGAGAGGCTAAATTTTTAATAAATGCTCTCCCATCGTTGAGAGAATGTCCGCTGAGCTCTCGTAAAGCTTTAAAAAAAATGGTCGATGAGCATTATTAAATGTATACGCTACCCTTTGTCAACCGTTTGATGATTGTTTTTAAATGTCCGACACTTTTTTGAATGAAAATATTTTACCGCCGAAGTGAACACAGCAAACATTGATTCTAGTACTTATAGTAGCGGAGTGTCACAGTTGTGTCGAAATATTTTCTGTGTTTTTGTCGCGACAAAACAAAAAAAAACTTTTTGTTTTTGCATCGAGTAAAAAGTGTTTTAGTGTTCAAATATGCCTTGGCGACCTAAAGAGAATATGCCCGAATACAATAGAAAACATAAGAGGTGAGTTTCTTTGAATTTTTTCGGTGAATTTTTGTGATAAAATTTTACATACATTTTCGGGAAACTGTCCTGTCATTTCCCAATGACGGGCCTTAAATGATCGATACTTAACAGCACTGCAGATTAGTAAGCAAGCGTGACGCAAGTCCTGTACAACAAAAAAATCTGTAAAACGTTTACTGACTAAGAAACATATTTACAGCAACGTTTGACTCCTGGCTCCCAGAGGTCGGAATAGTCCCCGGAATAGTCAAAATGTGAAGTCGTGGGCTACGGTTTTATTTTTGTATTACAGTCAGAGGAAGTGTAATTTCAGCATGAATTTGCTTCAGCTGTTTTATACAATTAAAACTGCTAAACGGATGTGCGAGGTAGTGGTAAAATCGTATAAAATTTTTTGATTGTTTGTATGGATCAGCTGATAATCAGATGAAGCCAATTCATGTTGAAATTTCACTACCTCTAACTGTAGCCGATTTTTATTGTAAACCGGCCAGCGAATCTGTAACTAAAGCACAGGATAAATTACATAATTACAGCAATTCACCATTCAATGTAAACCTTCGTACGTCCAGCACACTTTTTTATACAATTTAAATTCACTTAAAGCTAGATGTTCAACGAATGAATAAAATTCTCCTTTTTTTCAATTCGATTTACGTTTCAACCCTTTATTTTCTGGCAATGTATTTACAATGCTAGTTACATTGCCACATTGGATGGTAATTTGAAATCCGTTCTTTCACGTATTTCTTACTTAATGGATCTCCCGTCTTTGTGTTCAATATCGGAGCCAAGTTACTGTAAAATAATGTAATCTGCACAGGTTTCTCCAAATGGTTAAGTTGCACAAACATCATCCACAAACCAATTTTTCCTTTAAAAGTAACACATTTTTGCGTGCTTTAATGGTTTTTCATGTTTCAAAAAAGATTTGGTTCAGAGAAATCATCAAAAAAACGAATATTTTCCCGCCTAACTGTATGCTACAAATTTGCAAATGCAAATGAAAACCATACAATTGGGCGTTTTACTGGATTTTAGTTTACTTTTGATGATATCTTTCCGATAGAATGGTTTTGCAAAAATATAGGACCGCAATACGGACCAGAACAGGGCCTACTTTTTAGAAACTTTTAGAGAAAATCGAGAAATTCAAGAAACTTTGAGAAATTCAAGAAACCTCGAGAAATTCAAGAAATTTCGAGAAATATTTCTTGAATTTCTCAAAGTTTCTTGAATTTCTCGAATTTTAAGAAATTCGAGAAATTTCAAGAAATTCAAGAAATTAGTTTCCAAAAAGTAGGCCCTGGACCAGAATGTGTTTGCTTTCAACAGAAAATAGATTTGGTTTTAGCAGTTCAACTTAAAAAATGAAATTGATCACTTTTTCTACCCGGTCAATGATATTTTATGCATTTGCTGTTTAAGGGTGATATCGCCAAGACTTCAGGTGATTGGGGAACAAGCGGTCTCCGATTTTAATGAGTGACAGCTCATTCGATTCGTCGTTTAATTCTAGCGAACACGTATCTGCCATTTTTTTGAACAAAAAAATTTACTTTCTGTGAAAAAGGTTCAAAAGTGAGGACATGTCAGAGGGTAACGAAAACAGTTTTTTGGCAATAACTAAAGAAACAATTATTTTAAATTGTTGTAATGATGTACGAATGTCGGCCTTGGAAAGACCTACAGGTAGAGTATACGCACAGCTTGGTGCGAGTATATCCGCGAGAGTTACGACTAAAAATGTAGAGAATGTTCGGAGAGTCCACCTTCTCTGCAACTTCGATGTTCCACGAAACTGAGTTTAGGTGCTGTAGCTGGACTCACCCACTATCGTTCCACATATAAATGAAACCAGTACTTTTGTGCTGCAAGCCTACCGAAGTCTTGTAAAAAAAGTTGGTGTCAAAATGCAGATTTTTTCCTTCTTTCTGTACGCCCAACTGCTGAAACAGCGTCTGGAACGCTTCTACGGGAATAATTTCATATAGTCTACCATTCTGTTTCCTTATACGCTTCGCTATGTCGCGAACATAGATCGTTACAACATATCCAGCGTTAGTAATTCGAGTGAAAAATTATCAAATTTTTCTCGGCGGATTTTACTCAAATAAAGTGTTAGCGTGTAGGGCATGATCTCAGGACTCCGGAACAATAATTAGTTTTTTATGTGGAACAATATTTGCTACGGGATGGGAGTTCGGAAAACCATTTGCTCTCAGTTGATCATATCGTTTTTCAAAACTTCCATCCCGTAGCAAATATTGGTCCGGTTGAAAAACTAATTACTGTTCCGGAGTCCTGAGATCATGCGCTATACGCTAACACTTTATTTGACTAAAATCCGCTTAGAAAAATTTAATAATTTTTCACTCGAATTACTACCACTGGATATGTTGTAACGATCTATGTTCGCGACATAGCGAAGCGTATAAGGAAACAGAATGGCAGACTATATGAAATTATTCCCGTAGAAGCGTTCCAGACGCTGTTTCAGCAGTTGGGCCCTCAGAAAGAAGGAAAAAAATCTACATTTTGACACCAACTTTTTTTACAAGACTTCTGTAGGTTTGCAGTACAAAAGTACTGGGTTCATTTATATGTGGGACGACAGTGGGCGAGGCCAGCTACAACACCCCATACTCAGTTCCGCGGAACATCGAAGCTGCAGAGAAGGCGGACTCTCTGAACATTCACTATATCTTTAGTCGTAACTCTCGTGGATCTACTAGCACCAAGCGGTGCGTATACTCTACCTGTAGGTCTTTCCAAGGCCGACGTTCGTACAACATTACAACAATTTAAAATAATTTTTTCTTGAGTTATTGTCGAAAAACTGTTTTCGGTACCCTCTGACACTTTTGAACACTTTTCACAGAAAGTAAATTTTTTTTCGGAAAAGTGAAAGATACGTGTTTCCTAGAATTAAAAGGCGAATGCAACGAGCTATCACTCATTAAAATCGGAGACCGCTTGTTCCCAAAGTTACAAGAATCACCTGAAGTTTTGGCGATATCACTCTTAATAAACAGTGTTAATATCACTCAAATCTGTATTACTCAAACTTTCTGCTATAAATTTCCACTTTCACAATTTATAACATAAAAAAATCATTCCTGCAGAACAAGCAAAACACTGCGAGTTTATAAATAAACAAAATATTTCCGGAATAAAAAGCTATTTATAAGTTTGTCCTTCGTCTTTCGCTTTTTTTTTCGTCAGCTACTTGTTTACTCTTTCTTTTATTATGTAATACTATTCAAATAGAACCAAAACTTTCAATTAGCTAGTCAAATTAAAAAAAAAGAATGAAAAAATAACGACGTCGAACAACAATATTTTTCAATTAAAACTTTTTTTTGCTGAAATTTCATTAAGCTCAAGTGAACATTTTCAATGGCTAAAAGTAAATAGAATATTCTCCATTCAAAAAATAATAAATTTTTGATAAACGAAGGGATGATTGTCGGATCTAATGTTATGTGATTAATTATACAACGTGGCTACACAATCCTTAATACCCAAAAAAAAAACTTCGTCACGTAAATGTTACCACAGCTCACATACGTAGTAATTCTCTTTTTTTTTTTGTTAGATTATTAATGCTCCTTGTGGTGGTTTTTTTTCCTCTTCGCCATATCATAACTTACCTTTTCACTTTCTTGTACATGATGTAGGCTCGTGCGATTCTGGAACGACATCTTGTTATTGCGGATAAAGTTTACACAATGGCAGAGCTAAAGAAAATGGGACCCGATTACATTGTATTGCCGACAGCTCGAGATGCGCTTCAAGTGAAAGTTAAAGAGGAGGAAAAACGTAAGTGTTTTTTTTCGTCAATTTTTTTCTTGTTATACATCTGAAATCAAAAGTTTTATTTATTCTGGTTTTTACCGATCTCGTTGTTATTGTGTTATTTGTACACTATTTTTTTTTCAATATGGAATGGATTATGTATAGTGCGTGCTTTCGGGAATTTAATATCTGAAATTGAACTTTTGGGATTGATATGGTTAAATAGGAGGGGTCGACAGATTTGACTGTTTGTTAGATTAATTTGAGCATATTGTTTCAGTCATTTGGATTTTATTGTTCTATGTGGCATCACATTTTAAGAGTAATATTGCGAAATAGTCTAACAATTTTCAAACACAATAGATAGATACTAGATATTAGATACTTGTGACCGACCACGTTTCCTTATCGATTTTTTTTCCGACTTTAGTGTTACGAAACTCCTTCTGATTCTAGTTTCGATTAAAAATTAAGAGTGATATCGCCAAATCTTCAGGTGATTTTTTTAACTTTGGGAACAAGCGGTCTCCGATTTTAATGAGTGATAGCTCGTTGGATTCGTCTTTCAATTCTAGGAAACACGTATCTTTCACTTTTTCTAAAAAAAAATTGTTTTTTGTGAAAAGCGTTCAAAAGTGAAGACATGTCAGAGGGTACCGAAAACAGTTTTTCGACAATAACTCAAGAAAAAATTATTTTAAATTGTTGTAATGTTGTACGAACGTCGGCCTTGGAAAGTCCTACAGGTAGAGTATACGCACCGCTTGGTGCGAGTAGATCCACGAGAGTTACGACTTAAAATGTAGTGAATGTTCGGAGAGGCCGCCTTCCCTGCAGCTTCAATGTTCCACGAAACTGAGTAAGGGGTGTTGTAGCTGTTCTTTTGTGCTGCAGGTCCACAGAAGTGTTGGAAAAAAAGTTGATGCCAAAATGCAGATTTTTTCCTTCTTTCTGGGGGCTCTACAGCTGGAACAGCATCTGGAACGGTACTATGGCAGTCATTTTTTATCGTCTACTATTCTTTTACGTTATCAATACAAAAAAGCGTCGCTATGCCACGAATATATCAGATCCAGTGTTATTAGTAATATCAAGAGAAAAATTATAAAAATTTTCTCGGAGGATTTTAGTCAAATAAAGTGTTAGCGTATAGTAAATGACCTCAGGACTCCGGAACAGCTTTTCACAAAAAACAAATTTTTTTTAGAAAAAGTGAAAGATACGTGTTTCCTAGAATTGAAAGACGAATCCAACGAGCTATCACTCATAAAAATCGGAGACCGCTTGTTCCCCAATCACCTGAAGATTTGGCGATATCACTCTTAAGTATAAAATCTACAGTTAGGCAGTCAAATTTTAGCATGAATTTGCTTCAGCTCTTTTTCAGCTGATTCACACAACCAATCATGTTTTGTACGTCATCATACCGTTTTACCACTACCACGCGCGTATGTATAGCAGCTTCAACCGTATAAACAAGGTTCAACAGCTTTGATTGTATATGTTGATCAGCTGAAAAACAGCTGAAGCAAATTCATGCTGAAATTTCACTAACGCTGACTGTAAGTTAGGTGTACATAAAAGTACAAGTCGAGTTCGTCTGAATGTGGTATATCCCTTCTAGGTTCTAGCATCCAAGCTATGAACAATGCAACCGTGAGTTCACAAGCTTTTCCTAACTAAAATTCTGCTAAAATATCGCGATTTCGCCGCGTATTTCTTACGTTGTTCAGGAAAAACATTCAATTTTATAACTCATCTCCGGCGCGTGTTGGAAACCTCTCATTCGCTTAAAAAGCCTTCTTAGTTTGTGTTTATTACGTAGGTGAAAACACGTGTTTTCAGGAGGTACAATCTACCAATGCATGTGTGCCAACTTTTACAAATAAGAAGTAAAAACCCAACGACTAGCTTGACGAAGGAATAATCCGAGAACAAATTCCTTGCTCTATTTCCGTATAGAAATACTTTTTGCCTTACTAGTGGTAAAATATCGCAATTTCGTCACGTATTTTCGACGTCGTTTAGGGCTATTCTGGAAGGCTTTTCTTAGCAAACCTCTCATTCGCCAAAAAAGCCTTTCAGCATGCGCTAGGAAAATAAATGAAAACAAATTGTTTTTTTTTCTTGTCTATTGTGACACACGGTTTGCAAAAGGTAACACGTTTTGAAATATTGTTTTTACTCATCGCCCCGTAACAAAAATTTGGACTAGGGATGAGCGGGTTGAGGTTTTTTCAAAACCCGCCCGAACCCGACCCGACCCGTTATCCCTCTCTGAAACCCGACACTTTTGAAACCCGGAAGATTTTTAACCAGCCCGAACCCGGCCCAACCCGTTAACTATTTATGAAACCCGCCCAAAAACCGGCCCGCCCAAAAAAATCTGAATATAAAAATTCTATCAGCGATGACAGATTTCACACCATCGGCAAATAAAGTTAAATGGCTGAACATATGAACGACTCAGTTTTGAGGTTAGTTTTTCGCCAATTGATCAGAGATAAATTTATGAGTGTCGTCAAATATCGACAGGATAAAACCTATAACTTTAAACTTTCCGATGTATTCACGCCGTAAGTGCGGTTTCTCTTTCAAAACATAGCAGGTCATTTAAAAGATGAGTACGCAGTTCGAAAATGCAGTAAAAATGGTTGCAAAATCAGAGTTTACATCAAGCGTGAAAAATATTTGGCATCTGTCTCATACATTATCTGTCAACATTTTCACGCTTGATGTAAACTCTGATTTTGCAAGCATTTTTCATGCATTTTTCACGAACTCTGTACTCGCTTTTAGTGAAAAATAGTTGAAAAATGACTGAAAAATCGACACTTAGCAAAATGATTGAAAAATTGCAGCGCAGAGATGGCGTGAATAATTAGGGTATTTCCAACCTGAGTTTAGTTTCTATACTCGAGTATAAAAGATGAAAGTTTAAGAATTTGACAGATGTGTCGACTGTCACTGAAAACTAAACTGCTAATATTTAGCGCGTGGTCTCAGGACAACCTACAATTTAAATTTTCATCACTCGTGATATTCAGTGACAATGGACACTTCTGTCAGTATCTTAAACTTTCGAGTATGACAAACTATTGAACGGAGGAAAATCCAGTTTACTCTGAAGAAAAACTCTGATTTATTAGATTAAGCAAACTAACCTGAACTGAACTAATCATTTCTATTTTCTATAGTCATTTCAAATACGTCGGGTTACTTCGGGCTTTGATTTCAAATAGCCGCCCAAACCCGGCCCAACCCGAAATTCATTTTTTGAAACCCGACTCAGAGCCAACCCGAAGTACTCACAACCCGCCGGGTCGGCGGGCCGGGTCGGGTTTGCGGGTTACCCGAATCTTCGGGTCAACCCGCTCATCCCTAATTTGGACTGATGCTGAAAAAGTCAACATTTCAAAACTTTGTGCACAAGATACCATTTTCAAATCAATAAAATAAATTAAATTTTAGTAAAGACCTATGTCGATGAAAATCACTAAAAGACTAAAATTGCAACAACAAACTCTATCGGTGAATAACACTACATCCAATTCATAGCACTTTACAGATTCATTACGGCATTTCCCCCGGTTCAGTACTGAATTTGTGGTGTGTGGTGTAGGTGAAACCTGTAGATCAATGTTTGTTTTAATTAAAAATGATTTTGTTTCCGTTTAATGTCAAATACATAACGAGGCGTTTCTAGTTACTTGTTTCAATTTTTTTCATATTTGATGAGTGCGGTGGTTATGTATATAACCTCGGGTTTACTCGTTGCATAAAGTTGTTAATTTATGTAATAGATACGAGGGAAATGGAAAATAACCACTCAAACTTCATGATTAAAACTATTGTCAGATGTCGGACATTAGTCTCCTTACACCACGTTCCCTATTCGCCTTTCTTATGATCAAACAAAACGCCTTATTGACAAACGAATAATTGTGTCAAAATGTCATGTCATGTTTCTCTTAATCCATAGTTCAGGATTTTATTGATAAGACTTGTTGTCTACTTAAGCACTGGCATATATTATACGTTTCCATACAACGAAAGCTTCTGTTCACATCGTGTATCTCTCTGAATGAAAACGTTGCTCAACTTTCTAGTCAAAATAGAATCAGAGATTTTCCAATTTTCTTTCGCATTTTCTCAAAATTGAATAGATTGTTTTGCTAATATGTTCAATATTCATTTCTTACGAAAGAGAGCTAGAAGCATATAGGATAAAATGTGCCAGAAGCCAAACTTTTTCTTTTACCTGCATTTATAAGATGAACGTAAAATATGCTTTGGCAATTTGAGTTATTTTTCTTGCGGACTGATTCAATTAAATATTCCATTTTCGTAGTTCGGTTTATGGTTTAGAAAATTTCCTCGGGAAATTGTGGTGTATGATTTGATATCGTGAATCTTGAGATACAATGTGATTCACCGTAAATATTATAAATTTTTTATCGTTTCGGCTTCAGCTGGTCGTTTGTTCTATATATCTTATTCTAATTAGGGGTCATTCATAAATGACGTCCACTACTATTAGTCGATTTTAGACCCCCTCCTCCCCCATCGTCACGCAAAAATGGTCAAATTTGACCCAATTTTGTTCGGGCCGTCACGTTTTCTTGAGTCCCCCCTCCCCCCAAACTGCGGACGTCATTTATGAACGGTCCCTTATGAGAAGTATACGTTTACAAGTAGAAGACACATCGATACGACCAGCTAATGCGAAAGCATAAAAGTGTAAATTTTATGTCAAATATCATAGAACATGTTTACACTTTATTTACACGACCTTCGACCTGATGGCTATTCAAGAAATGAGTGTGTTTAATTATAACCACTCTGTAGCAGCCAAGGTTCTAACAATGAAAGTCTAGAACAGATATGGTCGATCGGCGAATTCGTCTTAAACGCACTCACATTTTATGTCAAAATAATATGAAAATGAGTGCGTTTAAGTACGAAAATCAAATTTTTATGTCTTCCGAGCGGACAATAGACCATACCTGTTTTACACGTTCATTGGGTTCTAAAAGATATGAAATATGAAATGAGTGCGTTTAACTTTGATTCCACCCGCCTCCGTGGTAGCTTGGTAGCAACAGACTCATAACTAAAATATTTAATCAAAAAACCGAAAACAGTATTAAAGTGAAGGCGTCCTTCCATCTCGATAAAGTTAAAGAGAACAACTGATAATAATTCAATAAACTGAATAAAGTTGGTTCTAGAGAACATAGATTGATTCAATAAAAAGTATTGACTCTTTCTGCTGCCTTTACGAAGCGTAAAAGCGTTCAGACGAACATTATTGCTTGTTACGGTTTAACGACGGAATAAGCGTTTGTGCATTTTCGTTCCATAAAGTGATTTTTTTTTGTTAAAGTATTAACGATGTGTGTCACACGATGCTTTTGTCGCACAATGCGTCTATTCCATTTTGATCGTTTGCCAACTTCTTATCAAGTGACATAAATATATTCACAGCTTGTTTCATAAATAGCTAATAGAATCTGTCAAACATATTCTCTTATTCATCGCAAGAGATATGTATTTTGCAGAGATGAGTGGGCCGCGCCTAAGGGTATTTTAAGAGAATGCAAGCATCGTATTTTCGTCTTAACTTTTCACATCTCAGGTATTCATGTATATCATGTGTACTGAAGTTCTTATATAGAAAATCTAACTCGACGAAAGCTATAATCAATAGGGCGTATCGAATTTTGCAAATTTTAAGGACCGCGATAGCCTGTGTGCGGAAAACGTAGATCATCGAAAACTGTGTCCGGGCATGTGGTTGATGAATCCGATGGAGCCATGGAAGAAGTCCCCCCGGGCGGCTTTAAGTTTCCGATGGTCATAATTCGGAAAGTTGAGAGTATTTTTGAAAACAATGTTCTAGCGGGTGTAGAGCTTTGAAAACTCTACAAATCTACCGAAGAAACCTATGGTCCAAAAGGTGCCATTGCCAAGATTGCCTAACATCGAAAATGTGACCTTTTAGTTTTTGACTTATATTTCCTGAGAGACAAATGATTTTTTTTAGCCTGTGGTATGAGATGGTAGAGGAGGTCGAGCACTTCCAGTACACTAGGCATGTAACACATCGAAATAACAAATATTTTGTGAAAGAGTTCAGCTACTGTCATGGAATATTATGCATACTTACTGGCCAAGGTATCCTCGACTCACCAGTACCGGTTGCAGTGTCTGCACTTGCTTCGTGGGCGACGTGGCCACTCTTAAAAATTCCATTCACAAATGTTATAAAAGTGATTTCAAGAGTATATCCGATCGGGACATGCCTAGTGTACTGGTAGTGCTCGACCTCCTCTACCATCTCATACCACAGGCTAAACAAAATCATTTGTCTCTCAGGAAATATGAGTCAAAAACCAAAAGGTCACATTTTCGATGTTAGGCAATCTTGGCAGTGACACCTTTTGGACCATCGGTTTCTTCGGTAGTTTTGTAGAGTTTTCAAAGCTCTACATTCCGCTAGAACATTGTTTTCAAAAATACTATCAACTTTCCGAATTATGACCTTCGGAAACTTAAAGTCGCCCGGGGGGACTTCTTCCATGGCTCCATTGGATCCATCAACCATATGCCTGGAATTAGTTTTCAATGATCTACGTTTTCCGCACACAGGCTATCGCGGTCCTTAAAATTTGCAAAATTCGATACGCCCTAATAATCAACGTCACAAAAAAAAAGTTAATTCTCTTAGAGATCGATTCCCACTTGTGGGTTGGCGCTCCTCCATGTAATCTGAATCTCGCCAAAACACTTCAAAAGGGAGTTATCCGACCTGTTTGTGATAAAGTAGGTCCCACCACTTTGGTCTGCCGGTGTTCACCTGAGTTTTTAGATTACTGTCGGTTTGTGTCAACCGGAAATTGGCCGAAGATATTGTGGCTCCTAGATTCTGTCGCACTATACACATATCAGGCTTCGATTAGAGAATAATCCTTTTGTATATTCGTTAGGTGGATGGGATTGTGGGATATAAATTTGACGATTTACACTTTCGAACTTTAATGAATTATTTAATCAAGTTTAAGCAATAAATTGATGTTTTTTTTTGTATATATTTTGTCTATAAACTTTATTATCTTCATCTTCTATCTTTATAAAATAACTAACAAAAGATACAACGGACCCAGACAGACAAGGTAAGGCGGATTATCGATTTTTTGTAGATGAAAGCAATTCCTAACACAATTTTAACACCACAAAGTTCACATGTTCTGTTTAAACACATTTTACCCTTCACACATCCACCAGCACGTCGTGTTAAGTAAAGTAATCAAATTTTGATTAGAGACATTTCCACTTAAAATCCGAGCGCAGAGAAAGTGTGATTGTGGTGTTTGGGATGATCGCACGTTCACCACTCCAGCACCGATATGTGCAACGGAAAGCTAGCGCTCAAACCGACCAGTATTTCGACATGTCCCAAGTCTTACCAATGAACGCTTCGAAAGACTGTAATTCCTCTATTTATGATTTGATTGCTTTGATTTAAACTGTGCGCACGCTTGGCTTCACAACACAGACACTTTATACAAACGATGCACCGTTACGGATCCCTTTTGACTTCTCTTATACTTATTTGTGAACGATTTTAAAAACAAACACAAATATTATCAGTCAATAATGCAGCGACGGTATCTTCAACTTTCCCTACAAATCATTGTGTCAAATACTCACAGAAAATGATAAATTCAAATCAACAATCCTAAAAATAAAAAAGGTCACAGCCGAAAACATTTTATAATAGAAAATGGTGCCGTGATATACATAAAAAGATAAGGAGAACCCGTACGCATAATGTACGCAATGGAGCTAGTTCTCCATCAATGGCGGACCATAATAACAGTCGTGTTTATTGAAACTACCCTGCAAGTGACTTGGCAAAATCCGAACGACAAAAATCCGGAGCCTCAAAATCCGGACGACAACACAAAATCCGGAGGCTTCTAAATCCGGAAGCCTCAAAATATCTATTTTCATCCGGGATAAAATCGATTGTTGCGATAGACCTATAAGACTCCAGTACTTCCGAACGGGTCTAAAAACTATTTTGAAAAGGTCAAATGCAGACATAATATTGTGTAAAGAGAATATCCAAATTTCCATTTTTATTTTTAGATGTCCACACCTTTTCTTACTCAATTAAATCAGGATTAGATTAGAATAGAGAAAAGATAGAAAAATACAGCAACACAAAATGGAGAGATTTATACCAGAAAGCCAATGGATAAATTTGAAAATTGTTGCTCAATCCACGCCATTAGTCGTATAAATTTATACGTCAGAGAGAGCTTTTTTCTCCTTTGTTGCGATCTGTCAGTTTTTCTATTTTGTGATTTAGTATGGAAATGAAAACTAAAATCTTTGCTGTTTTAAGTGGTTTTTTATATTTTTTTGGACCAAAATGTTTGAAAATGTGTTTGGAATCGATTGGCATTAATAGTTTGTGTGAAAATATTTTTTTCTATTTTATTATTTTGTTAATGTCAATCGATTCCAAACACATTTTCAAACATTTTGGTCCAAAAAAATATGAAAAACCACTTAAAACAGCAAAGATATCTCAATTTTAGTTTTCATTTCCATACTAAATCGCAAAATAGAAAAACTGACAGATCGTAACAAAGGAGAAAAAAGCTCTCTCTGACGTATAAATTTATACGACTAATGGCGTGGATGGATACTATATCATTTGTGCAGAAAACTTGCATAAATTACAGATTTTTCATGAGTTAATTCACAAAGTGAACAATCTCTATCATGTCGTTTATGCGTTGATCAAGATTATAAACATTTTGGTTAGCAAATCTCTGGATTTAGGTTATACAGAGATATAACAAGCTAAATGAACGAACTACTATCCCATAAATTATAGAATTGTGTAATTTCTATGTTCTGCTAGACCTAGCGAACCAAACAGTGTCTTTATGTACCTTCGGTATAACACAACTTTGACGGACTTCAGAAAAGTTTGTGATGATTTAAGGGGTTTTCACGCTACTTACTATCGCAGTTAAACTTAGTTGTTCTGACAACGGTTTTGTAGTATACCTTGGCATTCTACATACTGTCAGCACAGTTTAATCAGTCTGTTATTTTAATAGAAGAAATATAAAAGAAGTAATAGATCGTTTGTTAGGTTAGTTTTAGCCTTTCGTAATTTTACTGAGAACAACGAGATTCCGTAGATTAATGGCTTAAACTATGGTTTGATCAGCACAAAATAAACACCATTTCCATCATTTGTCTCAATGAAATGTACTTTACGCACTGCATCCCTAGAAAATGAGCCATTACTTCATTGTCATGCGTGTTAAAACTCATTTACGTGCTTCTGCTCGGTAAATGCAATTTTTGTATTCATTTTTGCATTTACCAGCCGGAAGCACGTATTAGAAGTACGTGGACCCTAATTTTCATTTTGACGAGTTGAAATACCGTCCTCTTCTTCTGGTCAGGCTGTAACGTCCCGACTCGCCAAAATAAAAATTTGAAGCAACGGACGTAATGTACCATTTCGAGATGAAAAGCAAGGGATGCAACTACACAATGCAAAATACAAAGTTCCACGCAATTACGTGAGTTGTTTTACTCACTCGGCCCACGGGAAATGTGTCTTACAGCTCATGCTAATGAAGTAATGAATTAAGCCGGGAGGCTTAGTGAGTAAAATAACTTGTTTGGAATATTATGATTTGACGAGTAAAAAGTTTGTTGATGCTTCAAAAGAAAAACCATACTCCAGGGAGATGCTAATATGACGACTGGGTCGTTTCGACGGATAGAGGGAATATATCGAATGATTTTGAAATTGGTTGAGAGAAAATGTATTGAATTCTCTCTCAAAAAGCCAACTGTCATTCGACATATTCCCTCTATCCGTCGAAACGACCCAGTCGTCATATTAGCATCTCTCTGCCATACTCAGCCTATTCGCCTAGTCGGTTGGCCTGTAGAGGCGCCACATTTTTTTATAGTACTTCAATCTCACTGGACTATTTTTTTGTGGAACAACTTCACATTGATTCATTCCCATGAAATGTCACAGCAGTGAAGATTGTTCATGAAAAAATAATTCAGTGACAGCAGTCTTTTTATGAAGGAAAGTACTAAATTGTAATAGATTTTACCCTCAGTTTCTAAACTCCATTCTCCTATTGGAACTGAAGATCAATGAAATTTTACATTTTTCACTATACTTCGCTAATTTAACATGTTCCCCTTTTGCACTTCGATATTCACATGTAAAGTAGTGTTTACCTATCAGCAGCGTATAAGTCTTAAAACACATCTACAGATATGTTGATTCCCAACGTAGACTGGACCTTGGGACAGTTGATCATTTGTATTTACATAATTTTGCTAAACAACAAAACCAAATGTTTTGTTTATTTTCCATTTATTTATTCCCATTTTTTTTTTCTTTTATTTTATTTCCACAGGCTACTCGATTTTTTGGAATCATCGAAATATTCATATCTTTAGACCAGATGTTGAATGTACCAACGGCATTATACACGTTATCGATCATCCGTTTTTAGTGGAAAGCGATGTACAAGTAACAGGTGGTATTTCCCATTTAAAATCGACCGAATCAATTTTAATTGCAAACATTTTAATGGCATTCATAGCTAAGTTATTTGTATAAAATGATTTTGTATTTCTACAATAACAATAACAAAAAAAACCGTTAGGAAGAGGAAAACTCTTCTTTTTTCTGCTGTTTTGTTTTTCTCGAGAAATGGAAAACGGTTCACTTGAATATTTTTGCTTTAAGGGCGTTAGTGGCTTGTAATGGTTGAGTGTGCATTTAATATTAGATTGTAAACATGAAGTGAAAATATTTTCTTTCTGTATCAGGACACTGATGATTTAATTTTCTTGTCTTTATTTTTGTATACTTTTTGTAGATATAACATATGACTCGTTGGAGTGAATTATAACGGTTTACCAATCGAAATTGTATTTTTTTTCAAATCCAGGCGGAGAAAAAAAAGAAGTCAGAATGACGATAATTGAGACAGTTGGGATGAAAAGTCGATCTTTTCCATCTGTCGAAAGTGACGTTTCAAACGTCAACAATCTAAATATGTACGAAAAGGGTACTCAAGTACTGATTCATTAATCTGATTGCGCTTATTATTCAATTCAAGAATACAAACAATTTTGACAATTTTCTCAAAACTTTGTACTTGACGTTTAAAACGACAATTTTGACAGACGGAAGAAGCCGACTTGATTGTAATTTAAGTGTCCATTCCACTCAACAAAAAGTATTCCGTGAGAGAGCCAGCTGTCAAATAAACAAAGAAAAAATTAAAAAAATTCAATTTTGTCTCTCACACGGAGTACTTTTTTGGTAAGAGGAAACTAAGCATTACAATACAATAAACTGAACTCGTCATAGACTCTATGACATAGAGTTTTGCCTTTCGTATTCGAGACGATGTCAGTTAATTATAACTTTCCTTGGGGTACTTGTCAAGATATTTGCTTCTCTTTCAACATCTTACTATGCGAACGAGAGGAACGAAGACCAGTTCATTATAACTTGCCTTGGGGAACTTGTCAAAATATTTCTCTTTCATCATAACACTCTATATTAGTACGTTTCTTCCATTCTACACGTACGAGTGAGTGAAACGACTACATTTACGCTTCTTTTGTTGACAACATGTGGAACGATGTCGGCCGAACAAAGAAACGAAATCGACGAAAAGGAGGACCTAATAATGAGTTCAGTTCAACATCAATCGATTGAAAATGTGACTTCTTTATTTTCTCCAACTGTAAAGTACATTAATATCGATCCGGATGTTATTTCGATTGGTAAAGCATCCAATGAGTGGTGGAATAAGCAAATATTTTATTGTCAGTGGGTTTACAATTATTTATTTTTTTTAAACCGAATTTGACTTAATAGCTCGTCCTTTAATTTTATAATAATTCCGTGAATTCGAAATGATTTACCTCGACTTGCTTTTTTTTTAAATATATATTCGTCCATCTACTCTTATCAAATAATTTTACTCTTTTTAAATTTTTTTGTTTTCATGTCGTCGGTGAGTGTAGGGACAAATTTAAAAAATTCATTTATTAATTGAAAGCGTTCGTAAAATTACCAGTAAGCCATCGTTGAATTTTTTTTGCATTATAATAGAGCTCCCGATCGTCTTTTCCATGACAATTAAACATAAAATTATTTATTCATTCAAATCATTTTATTCGTAATGAACGGCAAATTGCAGAGTGGTTTTTTTTCTCCTTATATTCATTTTCCCTGTCAAATGAAATACCTAAATTTTTTTTTTTTTTTACAAAATATGAAATTGCAGATTGTGGTATGATGGTGCGTCCGTTGTGAAAATAATTTATATTTTTTTAAAACACAAAAAGTTTTCGATTCAGTCAAATTTTAGTAATTATTTGGATTATATCAATACATTCTCTCTTTTTTTCATTCAAACAAACTGCACTGCTTTCGAATACATTTTTGTTTAAAATATTCTGAATATGGTGCGATAATTGGGTACATTTACTGAAAACGTAAGGTTATAGCCGAACAATGTAAAACACCACAATTTACCCGCTCTTTATCAAACTTCATCAAATGGAAACGCCAAATTTTCGATCAGATGCTCAACGAACAGCTTCACAGTTAGTAGATTTAAGGCGATGGTCATTTAAAGAAAAAGAAAAAGTGAAAGTCAAGGTTACTCGTGTCAAAACTATGAAGGCCAAATAGCGTAGCTTTCGCAAGTTTGACATTTCAAAACCATTTCAAACCGCCGTGCCGTTTAGAGAGCTCGTGGAATTTCATGTAATGAACGATTTTCGACCCGCCAGTAAAGCAATTTTTGTTGTAAGAGTGGATTTGATTCCGTTCCAAAGCCAAGTGAAAACCAAATTCAATCTGAATTTAGAAGTGGCGCCACAAAGTTAAAAACGAATAAAAATTATTTGCAAATGGCAATTGCAGTTCTCCATTCTGCTTTAATCTTTAATTGTCGTTAATAAATGATAAATATCGTTTCCATTCGCAACCTACATGGTCTCAAGAGAGATAGAAAAAAGAAAGAAAAATAATGGGAGTGGGAGACACAATAAATTACTTTTCATTTTGTTATGTACTATCCGAACATCTATTATGAAAATTCAGTTGACTATCCTTTACCGAATTATAAAAAAAAAAATTATCAGAAAATCATTACGGTTGTGAAAAATGCACTCATGTTAATATCGTGGTAAAATTGCGGAAAAAGAAAGTCTTTCGACTCGTTGGATTTTCTTTCTTTTTATTTAATTTGTGGGTATTGTTTCGCTGTGCGGTTTGACGATGGTGAAAAAAATAAAATAAAACGGGTGAATTGAATCGATTTTAAAGGAAGGATTCTTTGCTAATCTCCAATCTGCATTCATTCCATGCTGGCTGCCTCTATATGTTTTACATTTGTAGCGTTTTCAGTGAATTTCATTGAATGACTTTTTATATTTTATGGATATGTCTACAAAGAGAGAGAGAGAGAGAGAGAGAAAGTAAGAGCGTAATTGAAAATTATTAATTCGTCAAAGAATGTGTAATTTAAAAAGAAAATTAATCTAAAATAGCGAGACATATTTCCACTTATGTATTACTTTAATGTATTTTTACTCAAAGAAAAAAAATTATTTATTTTTTTACAAATTAAAGATTGAATCGGTTATGATGAACAGAAGGAAGAAGAAGTAAAAAAAAAGAAGTCACAGGCTTTGAATAAAAAGAGAAATAATTTTTTTTAGAAAATCTTGAGTATAATAAGTAAATATTTTAGCAATTAGAAATTAATTAAATGAATGGAATAAATAAATTTAATTTTATTGAAATCACCTTTAAATTTATGATTCAAAGAGGAACAGGAGCATGAAAACATTAAAAAAAAAACTCTATATTTGCCGAAAATTGAAATTTTAGATTTAAAACTTATTTATAACATCACTAATTGCCTTTATATTCTCATATATAAATATAACCGAATATGCGTACAAAAAAAGGAATTACTTCAGATTCGATCACAATAATTTGGTCATTCATTTGTCACCGAATTGCAACTCCAAAAGATTTTTTTTAAAGTGTCGGGCTTCGTTTTCGACGAATTAAATCAGAAAGAAATTGGAGAGATTTCATTTTCCGTTTCAAAGTTGCTCCGATGAGACACATTTTAGCGCCTCTCCTAACCACTTCAGTTGGATAAACGAATCCTATTCAACGGAAACAAATGTTCATAAAACAAAATATTTTATGAAATCAATATGGTTCTGAAAACAATTCGTCCGATACACCGACAGACGTTGTACTCAATATGATACGAACGATCGATAAATTTACAGGTTCTGCGAAGAGATTGGGGCTTTTGAAAATAGTTTTTGTGGTCCCCTTTACCTTCAGTTTGGCTTTAAGTTCAATTACACTGTGAGACATTAATCGAATTTTTAAAACAAATTTTGCCTGCTACTACTGGTCGTCCTAAATAAATGATTCGTAAGGTGGTAGTGTCAATAAACCTTCAATTACCATTGATAAAATTCAGTTCAAATCAAGTTTCTGTTTAATGTAAGTCAAAACAACATTACTCAATGATAAAATCATCACAAATTTGTCGCCAAATTTGTCGCTCATTAAGTGAGAATTTAGTACTCAGGCCGTTTTACAACTGAATGGAGAAAAGCAACACTCTCAAACTTCCATTAAATCGCATAGAGATTCAGAGATGAATCCAAAAAAAAAAACACCATGGCGGTGATGCACACTAAATTACCACTAAAATCCAATTTTAGAATTTCTCCATGAAATCCGTAAAATAAAAAATGCGAAAGTTTCCGTGTCTTCACACTTTACAACAGTGAACCCGGTTTTACATCCCCCGAATTATATGCACATTATGATCGAATTTATGATGCCTATGTTGGGTTCCAGTCCTCTGTGCTCATTTCGAAATATATCTATAAACTTCCCCAAATCATTTTCTCTTAATTACGTAGAACAACCCGGATTTTCCAACGTTTTAGAAAATCAGCAACGGGAGTATTTTGCGATTAATTTTATGAAAACCATAATCGGAGAAAACTAAATTCGAACAATTTTCATACCAAACAAATTGCTGTAAACCTCTCGGTTTTCCATATTTTACTACATTGCTACTATTCTATTCATTATTCTCGTATTATATTCGTTGTGCATGTACACACCGTGTATATATATATACGTTATACCGAAATTGAAAAGTCTTGTCACTAAGTGATAATAGCTTTTAAAGTCCCTCATTAAACACTTAAAACTTTACACATTTCATCATAGAATATGCAAAGACGAAAGTTTTCCAAAAACCCAAAATACCAAATGGGCATCACATATTTACAGAATTTACTCCCAGTGCAATATAATGTTAAAATCTTTTCGATGCAGAAATTTTGTTAAACATTCGAAATACATTTTATATAGTGTACCGATACATTTATATTATGTGAATCCATGACGACAACTGTCATCACTATGCTGATTAAAAGTTAGATGCTTTAATTAAGCATCAACTTAACAGCACCCCTCTAAACACCAAAATAATTTTTTTTTAAGCTGACAGCAGAACAACATAACAAGAACAAAACAAAACAAAAAAATGGAAAACCGAAAAACGTTGTCATAAGAGACAATTTGTGGAAAATAGTTGAACTGTGTGAGTGTGGAAATATATTGCATGTACACCACACATAGCTTAAAACACGAAACATTTTCACTTTTCGAATACTAATAATGCAAAATCATCCACACAACAATATATTAGAAAAAAAAAAGTAAATATAACAAAAATAGTTAATAAAACTGAGTCGTTGTAACAAAAAGAAGCCGTACCAAATCAGAACTTTGCATGAGTGAGCTTAAAAATGAATTACACTTAATCGATAGTTAAGCGCTAAAAACAAAACAAACAAAAAAATAAAATTGATAATTGTGTGTATGTGTAATAACCGGATATTTTATATAAGATCCCAAACCCATAGTTGATTCATTCCCTAATTTCACGTACGTGATCTGATTGGAATTGATCAAAAGTATAAAGAAATATCAAACCTTTTTTGAATTTTTCTGTGGCAATTAAAATCCATTTAAAAACTCCTTTGTATTCGACGGCATTATTCAAATATTTTTGCGCTTAAATGACAAGATATAGCATGGACGTTATTGAAGTGGACCCACCTGATCTTTTGTCAGTTCTGTGTTTTGGTTAAAGAATATAATGTGACAACAGGTGCGTCGACTTTAGATTTGTTCATTAGGGCGGGCGGGGCAAAAAAAAAAAAACAAAATAAAAAAATAAAAAATGCGTAGGATTTTGAAGAGGTTTGAGCATGAAAGGCTCAAAACCATTGGGTTAGAAGAAATGGAATGCAATAGTACATTGAATGACAAGGGGCGAAAGTAAAAAAATTCAACCGTGTGCGAGAGTTGGAGCCCGCGCCGAAGGCAAGGGCTCTAATCGCACAGGTTGAATTTTTTTACTTTTGCCCCGAGTCGTTCATACTATTTTTTTTGATACCAACATTGAAAATTGATACGTATCGCAAACATCGCAACAAAATGTTGAAATAAAAAGGCATTTAGCCAGAAAATGCAGGGGTCCAGGGGCGGCAGCCCCCTGGTATATGAAAAATTTAATAATTTAGCCATCACAACAATAACACACACAAAAATTAAGATATAACTAACAAATCATTCAGTAACGAAAAGTATCAACTTTGTATGCTAATTTCAATAAGAACACTGGCGCACAGTGTTTTACAATTTTGATCAAAGTATTCTGCATAATATGAGCGGATTTTGTTGACAACTCGACTCATTTCTCTCATTTTCTGTGACGTCAGTCACTTTCGCTGTTCGTTCAGTTGCGTTCGCTCTTCGTTAAGTACTTTCTCCCCGTGGGATGCATTTTTTTACTTTCGCCCCTCATATGCGGGGCGAAAGTATCATTTTTCAATGTTGGTATCAAAAAAAGGAAATTTCTTGATTGAATTTGCAATTACACAACGCTGTGCGTACGAATGGCTCTTCAGAAACTGTTGACAGATACATTCGCCGTATTATGTCAAAAATGTTGACCTAACGAACGTCATTGATTACAAGTTTCCATTTACTTCCGCGAAGCTATCTGTATCAATCCACTGTTTGTTAAATTACTTTTTGATATGCAAACCGAAGTTAATTCGTCTAACGTACACGGTTTTGCAATGTAAACCAAAGTAAAGTTGAGGTGAACACGTTTTTGGATGTAAACCGAATTAAATTAATTGTGTTGTCTACTTTACATATTTTTGGGAGAAGTAGATCCGATTAAGATACAGTCAATCGAACAAAACTCTGTCGACAAATTTGCTACTAATGTCACTTATGACTTACCGTTTAAGCGCAAAAACAAAACAACGAATATGGGTCGGCGATGTCAATTCAATACACTTTTTTCCCATCCGCAAAATAGATTCCAATTCTATTTTGCGAAGAATCAAAAATGTCATCAAAATAAAATATTGAGAAAAGAAGGAGAAGTAGAAGAAGAGGAAGAAGAAAGAAAAAAAAAAGTTATGAAAACTCTTTGATTTGTACATAGAAAATTGATGAGTATAACACGAAACAAATTTAATGTCAAAGATGGAATAAATAAACAAAAAGAAAATTATTAGGTTAGAATCTCGATGAAAAATTTATTAAAAATAAATAAAGTGAAAGAAAAACAGAAAAAAAAATATTTAAAAAAATAATAATTTTTATGAATTAAGTGCTGATGAAATAGAAAATAAATAAATGAGAAAAAGAAAATTTAAATGTAAGTTTATAAATACAAACAAACAAAAATTATATTAGTTTAATCAAAGATAATCTACCAAAAAAAAAACAATATTCATTCACGTGTTTTATATAAAATAAAAATGGAATTTATAAAATCCTCTTAAAAAAATTGATAAATTAACCATAAAAAAACTAATAAGATGAGGATCGAAGACCTATATATATATAATTATAAAATCTTTACTTAAAAAGGAATGCATCAAAGTATAAAAACAAGAAAAAAAAAACTATTCTCGATTATTAAATATATATTTCCCGCAATTCGTTTCGTTTTCATCTTCTTACAAGACTAAAGAAAATCAAAAAAGGGACATTAACTAACGACTAAATAAATATATTTAATAATTACCAAAAAAATAGAATGCTTTGAACATAAAAGTCAATCAAGTTACCTAAAATCTTAAGAGGTTTCGAATCTACAGCTTTGATTCAAACCGAATACTATGGCGCCATCTTGTTTCATTCGATCGAAACGCTTGCGATTATTCTTAATATCATTATCGTCCTCAATGACAATAGAAATTCGAGCATCGCAGTCGGCAATAATTGTGATAACAAAATGTCCGTCGTGAAAGAAAAGTTAATTTCATCAAAGCAAAACCTAATTTCGAAGAAGTTAGACCAAATTTTCATTATAAATAGTGTAATGATTGGTTTAAACATAAAGCTGCTTGTTTGTCACTGTTTTTGCATTATCGTGAAATTTTGTTTTGCCTAGGCATGGGCGATAATGATTATCGATAAATATCGATTATCGATAATAGATAATTATCGACTTTTTTTATCGAAAATTATCAAAAAAAATATCGATAATTATTGATATTTTGATAATTATCAAGATATCGATAATTCGATATTTCGGTCCGAAATTCCGATATTTATCGATATATTTCGATTTATCGGTATATTATCATTTATTTTCAGATAAATATCAAAATATCGATATTTTGATAATTATCGATAATTATCAAATTATCGATAACGATATGATTAATCGATTATCGATAGATTCTTTCGATTGATACTATCGATAATTTTGAACGTCTCCCATCCCTAGTTTTGCCTTGCAGAAGTAAAATGTGAAAAGTCATTGTCGAAATCAAGTTCAAGTAATTTTCTAAATGTGAAACTACAGTTCTGATCGCTAAGGTTCAAATTAATTATTCGTGACGTGAGTTTTCTTACCTTGGTCTGGAAGATTTATGTACCTAAGCATGGTCCATTTTTCGTCATTATTTGACAGTGTGTCTAAACTCAACGCTCGGAGCCTCTTAAGCGTAAGTGAACGAAATCTTTACTGCCAACGAACGAGTTCTCACCTTATTTTGATCTGATTTAATAAAAAATAAAAATTAAAGTCATTTTAGGGAGAGATTGATCTTCTCGTTGGAGAAGAAATATGATCGGTAAAAATTGGAAACCATTATTGGTAAATGGCAGTCAGGTAACCTTCAGTTCTTTTATGGTTACAATCGAAATTTTTGGTTTTAGTAACATTAAATGTTCATTGTGCCCGTTCATACAATCCTAAATCAAAAATTCATCAATATCGTAGACAATACTCATCAAATACCTATAAAGTGTTTTTAAATGCAAAAGATGCGAGAAAATAAATGATTTAATAAATAAATCAATAGAAATCGTATAAACAAAAAAAGAAAAAAAGTAAAAAAGAAAATCGTATAAATCGTAGAATATTTATTCATAATCATCTCTCGGCTCTATTATGCTTTTTGATTCAGCTCCTTGCTTTACAAACTATTCACCGAACGTTTTTTTTTTTTCGTGTTCGTTCCGTTCCCAGTTTCATTTTTGTGTAGTTTATATCGATTCGATAAACACGCGATGTTATCGTTTTCAATTATTTGGCAAATTATTAATATTGAAACAAGCAATTGCGATTTGAGAGATCGGAATTTATATTGTTCGATTATTTTTTTGTTGTCGACAATATTATGCATGGAAAGAGTAAATCAATTTTAAACATTCAAATGAATGAAAAAAAAATGAAAACAAACGGGGAAAAATGTCATTTTTTTGTTCACAAAGAAATATATGATAGAAACAAACGCATTTCATTAGCTACAACAAACTGCTGAATAATTGAAACTTATAGAACGGAAGTAAAATCAATAAATAGGGTTAGTCGAACGAAATAAAATTACAAAAAAGAAAATTAAAGAAAATTTGAATAAACTTTATCAGTAAAAGAAGTGAACACAGAAAAATTATTAACATAAACAATTACTAGTAACGAAAAATGAATGTAAACAATGTTTTTAAAGCGCTATAAAAATGATGAAAATAAATAAAATTAAATCGTACAGAGAGAGTTTTCAATTGATTTCACCCGTTCCAAGACCTAAAATCGAAATGTGATCTATATGGCATCGCTTCCACAGTGGGAGCATGAAAAATACCCAAAAAATGATAGTTTACATCAGGTTTACATCATGCGTGAATAAAGTTGGACAGATGTCCTAATACTGTAGCTATCTTTCTGGGCGTTTCCAATGTGTATGCATTGGTGATCATTTTTCCGAGCTTAGTGAGATCGATGTCGGTATTCCCCAAGGATCTGTCCTTGGCCCACTGCTGTTCTCTATGTACATCAATGATCTGCCCAGCTGCCTCAAAGCTGCGCTTCACCATATGTTTGCAGATGATGTGCAATTATTCCTTTCATGTGCCAAGAGTAAGATTAATGAGGGCGTTTTCAGAATCAACCAGGACCTTTATGCTGTCGGTCGCTGGGCAAGAGAGAACGGTTTGAAGTTAAATGCGAATAAATCGCAAGCCATTATTTTCTCTGAAACAAGTCATGGGCTTCCCTCCCCGAGTCTGATCCCTCGTGTCTTGTTGAATGGTATTGTTATCCCCTATGTTGATAAAGTGCAGAACCTTGGACTCATTATGGACAAAAAAATGACGTTTACGGATCAAGTAAGCGATGTTTGCTCGAAAGTCTTTGGAAGGCTTCGTAGTCTGTGGCAGAGCAGTCATCTTTTCTCTCAAAAGACTCGGATTATGCTGGTTAAGTCTCTTGTCTTACCTGCCTTTACGTATGGGGATTCAGTCTATTCAACCAACCTTTCTGCTTCTTTTATTCGGTCGTTAGAAGGAGCATTTTCTGCATGTTTGCGTTTTGTTTATCGCTTGAGACGCTACGACAGTACTCGTGGCTACGATAATGATGTCCTTGGGTGTTCTTTGATGACCTACCTCAGGCTGCGGTGTTGTGCCGTCATCTATAATGTGGCGAAACGGCGGGAGCCTGGTTTTCTCTACGAGAGGCTTTGTGTCGGTAGCTCGGTGCGCAGTCGGAATTACGTGCTACCCAGACATTCTTCGGTTCAGTACAACCGCTCTTTTTTCGTTCGGTCAGTGGCCGATTATAACTCTATTCCGGTCCATATTAGGGGGCTACCATCGGTGGCGAAGTTTAATGACATATTCTCTATATATATATATATATATATATAACTCTTGTGGATGTACTTGCACCAGCCAGTGCATACACTCCACCTGTAGTACGTCTTTCCATGACCGACATTAGTACAGCATAACAATGATTTTAAATAATTATTTCTTGAGTAATTGCCGAAAAACTGTTCGCGGGACCCTCTGACAAGCCTTCACTTTTAAACGCTTTGCACCGAAAACAAACAAAATTAATCGAAAAAATTAAAGATGCGACTTCTCTAGAATTGAAAGACGAATCCAACGATCTATCACTCATTTGAATTGGAGAACCCGTGTTCCCAAAGGTAATGAAATAACCTGCAGTTTTTGCGATATCACGAAAAGCTTAAAAATACACTGAAATGTCACTTCACAATCTGTTGACAAATGAACAATGAAAATGTTATGAAAAGAATCTTGTATACGTCATGTACCAAGCGGATATCAAAAACGGTGGAGGTACAGCCGATCGTCATTTTGTTGCACAACATCTTATGATTAGAATTTTGCTCTTTTGTCCATTTTAAACTCAAAAATCAACACACGTTTTTAACGGTTTTGTTGGTTTTCTTCATGTAATTCGTTCCATTCATTCTAATATGTATTTCATTAGGGTTTTACATTTCTTCCATTTCACACGAATTTCCTTCTCATGTTTGAAAGATCAGAAAAGCATTAGTATTTTACATGACTTGGGATAAAAAGATGAAAAGTATGGTTTTCGTGTGAATTTTGTTGATGCGAGGCGTAGCCGAGGTCAATAAACACGCGAAAACGAGACATTTCATCTTTTTATCCCGAGTGGTTTTTGCATGCTTTGGAAGTCGAAATTAGTGCGTGAAACATGAAAAGTACCGTTTTCGACGCATGTAGCATGTAAAATGCATATAGTACACAAAAAAAACCTTCTAAATTGCTTACTGCCTTTGCGATCAAGTCAGATGTGATCTAAACTGTTCTTTCAGAATTTTGATTGACGCTACCTCGTACTTCTTTAACTGCTTGGACACGCAAAGTATATGGTGCCACCACAAGCAGATAATGAGAACTAAACACTTGTATGTCAATGGTGCCAATCGACAAAATCAAAATTGAATTCGTTGGTTCAATTGAATGTGGAAAGTGTGTAGGATGTAAAAGTAATGCATCCTACAATCCCATAGTCATAATATAATTGAGTACCTGTATTTCTACGATAAAGTGGAAGATTTTCCAATTATTCGAAAATTGTTAGACCTCTGCTCGTCGGCCCGGAATAGTTATTTTCGCAATTCCGGTCCATAATCATCACCTTTCCATGCATCCATTTAATGTCGTTTTGAAGGTATTTATTTCACAGTGCGTTTTTGATTATTTTTTCGCACTTGGGCTTTTTCACATTTTTTTCGCACGCTACATAGCTCAGTACCTTTAAGAAAGACTAAATTTTATAAATAAAAACTTTGCACAGACCAGGATTTGAACATCTAACACCAAAATTCTTCCAAACACCAAGCAACGACCATAGCCATTCGGCTACAGAGTCACACAATTATACAGAACGTATTGTTGAAGCGTACATACTAAGCATTGACTACTTGATTTTATTTAGCGCGTCTCTATACATCACATTGCAATGTGTATATAGAACAGGTTGCTTGATCGTTCAAATGAATTATGTTTGCATGTGAATGTTTGGTAGAAATTTTGGCAATATTTTGCATTGGAAAGGTGATTATGGCCCGAAATTGCGAAAAACGTTGTATCTACCACGGTAGGTATGCTGGTATTTTTTCGCACACGACGTCTTGTCGACCTCGGCTTCGCCTCGGATCGACAATCGACATCTAGTGCGAAAAAATACCTTCATACCTACCTTGGTAGATAAATAACTATTATCTACCAAGGTAGGTATGAAGGTATTTTTTCGCACTAGATGTCGATGTCGAGGCGAAGCCGAGGTCGACAAGACGTCGTGTGCGAAAAAATACCGGCATACCTACCGTGGTAGATACAACGTTTTTCGCAATTTCGGGCCATAATCACCTTTCCAATGCAAAATATTACCAAAATTTCTACCAAACATTCACATGCAAACATTTGAACGATCAAGCAACCTGCACTATATACACATTGCAATGTGATGTATAGAGACGTGCTAAATAAAATCAAGTAGTCAATGCTTACTGTGGATTTACATAGCAACGTAAAAGTGACAGATGCAAAAATTTTCTCATACGGCAACTCGAAATTTCATTCATAATTTTAATTTTATGAATGAAATTTCGGGTTGCAGTATTTAAAAAACATTGCATCTGTCACTTTTACGTTGCTATGTAAATCCACGGTTAGTATGTACGCTTCAACAATACGTTCTGAATAATTGTGTGACTCTGTAGCCGAATGGCTATGGTCGTTGCTTGGTGTTTGGAAGAATTTTGGTGTTGGGTGTTCAAATCCTGGTTTGTGCAAAGTTTTTATTTAAACCATTTAGCCTTTCTTAAAGGTACTAAGCTCTGTAGCGTGCGAAAAAAAGGTGAAAAAGCCCAAGTGCGAAAAAAAATCAAAAATGCACTGTGAAATAAATACCTTCAAAACGACATTAAATGGATGCATGGAAAGGTGTTGATCATGGACCGGAATTGCGAAAAAGATATTTTTTACATTTAGATGTAGAAAAAGAGCGAAAGGCGTTATTCGCAAAATCGAAACAAAACGAGTCAGACAAAAACGAAAAGCATAAGAAAGAGGCCAAAATTCAAAGCATCGAAGTTGAAATAGCAGAGGAAACTTTAAAGTTAAAAGTCGCCGCAAAGTTAATTGTGGCCAAGGCACAGATGATTTTTAATGCAGGCATTACAAGTAGCAAGAAGATAAAATCAAAACAAATTAAAAAAAGACAAAAAATTAAGTAACTAGGCAAATTTTTTTAAAAGTCTAACTACGTGAACTTAGGGTATGTACGTTGGGTATCTTATCTAGAGTAAACATTTTTTTGGAAAAATCTCCGATAAAATATTTGTGAAAAATTCGGAAAATATTTTCCAAAGAATGTTCTCTGAGAAACACCAAAAAATCTACTTCATATATCCTTAATATGACTTTGGAAAGTCAAAAAAATTTCGAATTCATCAATCTAAAATCTCATATTTTAAAGCTCCTGAAATGCTCCTTAAATTATCGAAATATCCTCCTCTATTCCTTAAAAAGGAGGCCAAATTTTGAGTGGGCTCCCTGAATTCCGTGCCTTCTAATTTTGTAAACAAAGTGTTTACTGTTTTGTGTATTCGCCAAGTGGGTTGTCCTGTAGAGGCAGCAATTTTTTTTTGTTCTCTGCAGCTTGTTTTCATGTGAAGCAACTTCACTTTTAGTGATTACAGAGGAAACGTCGCGATATTCACTCTTTTCAATTTTTTTATACTTGCTACACGCTCGTGTATCCAGCATATTGTGTATAAACAGCATAATTTTACCTCGACGGATTTCGTTCAACACTGCCAGTGAATACGTAACGATCACAGTAACCCAGCAAAGTAATTATTTTTCAATCGGCAATAACTGTCAAGCGATAAGACTTCGGAATTATCTTTTTTCGTATTGATCATGATATCGCTCGGCAGATATCGGTCTGGCAGTTTGTTTGAGCAAAATCCGTCAAGTCGAAATTTAATTATTTTCAGGTGGCGGTTGTCAAAGTTATGCTATTTACACGCAATATATTCAAATATACTCCATATGCTGAGGATATACGAGCATATATATCGAGTATAAGAAAATGAAAGGAATTCTTCCAATACGTACATCAATCTCGATAACAATGTGAAAGTCGCATGTGGAACGAATAACATAAATTGTATCGTAAATGCGATGAAATTTTGGGCTATATAGTCAGATTGTTTCGATAATATTATCGACAGTAATCTGGTGTTTAAGATTCCCAAAGACTAAAATTATAATTTTAGTCTTTGGGAATCTTAAACACCAGATTACTGTTGATTAATCGTTTGAGCGAGCACTTTAATCAATGGATTGAAGCCGAAGCAAGATTCAGTCCATTTGTTGAATCTGTAGGTCATTCAACATCCCTATTATCAATTCAAAGTGTTTGTCCTTCTTTCACGTACTTCTTTTGGGAACAACGGAGCATACAAAAATGGATGTTCCGTTTGCAAGCTCGTTTAGTTTTGTATTTGGTCGTTTGTATAACGAAACTATTGTTGCAGTGCTAAGTGAATATGCACAGTAGTGGGCGTCATTTTTCTTTGAATGGTTACCAAATTCGCCGAGTGCTGGTCCATAGGTCCACTTCCGCATCCGTTGGAACAGTTTTTAATTTTTTCGTATAGGATCAAATAAAGAAAGCATTAGCAAAGACCACGAGTTGTCATCTCATTTTTCAATTTTGGACGTATCGTGAACTTTGCCATTACGTAAGTACATTCACAAGCACAAGCTCCCGCGAAAAAGGTTAATTTGAACGTTACAATAAGCCACCATGCCAAAGTAGAACATAACTATGAATTTTCAAATTAAATTTGCGTTTTTGCGTCTGTAACAGAACCAAAACAAAATTTTACGAAGTATAACACTGCATAGTCAGAAGGGACGGTCTTTATCTGTGTAAAAGATTTGAAACTTCGTTAAAAAAAAACTGGAGCTCTCTGATTGGTTGAATTCCAAATTGTACGTAAAATTCTTAGGTTTCATTTTCCGCGAAAAGACATAATAGGTACATGGGTGCGATATTTGCTCGTAATAACTAATTTTCACGCAATTCCGTTAATTTGGTTCCACATTCCACAGTTTTACGAACTTTCGACCTGCTTCCCTGCGTGAGATTTTACAACGGCATCTTATGACATTTTATGACTAGAGTTTAACCTTTCTAATTGGACAGGAGTTTAAACAAATCTATTGCTGATTGCAACAAAAATGTTGATCATCTTGTCCGTCGCTTATAACGATGTACATTTTGTAATAGGAGAATTATCCGAGTGAATATATTCCAAAATTCACAAATTTTCCGTTTGCGTCTCGAATATTATACAATGCGACAATGAATTTAGTGAAAAACATTTATCATTTACGGACCAGCGTGTCAGAACATATGGTGACGGTTTTCGTTATTTTGTGTATAGCAAAAATACAAATGTTGTCAAATGTCCTCTCTGAGGTCATTCAGAAAATATGCCACTGCTGACACAATTGTTAAATGAAATCATTTTTATACATTTTTCCGTCTTATTGGTATGGTATGCATATCTACAATACCAACCACCATCATTCCTATATCATACCTTCTCCATCACATTAATATACATGCCACTTCTCTGCCATATAGAAATTTCACAGCTGTCCAAACTATATAGAGTTCAGAGCTGCTTGTGGCTAAATGAATGTACACACAACAACTACATGAAAATTTATAACTTTACTTAGAAACTGTGAATTTTGTAATCTACTTTATTGATTGTTCTGAGCCAATTTTCGTAGGGTAGTTTTGCATGGTGAATGTAATGATGATTGTTATGTTCCGGAATAATGAATAAATTATGAAAGAAAAAATAAAAGTCAGTGGTGGTGAACGTAGCCAACTTTACGACATTAGCATTAGCCCCATTTCGACCAGTGTATCTAGTGTACGAAACGTTAACGATTCTCCAAAAGAAGTATCCATAGTAGAAAGTGAACATTGTGCGGTAAAAAAAATGCGAAAAATTGAAACAATGAGATATTTTTGGTCGGAGAGGCAAATTCTACTCTTTTTAGCACATGAGTCTGGTAAGTTGTGTTCCTGACGATATTGACCGTGTAGTTATGTCGCCTCATCACATTTTCTGGTATCATATGTGCATGCGTCATTATCAATAAAGGTGTGGCTGAGCCCAGAAATAATTCAAGCGGATAAGACAGCGTACTCGGTCAAATAATGAGTCAGTGGTAATGGCAAAGAACTCTTCTACTAGTGTAGTCAAAATGGTGTCTGCTTCCGCAGTTGGATGAGGCGACATAACTACACGGTCAATATCGTCAGGAACGATATTATCGTTTTTTCGACGATAGTCGAATAGTCGAATTTGCGTTCCTGACGATATTGACGGTGTGGAAATGTCCCGCCACCTTTTCTGGGATGGGAATTTTAGAAAATGAAAATAAATAAAAAACGTTCCCAAATTATGTTCAAAAAATTCCGATGCGGGCACGGAGATAATGTTTTCTTCGACCAAGCTAAAACTTCCAGCTATCCAAAAATTATGACCAAAGTTTCCCGATGATATGCAACCAACTTCCCGGTGGCGTCAATATTCTCTGGGCTTTTCGTTACTTTTCGTGAATACGTTAGTGTGAATCTCGGTGTGAATATGTAGTAACTTTAATGTTGTAACCTGTTCGCTATTCAATTTTTACTTTCGAATTTTTACTCTTCAATTTGTAGAAGAGAAACTTTGTTAAGAAGTTAACTGCAAATCTTCTGCGAGACATAAACCTGTCATAGATGGCAAGCATATTGACAGTTTTACTGTCTGATCAATTACTTCATTTGATCGAAGATTTTCAAAGATTGATTTCAGAAAGATAGCAGATGACAGCCGTCTGAAACAGGTTCACTAAGGTGAAAGTCATTTTGCGAGCGGAGCTAGCGAGATTTTTTAAAGATTGGTTTTTACCCCTAGTTGAAACTGCAAAAACGTCAAAGTCTCAGTGAAACTTTAGTTCGAGCAAAATATTCAAATAAGAAAGGCGCGAAATTTTCAAATTCCTACGTCTGTGTAGTCTACAGGAAAGTGTCTCACTAGAAGGAGTAACTCATCAGAAGTATAGTTCGTCGTAAAGTGTAATTCAAAATGAAATTTGCGTCACAAGTGGCAGATGTTGAGGAACGTATTGTTAGGAAAATGGTTGAAAAATGTACTGAAAGAATTTAATAGGAAAAAAGGCGAATCATCTTCCACTTGTGACGCAAATTTCTTGTTGTAAAATATTCTTCCACCAATTTTTTGAGTCAATTTTTTGTTCATTAAACTTTTGCGTACGACGCACAATGCGTCACCCTCAGCGATATCACTTATTTTGTAAGTAAGATAAAGGACTTGCGTCACATTTACCCTTTAAGGGTTTTTTGACTGATATCACCACTTTTGTATTTATGAAGAATGGATAACAATACCACTCATCCTAAAGGAACGGGCACTTGAAGATGGATGAGAAATTGAAAATTTCGTCGTAGAGTGACCTTGCGGCAAACGAAATGTCATTACAGATTATTGTTGTGAGGCTGGTATGGCAAGTTTGATATTGTTGGAAAGCTAAGACTGCAGGCTGATCAGGCAATATTTTTTAATACAAAAAGGGTCTACCTGTGTATTACAGATGAGTTGAAGTTTCGTCGAGGATGGATTCTCGGCGTTTGATGGAGCATGGAATCCATTATCGCCATTCAAAAAGTTTCAAAGTTTTTCCGACTTAGACATATCACCATTCAAAAATGTCGAAATTTCGACTTTAGCTGGCTGTTGCTCCGTGGCCAGGTTGTTGAGAGAAGCAATTTTGCCACGAATTAACTTACAATTAGTCCCTCTAGCTGTTGCTATAATAATCTGTATTTAAATTTATTCGTGGGTCACGCACGGCCACGTGTGCCGGTTCTCCGAAACGACTAGACAGATCCGCAAACTGAATTTATATACTTGAGTACTCGAGTCCCTCAACCAGAATATAAAAAAAAATCAGAGGTGATATCGCGACTCTATTGTTGTGTTGTGTTCAACCTCACAGTGATAGAGTAAAAAAAATGAAATTTCCAATTTTGTACATCAGTACATTTGTACAGTAGGGCGTATCGAATTTTTAGAATTTTAAGGGCCGCGATAGCCTGTGTGCGGAAAACGTAGATCATTGAAAACTAATTCCAGGCATATGGTTGATGGATCCGAAGGTGCCCGGGAAGAAGTCCCCCCGGACGACTTTAACTTTCAAATGGTCATAACTCGGAAAGTTGAGAGTATTTCTGAAAACAATGTTCTAGCAGGATGTAGAGCGTTAAAAACTCTACAAAACTGCCAAAGAAACCGATGGTCCAAAAGGTGTGTCTGTCGAGGTTTTCTAACATCGAAAGTTCGACATTTTCGTTTTTGACTTTTATTTCCTGAGAGACAAATTATTAAGTTTAGCTTTTGGCATGAGGTTGTAGAGGAGGTCGAGTACTACCAGTACACTAGGCATTGTCCCGGTCGGCGATCCATCCGAAACCACCTTTTCAACATTAATGAATGAACTTTTTAAGTGTACCCACGTCGCCCACGAAGCCAGTGCAGACACTGTAACCAGTGTTGCTTAGTCGAGGTAACCTTGGCCAGTAAGTGCACATAATATTCCATAACAGTATATTGACACGGTATACCACGAAGCTCAACCTTTTGTAAAAATATCGAAAAATAAGTATTTGCAACGAAATCGACTTCTTACTACTGTTCGTGGGTCAAATAACTAATTAAAACGATTATTTGTTGTTTTTCTCACAAATTTCACTTTCTCAGATTTTGTAGTACAAAATGTGCTACACCGAATTCTTAAATATTTTGTAAAAGAGTTCAGCTACTGTTATGGAATATTATGTGCACTTACTGGCCAAGGTTACCTCGACTCAGCAACACCGGTTACATTGTCTGCAATGGCTTCGTGGGCGACGTGGGTACACTTAAAAAGTCCATTCAAAAATGTTGAAGAAGTGGTTTCGGATGGATCGCCGACCGGGACAATGCCTAGTTGAGCGCGCAGCGCGAAGCGCTGCGCTCTTAATACATGACTTTCCAACAATCTAAAAAACAATGCCCGAAGGGCATCGTCCTTTTTAAAAATCTAAAAAGTAGGTAGGAGTGTTTTTTAGGTTGGAGAGATAGGAAAAAGTCGAGTTCGGACCTAGGTTAGGACTGAGGCCGTACCTCGGACCTAATGATTTTATCATTGGTTTCGGTAGTGCTTTTGATGCTGATTCAGGAAATGTGGGTCAAAATTTTTTTTTATGCGTCGCTTGGCCGCTAGGTGGCTTCAAAGTCGGAATTTTTGAAAGTTAAAATAGCTGTCATTTCGCGTAAAATCAATGGATTGGCGTGATAGTTGCGTCTAAAGGGTTTTTGAGGTCGGCGCTGCCAATAGAACACATTTGAGAGCCGCCAGAAGCATGTGAGCTGCCGCAAATAGCAAAAGACTGCTTTTTCTGACAGTTTTTCTCGATTTTCTCCAAAATTTGTCGATGGATTTTTTTGATATGTACATCAATCGATAGCCACTGGAAATCGGAAGCGTTTTTGAGAAATGTCGAAAAATGTGCCAAAACATAGCAACAACTTCGACGTTGGTACGGCGACAAGATGGCGTCGTAGAGTTTCGGTTTCTTCGGAGAAAAGGTTCACACAAGAAAGTTGAGGGGGGTCCCAGAACAAAGTTTTGATGGCCGAGGTCAGTAGACCGATTTGAGATTTTAAGTCACTCGATGTTCCAAGAGTTTCAATGTGCGGCACCAAAATTTCATTTTAGAGTGGAGATCTTTATGTCACTTGGATTTTTTATACAACAATAAATATCATCATAACGCATCGATTCTAAGACAAAAATCTATTTCCCAAAGTTTGGACCGTCAATCTAATCTAATGTAAACTGTTGATGCTGGATCATTTTCCTAAAAGAATTCGAAAATTTCAATCAGTGCATCTTTCGATGCATGTTTATGAATTAAATTACCTGCTTAAAGATAAGGCCTATCAATTCCACAACATTTCGTCATCAAACACTAAATATTTTATATTAAAATATTTGAGTTTTGATTCCAACTCTTACTTACAGAATTCCATTAATACAACGAACCATTTTGTAAACATCAACAATGTTTTTCATTTCGCTTTCTCAATACGTCAAAATGGCAGTACTGAACGTACTAGATCAAGAGGTGTCGTTTGTTTTTTGTGAGCGCTAAAATTCGAAAAAGTTCATAAGTTCACATGCAACGGGATACTGATTGATTGCTTTACTCTTTTGCCATTCAATACGTTTAAGTTGACGTACACAAAATTAAAATTTCTAATTTTTAAATCTAATGTAAAAAACATCAAATTTTTACGGTAGTCTGCTGTACATCGATTTCATGGGATCGCTATGACGATTGCAAATTGTTTGACACCATCTATTTTACTACACTTTCAATATTTTTAAAGTGAAATATTTGCTTTGGCTCAACTGAATTCATCCTTTTACGAATTTTTATAGGAAAACAGTTTTGCCTTTAAAAATTTGGAACAAATAGATGGTTTCGTGGATTGATCTAAATTTTAAATAATCTTTTGCGACGTTCGAACGGATCTTAAATAAATGGCCACGTTACCCCGTTACATGGCGAAGGAATCGCATCGGCTATTAGTGTAAAACTTCTTGAAGCAATTTTCCGAAGATTAAGAATTTTCATTAAATTTTTAAAAGAAAGAATCATGGCCTTCGTGTGTCCATTTTCTCTTTCATTTTCAATCTTCAACGGAGTCACTATGTAAAACGTCGTTAATGGTTAGGACTCTAAATTATGGAGCGGTTGTCCAAAGAAAGAAACGCGGGTGTGTGACACACTAGATCTAATGATAATTATTGCTGATTTCAATACAAATAATTTACCTACCGAGATGATTAGCGTCGCCGTGATGATGGATTGAATTTTATTTTTATGTAAAATCGCCAAACGATCCTATCCAAAAGTAGATTATAAGTATTGAAGGATTAATTTAAATAGATTATGCAAACTGTAGTTTCTGCACTGGGTCAGTAATGCAAGAGTGTCTGCATTAAAGTTTTTCTCAAACGATTTATCTAACTCATGAAGAAAACCTAGGATGATGGTTAAGCAGCTTTAGCTGCTTAAGATGTGCCTCCTTTTGAGTTTACAACTTTGTTTGGATCATCAGCAGCGAATGAGATATATAAGAGACTAGTGTACTGGTAGTATAGTACTCGACCTCCTCTACAACCTCATGCCAAAAGCTAAACTTAATAATTTGTCTCTCAGGAAATAAAAGTCAAAAACGAAAATGTCGAACTTTCGATGTTAGAAAACCTCGACAGACACACCTTTTGGACCATGGGTTTCTTTAGCAGTTTTGTAGAGTTTTTAAAGCTCTACATCCTGCTAGAACATTGTTTTCAAAAATACTCTTAACTTTCCGTGTTATGACCATTTGAAAGTTAAAGTCGTCCGGTGGGACTTCTTCCCGGGCACCTTCGGATCCATCAACCATATGCCTGGAATTAGTTTTCAATGATCTACGTTTTCCGCACACAGGCTATCGCGACCCTTAAAATTCTCAAAATTCGATACGCCCTGTTGTACAGAATCCCGCATTATTTCCATGTCCGATAGAATGTCCAAAAAATTAAAATTTGAGAAAAAGTTCACAGAAAACTAAGACGGAATTAACGAATCATTAAAATTACAAAAATCTATTAAAAAATTAACTCATTCAAGATGTGGGGCCTAGTTCATTCTACACACGATATCATCGTTATTGTTCGTCCATCCATAAGTGGAACGGTGGAACGGATAAAGGGAATTGGATTGTGATTGTGACTTCCAATTTTTCTCAGCCTCAAGATTCAGTTGCACAATGTGTACCTTCTTGTCTCATTAACTTTCATTTGCAGCTTTCCGTAAAGTTACCTGCTATTGCCAATTTTTCGCTACATTACCTCATCGATAATCCATTTTCGCAAAGTGCTGTACATACAATGATTTCTATTATCCGTAAACCATTCTACGCCGTTCAAATCTAAAACCTTGCATCACACTACACAGCGTTCATGTGGACGGTTGTATTAAATTTTCATTGATTTTTCTGCTTGGTCGTATTGCTTAGACAACTCGTCTGTTTTATTATATAATACGAAAACCATCGGACATTTATTTGCGACAGGAATTATGTATGGCTCGGTGGTGCCTTCGTAAGCATATTTTTATTCCGATTCAGTTGAAGAAAAAATAAAAACTAAAAATTGAAATTGATTCAATGCACAGCACACCAAACCAAATAAACTGGAGCAAATTATACATAGGAAATTATAGCAAAATTAAAGAGCCGCATTCGTTTCAAGTTACTTATATGCAGCTCAAAATCAATACTTTTATATGCTGAACTTCCATTTGCAACATACAATCCCATATAAACTCGACAAAGCACAGCAATGCAGATGAACTATGACCTTCAAATTCATCGATTTCCATTGTTGAAAGTAGGTCTCCGCTGGCTGAAAGCATTTATTTTTCTGGTTGGTGTGTGTACGTTCCCAGCGAAGTATTTTCTTTTACAAAACACTGAAGTCAAGGAAACTGTATAAGAATACAAACCTTTTCTCCTAAGTACATTTTATACACTCAATGCCCTGGTATGTATGCGGTTCGGCGAAAATTTGGTTCCGTCCATTTAATAGAAAATTGGAACGGAAAGCGAAAAATGAACATGAACGTCGGTTAAATAGACATTTGGGACCAATTAGATTTTACCTCTTTTGAAAAAAGAAAAAAGAAAAACGAAATTGAGTCAAGTGACTCATTACCTCAACGACGACGACAGCCTTAAGTGACGATTTATTGATTAAACAAAATAAAATCTATTTTTGGATGTTCGTTGTTTAAGTGAGTGATAGTTTAGAATTAAATTCCAAATATGGAAGTACAGTTGTAGGCGGTACGCTTGAATGAATGGTATTTTTTGAATTTAATCTTTTTCAAGATTATACGTAGAGGATTATCCCTTGATATAATCTTTGGATTTAGTCCTCGGACAGATAACTGGCTTATATTTTAGTTCAAAAAAAAACGTCTACAGAGTAAAGCGTGCTGCCCGTCGTAACACTTGTGTTCAGTAGTTTATGTTTCTCGATGCTGTTATCGTGAATTGTGCAAATTATGGGTGGTCGATTCTGCGGGGTCACACAAAATTTTAGTGGTCTACAGACTGCGAAACACTTTTCAGATTATGGTCTGGAACAACTTCAGGTAACGAAAAATCAAATACTAAGTAATTGGTAACTTTTCGAGTAGCTGTACACCGGACCATTCTTCCATCAGCGAAAAGAAAAGCTTTAAGAGTGATATAGCCAAATCTTCAGGTGATTGGTGAACAAGCAGTCTCCGACTTTAATGAGTGATAGCTCGTTGGATTCATCTTTCAATTCTAGGAAACACGTATCTTTCACTTTTTCTAAAAAAAAAAATTTGCTTTCTGTGAAAAGCACTCAAAAGTGAAGACATGTCAGAGGGTGCCGAAAACAGTTTTTCGACAATAACTCAAGAAAATATTATTTTAAATTGTTGTAATATTGTACGAATGTCAGCCTTGGAAAGACCTACAGGTTGAGTATACGCACCGCTTGGTGCGAGTAGATCCACGAGAGTTATGACTAAAAATATAGTGAATGTTCGGAGAGTCCGCCTTCTCTGCAGCTTCGATGTTCCACGAAACTGAGTATGGGGTGTTGTAGCTGGCCTCACCTACTATCGTTCCACATATAAATGAACCCAGTACTTTTGTGCTGTAAGCCCACAGAAGTGTTGGAAAAAAAGTTGGTGCCAAAATGTAGATTTTTTCCTTATTTCCGGGGGCTCTACAGCTGGAACAGCATCTGGAACGGTACTATGGCAATCGGACCAATATTTGCTACGTGATAGGAGTTTGGAAAAACGATATGATCAGTCGAACGTCAGTTATTGGAACATTGCCATCAACACATGTCCTTTCTAAACAAAAATTGTAAATTTTATCAAAAAAGATTTTCAAATTCGTGGTCGTTATTGTTGTCCTATATTTTTGAAAAAGTGGAAAGATATCATCAAAAGTAAGCTTAAATCCAGTATTTAAAAATCGTCCAAGTGTATGCTTTTCACCAAAGCATCGAATAAATGAAAAGTCGAGTTAATATAAGAGTGATGCTATTCGACCGCGCGGGCAAATAGCCATTCCTAGCAGTGACGACTATTTGACCGCGCGGGCGAATAGCCATTCCTAGCAGTGACGACTATTTGACCGCTAGCGGGCGAATAGCCAGATCTAGCAGTGTAGACTATTTGAACGCGCGGTCAAATAGCCATTCCCATGAGTCCAGACTATTTGTCCGCGCGGGCGAATAGCCAATCCTACCAGTGTAGACTATTTGAACGCTCAAAAAATGGTGGAATAAAATTTGAGCGTTCAAATAGTCTACAATGGCAGGATTAGCTTTCTTTGACTCCTGATATATTTTTTCATTCAATTATTAAAGATGAGAGGGAACTCTATCTGTTAAGGGCTTTCAAAACTTGAAATTCATGCTACTACAAACCGAGAAACATCATAACATAATATTAATATTGATTCACCCTTTTGTAAATAATTTTCTGTCTTACTTTCACCAACGCATAGCGCAACAGTTTTTCACGTTTCTACTAAAGCCTCCAAATCACGAAACATTGTAAAATTAATTCAATTATTTATTTGGGACTGCGAAAGTGGACTGGACTGACTCACACTTCACATAGAGCGCTGTGATCTGGATCCACTCCCAATTAGACAGCTTTTTAAAAGCGATAGTAGCAGTCATACATGACATCTAACTGCGCCTATGCCTTGACTAGTTTCAAGTTCTCTGCAGGACCATAGAGGGCATCATTATCATTACACACGTTACATGACTGTCCTAAATGTTAGCACTTAAATATTACTGTGCATGCAGTCAAACTAGTTACTTTATGTATTTTCAATATAGTGAAACATTATAGAGAATTACCGGGGATCTGACAGTCCACATCCATCATACTCCATGCATCGCAAAACATCGCGAAAGTAGACCTCCAGCACTAATCTACTCTAATATGTGTGAAACGTCTAAGACTCAAAAAAAGTTTCGTAAGAGGAAAATCTACTCCGATCTGCGTGAAACACCTAGTTTTAAAATTTAGTTTGTAAAGGGAAATTTTCTCTAATTTGTCCGAAACGCCTTGGTTTATGATTTAATTTATAAAATTTATACAAATTGACAACTTAGCTATATTATAAAATTATTGTATCTGGATGTAAAACAAGCAAATACCATCGAGTTGTATTACACACAACGAGCTTTAGCGACATTTTTTGCAATGTATCGCATTCATTTTTGCGAACAAAAAAGAAGAAAAACCAATTTATTCTTTTCGACAGTGGAAATTATCAATCTAGACTTACCTATGTGTTAACTATCGTGCCTGTTATTTGCATGAAAAAGTTAGACGATACGGGTCTTTAGATGATATTTTACGAAATATATTTCCCAAAAATATAGCTTGAAACAAAAAATTTTCAAATGATTTCACGATAGAAGCGGTCAAATAGTCTACAAAGGAAGAACTGGCTATTCGACCGCGCGGTCAAATAGTCTACTAAGCAAGAACTGGCTATTCGACCGCGCGGTCAAATAGTCTACTAAGCAAGAACTGGCTATTCGACCGCGCGGGAGAATAGTCTACTAAAGAAGAACTGGCTATTTGGCCGCGCGGTCGAATAGTCACTCCGTTAATATAACTCGACCAAAATCAAAAATATTTTTAAAATCTTTCGTTAATAGCATTCCCATCGAAATACCTTTAAAATCAGCCACAACACAACACAAATTAGACCGTCGCTCGACTATATTTTTGCCCTGAAAATTAATCATCGGGAAACTTTAGTCACTACCAAAGTCAAGTTTTTACTTTTTCCAAACTTTTTTTTCATTTTATTATCATAGTGTGCAGATTTCAAGAGAAGAAGTTTCAAAAAACGGGACAACTTACCGCTTTTTTTAGTGAAGGTGAGAACGGTATAATAAACCGAATCATTTTTTGACTTTTTTACACCTGAAGTTGTTCCAGACCATAGTCGGAAAAGTTGTTTTTCGGACTCTATGGACCACTAGAATCGTTTGCACTTCACAGAATCGACCACCCCCAGGTACACATTACATCGCTTTCTTCCATTAAATAATACAATTTTAAGCAATACCACAATCTTGTAATTAGCCACGGGTCGCGATTCTTATTCGTTGTTTGGGTTAATTTTTTATGCCATTTTGTGTAATATTACATACGTTAAACGAACGTGATTGATGCAACTCATTACATATACCATTAAGGTTCCATTAAGATAGCACACACACTCACCGAAACTTTGTGATTAAAGGAATAAAAATGTGTAGCTGCAAGCCCGTCCAAATTAAAATGAATATGGAAGTTCCGTATTTATTGCTACCCAGAGTGCCTACCATACTGATAATAACAATTATAACAACAACCGCACAGTGCCAGTGACTTTGCAGACCATTTGGCATGACCCGGTACAGTTGCGATTGGAAGTGGTTATTCGTCTGAAGGTGAACGTTGAGATTGGATACTCGAATGTAATTCGAACAAATTTTGAGAGGTCAAGACAATTTGGCATAAACAAGCACAAAGCTCAAAAATTTCTTGGATATAAGAGTCATTCCAAGGTTGGACAATAAACAAATGAAATAGCAACGTTACGCAATTCGGTTATGTTCGTTGACATGCAAGGGTTTAAAATTCCTTGCAAATATAATCCCTTGAAGCTAAAGGTTCTTCGCATGTATATTATATAAATAGAGAGAGGAGTTGTAAAGTCCCTTTGAAATGGCTTTTAACATTAAGTGAATTACATGGGCGCTGATATTATGTAAATTTTGTGTTTTTGTTAGAAATTGTTATCGTTCGAGGTTATTAATTTTTAGAGGGGTTGTTTTCCTAGCGTTACATTTTCTAGACGGTTCTAGTTAATAGACAGATCGGGACTAGACGACTGTTCAAATCGGTATTGAACAATAATGAAGGGAAAAAGTTTTCTTTTTAATGTTCGCTTGAAATTATTTGATTGAGAAATAATATTGCAGGACGTGACTAATGCTATTAAGAAATTAGACTGTAATGAAAATACGTTTTAATTTGATGTTACTAGGTCCCACCTGTTGGGTGGGTCACATCCCTTGACTGTTTGTCTGAGCGTCTCAATAGTATTTTTATTGGCAATGATTTATTTCAATGAAATGTAATTTTGTACGTTGATGGCCACTAGAAAATTTAGTTTTGTTGACCACTCTCTCCATTTGTTCATTCTCTTAAAAATTCTTCTTATGCACCTGCATAACTCGTTTAATTCACTTATCCATCCCGGCAGAGCCTAATATCTGGGAATCGTTTTGGAGAATTTTTGGGAATTTAGGGAATTTTTGGGAATTTTTGGGAATTTTTGGGAATTTTGGGAATTAATTCCCAAAAATTCCCAAAAAATTTCTTTTCTTTGCATTTTTATAATTAAATGCTCGTAAAAGATCAGGAAAAGTTCAAAAACCTTTAAAAACTATGAACAAGCAAAGAAAAAAAATTGGATTTCTTTTGGAATTTTAGTGAACTTTTGAAAATTGGTTCCCAAATATTATGCTCTGAAGGATATAATTCTCGTCGATGTACTCGCACCAGCCAGGGCGTATACTCTACTTGTAGGTCTCTCCAAAGCCGACATTAGTACGACACCACAATAATTTAAGAGCAATCTACACTCCGACCCCCTATTGATGATAACTTTTTATTCGAATTATTTTTGAAAAAAGTGGCCTCATCGTTTGGTGCCAGAGGTTTCGATAGCCACTGGAATTGTCCAGATTGATGTAGTGTACTGAGAAAAAACTCAAAACTCCTAAAATTTGTGTTTTTTGTGATATTTTTTGGACTTTTGAGTTTTCTCGGCGTAGACTGCATCAATTTTGACAATAAACCGCGAGCGTTAGTCCATATTATTTTTATTTCAATGAACACATCAAAAACACACTGAAAATGTATATTGATATTGGAAAAGTGGAATTTGAAATTCTTAATTTCAGTTTAAAAGGCCGCTCCAATTTTCAAAAAATCTCGCGCTTGAAAAAAAAAGAACAATTTCGTGACTTAACAAATTGGGATGTTTTATTTGTTGACAGTTTGTTTTAATTGTGATCACCGAGATAACCAAAAAACAAAGACTAACAAACAAAATATTCCTATCAGCTGACAGATACCTAATATCCCAATTCGATTCTTTAGAGTTTCCGTACGTGAGTTCATCATGGCAGTGATTTTTTTAAATTAATTTCTATAAAAAAATATAAAAAGTGTTTATAACAAAAATAAACTTTTATTAAAAAAGGCACGCGGTTTATTCTGGTGGCTATCGAAACTTTATATGTTGTGGCACCAAACGATGAAACCAATTTTTTCAAAAAATATTCTAATAAGAAGTTTTCATCGAAAATGTTTTTCATAGAAGGTCGGAGTGTAGATTGCTCTTAAAATAATTATTTTTGAGTTATAGCCGAAAAAGGGTTTTCGGTACCCTCTGACATGCTTTCACCTTTCAACACTTTAACCGAAAATTTAAAAAAATGTTCGAAAAAAATGAAAAAAACGATTCTCTAGAATTGAAGACGAATCTATCACTCCTTAAAATCGGAGACCACTTGTTCCCCTATCACCATCACCTCCAGTTTTGGCGATATGCCGCTTAAGCTCAATTTACTGAATATATTATATTCAATATGTTCTGAAATATTTGTTGTTGTTTTTGGGAATTTTTGGGAATTTTCGGGAATTTTCGGGAATTTTTGGGAATTTAGGGAATTTTTGGGAATTTTTGGGAATTTTGGGAATTTAGAGCATTAATTCCCAAATATTAGGCTCTGCATCCCGTACTGCCCACTCAGCGATCAATAGACATATGCCATTCAAATAAACTGTAAGAGGACCACGGGGTTACTACCACGTTATCATTAAGATTGTCGTAAAATGCCATCGATTTTAGGCAATTGTCGAAGACAATTAAAAGTTTAACAGAAACTATAACAGAAAACCGTTGTTGTCCGAAAACTATAACATTCATAAAATTAAAAAACGATTCGATGTTTTTGAACAACATTCAACAGGGCTGGTACAAAAATCAGAAATGTTCTAAGCAGCGACAATAAAAGTTGTTCTAAGTTACACCCCTGTGGTAAGGTCACACTTGTCCTTTTGTTAGAGTAATTCTTATTCGATTGTAGCTCGTAAACATGCCAAAAACACCTTGGTAAAAGATTTAAAAAAAATATGTATGAAAAGGGGTTTTGCAATCACATCAAGTTATTCGCGTTCCGTCTCCCTCTCTACGTAAAAAATCCAATAATTGCACCAAAAATCGAAAAATAAAATGGCACTCGTTTCACAAAAATGGAAAACCTCGCAAATCCACCACTTCATTCTATAGATACGTTTCATACGTATATGCCTGATGTGTGCGTTATTTCGTTTCGACGTTTCTTGTTTATGATCTTTACTTTTTGCAGAAACTTGTTTATACTGCTATTTTCTATCTGAAACAATTTCCGATCATTTCCATCATAGCAAATGTTATTTCAAAATAACCATATTTTCCAAGAAGGAATACATAATATTTTATGCTGTAAAGAGGAGTTATTTACAATGCCGAATAAAATGCAAATTGTATACCGGATTTTCTTTGAACCGTGTCTGTATATATGTGTGTGTGGATGTAACACATGATGATGCATGCAGACTGTTTGTGTTATAAAATATGTTGCTTTTTTTTCGTTCGCGGAAAATAAAATATTCGGCAAAAATTATACTGTTCATAATGTTGGATGGCACGATCGAAAATATATATTCATAATAATGTCGGCAGACAAAAAAAAGGTCACGATTATCTCATAGAATCATATTCTTATCCGCAAAACCAACGCATAAAAATGAAGCCACGTAAAAGCCAAGGTCGAATATTATTAGATTGCGCAATGAATTGCGGTAATGAATAAAGTTTCACCAAAATATGTGCTCTGATTAATATTCCTTTCTTCTTAAGGACGATTTGTTTTTGTCGTGTACAAGCTGTGATTGAGTCTATAACGAGCGAAGTGAGCCCCTTTTTTTAGGTCAAGCGTTGTATTTAAGAAAAATAGGTAAAAGTATCCGAGGAAAGCAAAAATAGCGGGTCTAATCGAAATTGGGCCCTGACGAGAAAATTTTGATTTCCAATCTTTCAATTTAATTTCTCATGTCCACTCTTAGGTTTTCGCATTAAAAAGAAAAATTGCGGTCGGCGTAACAACAATTCAATGGTTTCCTTACAGAAAGAGTAATTTTCACCTCAGCTGAAACTTCGGATGCCTTTGCTAGAAAGTAGAAAGATGAAACCTCGAAACGAAATTTCCAACGTTCCTGGGTTCACAATTCACTATTCTGAGTTTCAATCGAGTACCAAGAATAAGATTGAAATTTTCGTATAGTGATTGAAGGAGAAAACATTTATTGAAACAATAAAGGTGCTGCCCTTGTAACAAAGGTTGCTCAAATACATAACTTAAGACATTACTTGAACTAAAAACAAATCTCGAATTGAACAAAAATCTTCGTCTCACAACAAAATGAAGATTTTTTTTAAACTGTAAACATGCTGAGTATAATAGCTCAATAACAGAATAGTCTTCGTTAAGATTAGCTCAGATATGTCTCTAAGTTTCGTCTTATTATACAAACGTCTGTCACAGTTTTTCCCTCCTAGAAATAGGCCGTGTACTGTTCAGTCTCTGTTATCGAATGACTGCTGATAATTTTCTTCAAAGAACGGTATGCATTTGGTGTGTACACGGAAAAAAATGTTCAATTTAGTGTAAAAAATTGGTATCGAATATTTATCCCAAATTTATTTAATTATTTGCCACGAATATATTTTGAAATAATTTGCCACAAACAATCAAATATAATTGTGACACATAAATTACATGAAAAAGTGGCGAATATAAATTTATTTCCAGCAAACAATTCTTTCCAAAACTTTTTTTTCCCCTTGTATGTTAACCTTTTCATTTCGGATCGTTTTGTCCTGATCTGATCATCAGTCTCGTATCTGACTGTCGGGTCAATAATGCTTCTTGTGATTTCGTGTCAAAGGCGATAATATGGCTGAATTGGGAGCTACCTTCGGGGTCCAGTCCACGCCCACTGTATAATAGTAGCATTTAATAGTAGAATTTTGTAATTTGGATTCTGGGTAATATGACGCTCTAAATAGAAAATGCATGTTAAAAAAATTGAAGTACAAGATTTGAAATCAACAGAATAAAAACACTTTGATCGATAGAAGGAAAATACCAGATAATAATACTGGTCATATGTTTTCCGTTTGTAACAGGTTAATGTTACTACCCTGATTCAACAATGATTGACAGACCTTAAAAAAGTACCACACACCGCCCACCACCAATTTTTCATTTTCCGCTGAAATTTTCCTCCAAGGCGGTTCCAAGACTCTATGATACACCAAACGAAAGGTATTGACGAAACAAATCAGGGAAGAAACTTTAAGAAAAGCGGTGGATTGTGTGGTAGAGCCCTCTGACTGAGGCTCTAGTTCTAGGCCATAAGCGACATGTGTTTCTTGAGATCTTTGTGAATTGAGTGTTAGTGAGTCATTCTTCGCAAATTGAGTTACGACGGATTCTTCATGTTGATGATGTGGTGTTTCACTTGCCGATCTCACGAATTGAGTCATAATGCACTCTTCGTTGCCACGAATTGAGTAATGATGCACTCTTCGTTACCACGAATTGAGCCATGATTCAGTGAATTGAGGCATGATGCACTCTTCGTTCCCACGAGTTGGATTGGTGTGTTTTACATCACGAGTTGGATTGGTGTGTTTTACATCACGAGTTGACGTCTTTCTCTAGAGTGTGTGCTGAAAGGAGTTGATCTTTGCGAATTGAGTGTTGGCAGGTCATTCTTCGCAAATGGATTTTCAACGATACGTTTTGCTATGAAGTTTCCTTGTTTTCACTCACTGCTTTCTATTTTGTTTTCAACCAATGCTTTTTGCTGCGTAGAAGGCTGGAAACATTTTGTTTAGTTCGTTCTGCCTAGGAGGCTGGAAGGCCACCTTTCAGGCATTCACTTTTTCTTTTTCGGACGTAACGAACGGAGCTTGACGGAGTTTTTCAACGAGATTGAGTCTGCGGTGGTATTTGTTTTGTTTTTGTTGTTTGAGTGGTGTTATTGTGTGAATTTTTACTCTCGATTTTTACATTTTTACTCATATTTTGGCGCTACGTTTTTTGGGAATGTTTCAGAGTAGCTTTCTTTGACGCCCGATTTTCCATCAGCAGATGGCAATTACTTATGTAAACTTTCTAACGCTACAGTTCAGCTAGCGGAAACAACTGAAGATAGTCAGTCCACTCTGGCTTTTGGACCGCCGCTAGTTCTCGAGGTCGAAACAGCCTTCTTTTTCTCAATTCATTCACTTAACGTGAGTCCAGGGTAAGGGAAGAGTGTTTAAACTCTGATTGTTTCTAATTTATTTTATTTTATTTTGTTTTTAGCTTCATTTAGATAGGCATTTCAGCTGTGTGATGAAGAAGGGGAACGCCAGCTCGCTGTAATTCACTTCAGGTTATACTCTTCACTGAGTATATAGAAGCAAAGGACGGGTTAGGCTTAGTCCAACCACTGAAAAACGTCAAGCCTATTACTAAAGTAATGTTTCTTGAGTATGGATCAAGTAAATTTCATTCAACTTCCACAATTCCTTCTTTATTTAATGGGTATTAGGCCTGTTCATTTTTGAGAAATAGTCTCAAATTCATCTGGCATGGTGTCTATCTGGTCCGGAAGGCTAAAATATTGGACCCGTATTTTTTTTAGAATTTTAAAAAATAGTTTAGATCTGGGGAGCGAAGCATTTGTTCAAATGTACGAATGTACGGAATTTGAGACTATTTCTCTAAAATGAACAGGCCTAGGGTATTGACAACATTGAACGAGACTAAAGGTTTTTGAAAAGCGAGTGTGCCTAAAATCAATCGTCCAAGGCAGGTACGTATGTAATTTGCCATACAAAGGGGCGAGAACGTGAGAAAAAATCAATTTCTTCCCCGAGGCCTGTAAAATACTATTGCGTCGCGTGCACCGCAACCCGACGCAAGTTATTCAAACTGGTGTGGCGATTTTCGAAAATTTCATGCAGTCTTTTCCTAGCCGGTACGGTACTGTTTTATATGATTACGCTAAAACACACCAATAATTCCGATTTCTCTTTCCACTCCTCAATCGGGACACGACATATTATCACAATCTACATCATACATACATCTCGAAATAATGAACGTGAAAAGAAATACTGTGACTGTACGACGACTGATACATATCAATAAATTACGGAAAATATTAGGCAGCATGAATAATTAAAGTATATCCCATCCGCGTATATGCTAGTTAAACAAACATAAAAAATTGACTCGTCATTATACGTACAATTGAAACATAATTTCAGTCGGGTAACTGTCCTGTGTACTAACCAATTTCATCGAATGAACAGTTAATACTATTCGTGATGTAACGACATAGTTTTCCTTAGTTCAATATTCATGCTATATACCAATACCTACCACCCATAAAATTGTTTCATTTTTTTCATGCGAAAATGAATTTCGAGCGCATGTCTGTTTAACAGTCGAAAGCATTCCACAAAAAGGGGAAAATATTGTTCAGTTATTTCTATGAAAATTGGAATGTTTGTGGAATGAATTGCCTGCAGTGTTGGGAAAAAACGGTTAAATACGATTCGAGTCCATAATGTTACCAACACCGAATGTTTCCTTAAAAAGAAGATTTCGAAGAACGGGAACGTGTTACACTCTGCATGTCTTTCGAATCCTCAAGGACTTGAAATCCAATTACGTGTACACCGAAGATATATCTGATAACACTCAAGCTGATAAGACCAACAACAATGTAATCATTTTCTGTTAGATAAGCCACTGTGTGATAGATGAATAAACAAGTTTCTTATGAAATTGCCAAACGAATAGAACTATACGTCTTTTACATTCCAACGATGATGATGGTACGTACGTGACACCAATAAAGTTTTGGTAAGCATATTAATGTTGTGTTTGTGAATGTCGCTCGCGGACCGAATGGTAGAAATCCGGAAATTTTATGATGAAAGATTTACGGCCGTTTCAGTCTTGACAGTCTTGCTTAGGAGTTATCCCCGTTTTTTATGTCTACCAAAAACAATCTCTTTTCAACAAATACTTTCTTAAATTAGAAAAATTGATAAATGTTGTATATCTACCGATCAGGCATGAGCGCCGCCGAAAATAAACTGCCGATTAAGCCGCCGCCGGCCATTTTTGAGCAAGCCGCGCCGCAGCCGAACCGCAGCCGAGCCGGTGCCAAAAAACACGGCTCAAGCCGGCTTGAAACGGCTGGAAAATGAAATAAAGATTTCGAAAGGTGAATGGGTGAAATAATTTTGAAAACCGAGATTCCTGTTGATCCTAAGCAGCTCAAGTACTTTTTGAATTTTTTTTTCCAAAATTAAGAAAATTTTGAAAATTTTAATGAATTTTCATGAATTTTCCAGAATGGTATATTACGTCCTCGCTTCTAAGTTTGTTGTTTTGGCAAGTATGACCTTTGCGGAACGAGCCGAAGGCGCACAATCAGTTAATTCACAAATTTGAGAAAACTTTATCGATCTTTGCGAATTTTCTCGATTTTTTTTTCTTTTCAATTTTTACTTGATTTTTGTGAGCTTTCGATTTCTTATCGAAAACCATTTTCTTAATGAGTTAAATGAGTGTACCGGAGCATGATTTTCCATTTAGTTCAAGTTTTGAGGCAATAAAACTTGACGTGTTAGTGAACCTTAGACTTAGAGACTTGCTTGTAACAAGACCAGTTCCACTTGCACTTTGAACAACCTAATCTACCTACATTTTCGCTTTCCGTACAATTTCATTTTCATGCTTACTAGTTCATTTTCCATGAATTTATCTAAACGTTTTTATTTTGAAAAAAAGTTAAAAGGAACCTCCAGCCGAACCGTTTTAAGCCGGCTCAAGCCGACTTTTTCGCCGCCGCCGAGAAATTTTTTTCGGCTAGCCGCCGCCGAGGTTTCTCCGTCGGCGCTCATGCCTGCTACCGATCTGTTTAGCTTCTTCTGTTCAGATTCTTTCGCAAATATTTGTCTCGTCATTAACACAAAACAAACATCAAATAATGATCATTACCAATAAGAAAAAAATTTGAATTTATCTCGTTGCACCATTCATATGAATGGTTTTACTACATCGCACCTACCAGTGTCACTTCAGTTTCAGCTCAGGTTTCCCATTCAAAGATATTCATTTTGCATCAATTTCAAATTTACATCAAACAACTTTCTACCCGTCCCAGCGTTAGCTCATTTTCATTAACGCTAAGAGTTTATTTCCACTTGACGTGGTGTGGTTTCCACTTTGAAGTGATGTGGGTATCGAACTTCTGTGTACTCCATCTTATACTCCCATCTATTCATTACACAACAAAAAGAGGATCACCAAAATCGGAGATTCTCCTCACGCCGTTTTTTTCGGATTTTTGAAACAATTCCTGCAAAAATCTAGATAAGAGTAGGGGAAAAAAACTGAATCAAGAATTGACTAGCAAAAGGACTTTTGAAATCAGCGTTCCCAAATCAGTCCAACAGAATGTAAATAACTCTACTGGTAACGGGTTGTAATACTAAATCCCTATTGCAGGGCCTATTTTAAGGAATTTAATTCTTAAAAATTCCAAAAAATTCTGAAAAAATTCCTAAAAATTCTTAAATTCCTTAATTTAAGAATTTAGGAATTTTAAGGAATTTTTTCAGAATTTTATGGAATTTTTAAGAATTAAATTCCTTAAAATAGGCCCTGCCCTATTGCATAATGTCAGTCGTCACATCGTCGAAAATCCTGGCGTATCTACTTAAAGCGTCGATGGCATTATAGACCTAATCTATTTCGTAAAATCTTTACTTTATAATTCAAACATCACCAAGTCGGAACATTAAGGACAATGTTTAAGGACAGTTGTTAGTGGATGTGGGACGTCTGCCACTTGAATCATTTTCACGATTATGTGATAAAATAGCTAACATCGTTTTGGGTTTTTCCTTTTCTTTCAAGAAACTGTTTTCATTGGGCGTGACGACTGATTGTGTCGATGCTGAATCATCAGACAAAACTTTCTGACACAAATATTGACTGTAACGAAATTCTAATTGCATATAAAAGAAGCGTTACATTATTGATGGAAGCCAGTCTTTATTGTGCATTTATCAAGAACTATTTGTTGCATTACACTCGTCAAAACAATCAAATCGTGAAAGAAAAAGGTTTCTAATCATAATGCTGCCGAAAACTGTAAAACTGTTATTTGTGATCATTTGTGTATCCGTCGACCTGACACTCACCCAACCAATTCAGAGCAATGGAAGTGACGAATCATTGCATCGAATGAAGCGGTCGTTTTTGGACTTAAACCCTGTATATTCTGCTGGAAGAGCGTATTATGAATATTTAAGAGATCGAGGTGGTTATCGTTTTTGCGGCTACAATCGGGTTGGCACGCCGGTTTATACAAATGGCTACTATCTGCTATGTTCCGGAAACTGTCCACAAGATGACTACACATGCAATTGAAATGCAAACATGAAATTAAGTGACTTTTGTAACGAAAGATTATCATTGAAAGTGAAAATATTAATCGACTGAAAAACTCTGTTTTGCACTAAAATTTAATCTGGGTAACGGAAACATCGTCCGACCAAGTTTGTCGTCAATGCATTACTTTTCAATACGGAACGTCAGATTGCTCGAACAGAAACGGAATGTCCGCCACAGACGGAAACACAAACGATTTTTCTTTGGGACAATGTAGCTTTGCCAAAGAAAAATCGTTTGTGTTTCCGTTTCTGTTGGACATTCCGTTTCTGTTCGAACAATCTGACGTTCCCTAATGTTCTGACAACGATCCGAATTTGCACCATAAAAGAAAAACCAAAATGGAATGTGAAACGTCACGACAGTGTACCATGTAATCAGTCAAAAAACCCTTAAAGGGTAAATGTGACGCAAATCCTTTATCTTACTTACAAAATAACTGATATCGCTGAGGGTGACGCATTGTGCGTCGTACACAAAAGTTTTATCAACAAAAAATTGACCCAAAAAATTTGTGAAAGAAAATTTTACAAAAAGAAATTTGCGTCACAAGTGGCACAATCCGATGGAAGTTAGGTAGTGCCAGAGGAATCATCTGTCATCATAAAATTTAGGAACCAACCTTGGAACATCTCAATCATGTCGAATATAACCCAAATCCATCAAAAAATCTGCTGGAAGTTAGGTAGTGCCAGAGGAATCATCTGTCATCCCAAAATTTAGGAACCAACCTTGGAACACCTCACTCATGACGAATATAACCCAAATCCATCAAAAAATCTGATAAAAGTCACAGCCTAGCACATAAGTTCGATCCCAATGACATCTTCTTTTTAAATGGTTGACTACGATTTACTTGCGTTTCACAAAATGATTTAACTATCACACAACGGTGTCGGGGAATCTCGCACACGCGAATCATAGTATTGCTCGAGATTCACCACTTAGAGGTGAGTCTCGCACACCATAAATTCATGTGGTTTCGACTACCCTACCCCCACACAACAGATGGCTCGACTTTCTATTGAATTTTTTGCTTTTAGCGAATGGATGAGATGTCGTTTGTATCGAACTTTCATGCCACCGCACATCCTCCACACTATATTTACCTTGGTATTTTCAGAGGTATTCGACTTAAAATATGTTGTTTTCATAAATTGTTCTACAACTTTTCATGGCAGAGAACACGAAACAAAGAATAATCTTGAAGAACTTAGGGCTCACGGAATTATATACAAGCACATGCACTGTTATATGTTAGGCGCCGACATTAGGGGCGTTTTGAACTGATATAAAAACTGCCTGATACTGCAATTCAACAGAAATTCAAACATTTTTTTTTTTTTTATAAAAATTTGGATAGTAAGGAAGTTCAGAACTCCATTTTTTAACCTTGATTGCAACACTCGCAAGTTTGCTATGCCACTTAAACTTCTAACAATCATTCAAACAGTTTATTCACCTCCAACGTATGAATGGATGTATGCTTAAATGGCCATGGAATTGTACTTGTGCCAAAAAATATTTACCCTTCAATTGATTTATTTTCCCTGCTTGTAATTCTCCTTTTTTTTACTCTTGCCGAAGCACATTCCGAACAGAAAAATTGCGCTAAATCGATTGTCAATAATGCCGCTAAATGGTTTAAATATGGAACAAAGAAAAACTTTTCGAATTAAATTCGGATATAACATCAATATTATATGTTTGTTTGGCTGACACTTTTCCGCTATAAAAAAAGACGAATTCTTGGATGGATAAACAGAGGAGTTGTCTCTTTTGACATAATACACGCAAATAATTTAAACAAATTTTTTTTCTTAATAAAATTTCAAAGGAAACGTGGGATGAAGTCAACCGAACTAATTTGTTTTTATTCATAGAGTGAAACTCCCCATTCAATTCAACCGATTCTGTTACGCAAAGGTTTTTCTTTTCGCATTCTTTTTTGTGTGATTAGACATCCCCTATCACATTGTAGATTTATCTGAAAAATTGATTTTAAACCGTTTTTTGTTGAAAAATATTTGCTAAGCATGATTTATAGTTGGCATAATTTTGACGCTTAAAATTCCGAAGGTAGAAGTCATTCGGTAACATTTTTAGTGTTTCACTAGGCATGTTCGATAGTTCGTTCGATTGATAAAAAATCGATTATTTCCTTAGAATCGACAATCGATATTTTCGAAAAGTCAATATCAATCGAATGTCTTATCGATATGTAATAAATATCGACTAATAAATCGACTATCGATTGATTATATTTATCGATTATCGATAAAACATTCCATTGATATTGTATCGATTATTTGCAAAATATAATCTCGATTGATGATATTTATCCATGACCCACGAATTTGACTTAAAAGTTGAAATGTTGCACTTATGTTTAAAGACCTACAGTACAAACACCGCACGGTGCGCGTGTATTTTCGAAAAAGATTAAATACGCAATCATAAAACCATTCCTTGTAAAATGAAGTTTTACTGACCCGAAACAGAGCTTTTCTGCGGCACTAACTCTAATTGCTTTATACCAATCGACAAAATGTAACGTGGTAACGGCAATAACACTCTATAAAATCGAATGGTCTATACCGATGTACCGACACTCGGTCGAAATAACTAATTTTAAATAACTAACTGCCAAAATAAATAACACCAAAAAAACTAACTACAAAAATAACTACTGGACTAAATGACTAATGGTCAAATAAACTAAGCTAGAAAAAACTAATACCAAAATATCTAAAATGTTGATTAGAGAAAGTACTCGATTTTATCATCTCACTGGTTTTTATTTTTCGGTAAAATGTGAACACTGCACCGGAATAAGCAAATGTTCTTTTGTATGAAAAAAAAACTCTCCCAACACTGTTACGACTATTGTTGCTGTTAGTATTACAATTATCATCGCGCATTGAAGAACAAAAACTGTGTCATTTATTTTAAAGTGTGATAATGTCTACGTTAGAAATTGTGCGTAATCAAAAAGGTGGTGAGGTTGCTCTCCACAAAGGATATGAATACACTAAAAACGGGAAATCTACTGAGACCCACTACTGGAGATGTACACAGTAATTAAATTAGAAATATTTTCACATCAAAAGCCATTTTTAACGATTTGAACTCTTTTGTTATTTTTATCAAAAGATATTCCATGACTCGCTGTCCTGGGCGCATGAATAGTGTCGGTATCAATGTGAAAAAAGTTCTCGATCACTCGCACGCACCTGATGTTCGTAAAGGAAATGTTCGAAAAGTACTTGAAAATATTCGCAATCGAGCACTTTCCACAACTGAACCACCAAGAAAAATTCTACGCAACATCACATGTTCGATTGGCAGAGTGTCCTCGGTAGAGCTGCCCAGTAATATCAATATGACACGTGGTATACGCAGGATTCGTAACAAAACGGGAGTTCATCCGAAAAATCCGAAAACATTGGCTGAATTAGTAATTGATGGAGACAATGCATTGACCTTGAAGGGCGATCTTTTTGTTTTGTACGACAATCAATCGGATACGAAGCGAATAGTCATATTCTCAACAAATACCAATCTTTCGTTCTTATCATATTGCGATGAATGGTACATGGATGGTACGTTCGATGTGGTTCCAACAATATTCAAACAATTGTATACGATTCATGGTAAGAACTAGAAACGTTAAAAAATTGAGGCCATTTTTCTGTATCTATCTGTGTGATTGATAATTAGGCAGACGAAATAAAACTTATGTTCCGTGCGTGTACGTCTTGGCTAGTGGTAAGGATTTCTTCACCTACGCTGAAATCTTTCGCAAACTTAAGGAATTACAACCAAGACTGAAACCGAAAACCGTTATGGTAGACTTTGAACAGGCTGCCATGAAAGCCTTCCACAAACATTTCCTGGAGTGGAGGTCTACGGATGTTTTTTTCATATGTGCCAGTGCATATACCGCCATATACAAGCACAAGGTCTACAAAGTATTTACGGTGAAGATGAGAATTTTGCCCAATACATGAGATGCTTAGCTGCATTAGCATTCGTTCCACCCGAAGAAGTGGTTAAACGATATGAAGAATTGAAAGGATTAGATTTTTTTAAAGCGAAGTTAAGCGGTAAATCAGCTGTTGATGTTGGAGTAAAAAATTTGTTGTCATACTTTGAAAAAACTTGGATCGGCCACTTCGCGCGTAATAGATTTGTTGAGCCCCTATTTTCAATTGATTTGTGGAATGTTTACCACCAAACTCTTGCTTTCTTCCCAAGAACCAATAACGCAGTTGAGGCTTGGCATAATGCCATTACGATATTGTTCGGTGTGCATCATCCTTGTATTTATAATTTTATTGAAGGCATTAAAAAGGAGCAAGATGCCGCAGAGATTTTAATTGCTAAGATGATGTCTGGCATACCAACAGACAATAAACAAAGTAAGAAACAAATAGAACTCGGTGAGCGATTGGTCGCAGTGGTAAAAATGTATAAAATTGATGATGCTACTTTCGACATAAAAGATTATTTATTCGGAATTAGCAGCGCAATTTCGTATCCATCTACTAAGAAGTGATGCACATCTAGCAATATTGTAAGTGCTTTCAATTAATTGGATGTAGAATTTTAAAATATTTAATTTTTTTTGTGATAATGATGTAATTTATAGTTTTTAAGTCTTTTCATGAATTTTGTTGGTCGTTTAGAAGTGGAAATTGAAAATTGGATATTTTCTATTTGATAATGATGTTAGTCATACTTTGCTTTTTTCGGGCGTTTCGATGTAAGGACTAAATTTAGTGCTTGTTTCACACTTTAATAAATATTTGAAATGTATTGTTTTTGTTTCCATTGACTAGTTAACGTAATTTAGTAAGAAGATTGAAGTTTGCCGTAAGGCCGCCTGCTGTAAGGCAGTTTAAATTTAGGTTTTATAATTGTAATTTCGTAAGTACGTAAAACTAGAAGGTGCTAGATCTTGAAAGTTGAAAAAATTAAAAAAAAAAAAAAGCGGGGTCAAGGGGCGGCAGCCCCTGCATAGGGGGGTCAAGGGGGGAATATCCCCCCTTGCGAGGTTTAAGGGGTGGAACGGGGTTTGGGGCAGAGCCCCATGAACGTCTGCAAGGCGGTAAACGAAAGCTCGCCGCAGGCGCGGGGTTTGGGGGCGGAGCCCCCGTATTTTAAACTAATTCATCTCATAAAATAATTGTGCTAGTTAATTACGCTACATGAACGTCTGCAAGGCGGTAAACGAAAGCTCGCCGCAGGCGCGGGGGTTTGGGGGCGGAGCCCCCGTATTTCAAACTAATTAATCTCATAAAATAATTTTGCTAGTTAATTACTCTACTAATTATTTTGGTCATTCGTTTTTTTAGTTTTAGTTATTTGCTTATTAGTTATTGACGTATTAGTTATTTAAGTATTAGTTAATTTGGTAATTAGTTATTTAAAATTAGTTATTTCGACACCAAGCCGATGTACCATTTTGAGAGAATTTTGTTTTTATTAAGTTGATTTTACATATCAGCACCGTATGGTGTAGCTTTTAAATTAAATTAATTATGCTCTACCATACCATACCATCTCGATGCGATGGTTTTCCTTCGCCAACATTCGCAATTTCAATAAGGCTTTCTTAATTTAACTTGAATTAAATTAATTTTTTCTGCAAAATAAATTAATTTGGCAGTTTCCACGCTCAGTGAGAACTTACTAAAATGTATCCGCACCACATTTTTGTTTGTTACCGGTATTTTACAGAAATTTGTAGCGGATTTTTGGTTGATACCGGTATTTGGTGTCATAAATCCTTTGTTTTTAATGTAACATAGCGCACAAAGCGATATTTGTATACCAATTTAATGCACTTTAGGAGCGTTTTGTGCGAAAGCTTGTTGACTATCGGTATGACATTTTAAAATTTTTTACTAATGAAACGTTCGGAACGGTGATATTTTTAATTATTTTATAATTATTTCACAATCAAATTTAACTTAATACGTGTTGAAAATGAAGTTTTGCCCTTCTTTTAATTTTTAAATTAAGTAATGGTTCACATTTTATTATGATACCATAAGAAAACACCTTTGCCGTCGATGCCTGCATACAATTTTTCTCATTTTAGAAACGTTCGGAACGACGCTTGATTTCGTTGTACTTGGCAGTTTTTTCATAATACTTTACATTTTTTTTTGTCTCAATATGAAGATTCATCGTTATTTATCAATTAGAAATAGTTTTTAAATCATTTCCAATGTTTAAAATATCTTTATTTTGTATTGAAAAAATACCATGCACGAAAATGTTACAAAAGAACATGCCATTTACATTATCTAATTTATAATCTAATAATTGTTCGATAGGTGCCCAGCCGAAATTAAAATTCAAAATAAAGTGATTCGAACTGAACCGATTGTTTCTGCATTTCATGTAACAAATTTAAAGAATTTGCTGAATTTGCTGACAAATTTAAAGAATGTGATAGTTAAAGTAGAAATCAAATGAGGCTTTTGAATTTCCGATTCCAGCAATTTCGTTAAGAAATTCGATCAAAATGAAAATCGACAACTGTCAACGGTGATTCTGTCGAATAAGAAATTTTTCTATTTTGCTGGAATAAATATACGTTTGACATTGACGATTTTGATGAGATTTTTTGTATCAATACTATTTGAAATAAATAAAGTGAGTGGATGTTTTATTGAGCAATTTTGTGAAATTTAATGTGATCTTAGTTTAAAAAAAATTGTTTGATTTTAATGTGAAATGTGGTTCGATGCTGGAATAGACAAAATGTGTTTTGTGACAAAAATGAAATGTCAGTGATATGTTTTAGTACGTTTTGCCACTCAGTATAGATATGGTTTGTTAGTCAAAAGAATCATTTTTACGTGTTTTTTTTATCAATTTTCGCCATATCGGTGCCTCGGGATCGCGAATATTTATGCACAAAATCTCGACTTCGACAATTTCCGTTAATTCTAATGTCACAAAATTGCTGGGATCGAACATTTGTCTCGTTTGTGTTCAGCTTAAAGCCAGGTTTATGCAAGACTTGCACTATATTTTTCATCTATTGAAACCGGTTATAGTTAGGACCATGTTTATTTCTGGTACTAAATGAAACCATAATACGTTATAGGTCACCAAAACTTTAACTAGGGACAAATTAGTATTAAATTAATCCACAAATTTTTAGTTAAAAACAATACCTCCTCAAATCGTCACAATTTGATGAGACAGTCGAAATTTATTAATTCCAGAAAACCTAACCGGAGAAAACGTGGTACTAATTTGATTTACTAGTATTCGTCAATACACTCCAAAACGAGGGGTGGATAAACTAAAAAAACAAGGTTTGAAGCCATCGAAAACAAAAACAAAAACTTTTAAAAACAAAAATAAACAGAAAAAACAATAAAAAACAAAAAAACAGAAAAAACTAAAATAAACAACAAAAAACGGTCAAAAAACTAGAAAACTAATAAAAAAAAGAAGAAAAAATAGAAAAACAACACAAAAAACCAAAAAAAAAAAAAACAACCAAGAGCCATCATTTTTTGGTTTAAAACCAAAAAAAAAATTTAAGAAAACAATAAAACTAAAACATAAACAAAAAACCCGAAATAAAACCAAAGAAAGTGAATGTTTTTTTGTTTAATTTTTGTTTAAAAACTGAAAAAAACAAGAAAACATTTGTTTTAAAAAAACAAGGTTCGAACAAAATTTACGTTTATCCACCCCTCGCTCCAAAATGTTTTAGTTCTTCATATGACTAGCAAATAATAATAATAATAATAATAATAACTAGCAAATTAAAGGTTAAATATTTGACCATTTTTCTTTGGTTCAATTTAGCACCATTTTTTTATTGACCAGCTAGTGAACAGTTACCCAAGTGAAATCTCAGATGAGATTGCGAATACGAAAACGGATCTAAATGATTCATCATCATGCCCGCACGTTAATTAGCGGGCGTGACGCAAGTCCACTACCAAAAATGTTTTTAAAAAAAATTTTGGGGACGGCGGAGCATATTTACAGCAACTTTTTGACTTCTCCCCCTTAACTCCAACGACCCCCAAACTAGGATATCTGGAATCTAGGAATCCATACGAGTTCAACGAGCTATCACACGTTACTGCAGCTTCAAAATTGGCCGAGATATTGAACTTCGAAATATTGATGTTTGTATGAAAATAAGCAAAATTTCGTTTTTTCAGATAACTGAAATCGCCTACGTTAGTTAGTTAGTTGCTTAGTTAGTTCCAGGATTCCGGGATCCAGGAACTCCTAAACGTTTCTATAGATTTTCCTGAAATTCTGTTTATAGGCTAATAATGGCTCAAAAATAAGAATGGAATTTTCAAAAGTTGGAAAAAGCTCATATCTTGGGAGCTGGAGCTCCTCAAAGTCTTCATATACAAATGTCATATAAAAACCAATTTGTATGTGTGTGTGTGTGTGTGTTTTGTATATTTTAGTGCATGATATGGATGGTAATGTGGTGAAAGGTGTGTGTTGTTTTTGGATGTGTTTCTTGTTGGAAATTGTGTGGATTATTAAATATTAACTTACACCAGGTCGGTTCCCAAATTTTGGGATGACAGATGATTCCTCTGGCACTTCCTACATTCCATCGGATTTTTTAATGGATTTGGGTTATTTTCGACATAAGTGAGGTGTTCCAAGGTTGGTTCCTAAATTTTGGGATGACAGATGATTCCTCTGGCACTTCCTAACTTCCATCGGATTTTTTGATGGTTTTGGGTTATTTTCGACATAAGTAAGGCGTTCCAAGGTTGGTTCCTAAATTTTGGGATGACAGATGATTCCTCTGGCACTTCCTAACTTCCATCGCATTTTTTGATGGTTTTGGGTTATTTTCGACATAAGTGAGGCGTTCCAAGGTTGGTTCCTAAATTTTCGGATGACAGATGATTCCTCTGGCACTTCCTAACTTCCATTGGATTTTTTGATGGTTTTGGGTTATTTTCAACATAAGTGAGGCGTTCCAAGGTTGGTTCCTAAATTTTGGGATGACAGATGATTCCTCTGGCCCTTCCTAACTTCCATCGGTTTTTTTAATGGATTCGGGTTATTTTCGACATAAGTGAGGTGTTCCAAGGTTGGTTCCTAAATTTTGGGATGACAGATGATTCCTCTATCACTTCCTAACTTCCATCGGATTTTTTGATGGATTCAGGTTATTTTCGACATAAGTGAGGTGTTCCAAGGTTGGTTCCTATATTTTGGGATGACAGATGATTCATCTGGCACTTCCTACCTTCTATCGGATTTTTTGATGGATTTGGGTTATTTTCGACATAAGTGAGGTGTTCCAAGGTTGGTTCCTATATTTTGGGATGACAGATGATTCCTCTGGCACTTTCTAACTTCCATGGGATTTCTCGATGGATTAGAGTTATTTTCGATATAAGAGAGGTGTTCCAAGGTTGGTTCCTAAATTTTGGGATGACATATGATTTCTCCGGCACTTCCTAACTTCCATCGTATTTTCGATGGATTTGAGCTGCAGTCGACGTGAGATGCTTACAAAACTAGTGACCCTTACCCCTAAACTTCCAAAAGAACTGATATCCACCAAAAAACCCAGAAGGGTAAATGTGACGCAAGTCCTTTATCTTACTTACAAAATAACTGATATCGCTGAGGGTGACGCATTCTGCGCCTGTACGCAAACGTTTTATCAACAGAAAAGTGACCCAAAAAGTTTCAGAAAGAAAATTTTACCAAAAAAAAAAATTGCGTCACAAGTGGCAGATGTTGAGACAATGGCTATGAAAATAGTTAAAATAGGACAAAATCCGTCGTGAAATAATGGAATTTAAACGGAAGAAGGCCGAATTAGAGGTGTGCGCCGATCTTAAAATAGTCGGCGGCGGTGCGCCGACTGGTAAGGGATCGGCGGCGGCGCGCCGGAAGAAATTTATAGTCGGCGGCGGTGCGCCGATCGGCGCGCCGATAAATTTACAAAAAATCTAAACTTTCGAAAATAATGCAAAAACATTTGAAAAAGCGTGCGCAATCATTTTTCCGAACACTGAAATCTTACTATCTTGTAATCTGAAGTCTCAACCACTTATACAAGGGGAATCAACTGAGGCGTATCTCACCTTTTATATTGTGTACAATGTACAATCACCTATTATTTTGAAAACATCTAATTTAATGAATCCACAAGAATGATTAATGAGTTTGCGTAAATGACATGTAAGCTATAAGTCAAATTATAATTTGGAAATTTTAAGTCACATCTTCATACCAGATGTTCTGCAGGCTTCTTATTTCCAACTTATAATTTATGTCATTTACGCAAACTCACTACTATTATCTTTCGATTTATGCAATAACCGTTCCCGTTGCCTTTAGTCCATCTTCGATGAAGGAGTGAGATCGTAGTAGAAGGTTTTCGCAAATAAGAGATGTAGATAAATTTAAATTTATAAGTAATAAGTGCATAGACTACGCCAAAATGATTTTTTTTCCCAAATTTTTTAAATAAAGCAGCTAAAAATTGAAAATAAAGATACCCGTGTCTCGTCTTTTTGACGAAAAAACTTGAAACCGGAAAGATTTTCCACTTTATAAATTCCTAAAACACGTGATTTGCGCCATTTTCCACCCAAATTCCACATAAGGTCTTAAGTTTGCCACTTTACAATTACAGTAGTTTTGACTGATTCACTGAATTTTGTTCTCCTTCTTCTTCCTCTTATATGCACAGAAAATAGAGTAACGTACCCAAGAGTTCACGTTAAGTGAGGATACAGAAAAGACAAATGCTGTTTCGACCTCGGGTATCGATGGCGGTCTCGGGCCAGCGTGATCTGACCATCCTCAGTAGTATCCATCGATACCCTTCCCAAGACAGCAGCAAACTTTTTCTTTGGACTAGTATTTATATGGCGACCATATAAAAGACGAGCTATAGGTAGACCACCAGAGAGATGGACAAACGGAATAAAGAATATTGCAGGTACAAACTGGCAGCAAATGGCAATGGATAGCAGTGGATAGAAACAGGCTGAAAAAGAAGAAGAAGAAGTATTTAAAAATATGCATAAAACACTTGCCATCTACTGATAGAAATAGGATACGTTATAGAAAGCTACTTCGAAGATAACCCTATCGTAGCATCAGAAACAAAATCACCGTCGTACAGTGCAAGTAAGAAGAAAAACCCAAAGTTTCAACAAAAAATTTTTAACAAAAAACTCCTTTCTACGCATATAGAAACATAGCAGCATATAGAAACCTGACTTATAAATTAAGAGCGATAAACATTTGCTAAAACCTTGTACATGTACTCAGGCACACACTTTTGTATAGATTTTTCAATTTAAGTTTATATTTATTGTCGCCCATTAAAATTTCTGAAAGCACTAAACGTATAAAATTTCGGCGCGACGAAAATACAATCGGCGGCGGCGGCGGCGTGAGCTATTATTTTTCGGCGGCGGCGCGCCGAAAATTTAGCAAAAAATCGGCGGCGCGCCGGCGTAAAATCGGCGGTGCACACCTCTAGGCCGAATCATCTACCACTTTGTGACGCAATTTTTTTTTGGTAAAATTTTCTTTCTGAAACTTTTTGGGTCACTTTTCTGTTGATAAAACGTTTGCGTACAGGCGCAGAATGCGTCACCCTCAGCGATATCAGTTATTTTGTAAGTAAGATAAAGGACTTGCGTCACATTTACCCTTCTAGGTTTTTTGGTGGATTTCTATTTCTAAAAAAAAAAGAAAAATTCAGATTTCGAAAGCACTTTAAAAATCTGTGACAAAATGTATATGCAGCTCATTTTTCAATATGTAAAATGTATATGTGCGTTGTACATATCCGATGTGACAAATTAATATATTTGCTGACGAACAAAAAATCTATAATTATCTCGCTTTATTTGTACATAATTTAATAATTTGTGTTGACTGTGTTTAATAAAACAAAACAAAATTGTAAACCGATATGCTATGAAAATACTTTTCCAGACTCGCTTGCAGGACAACATTAAAATAAAAAATAAAAAACAAAAAAAGGATTCATAGTCAAATGTTGGAACTAACCAATGAGTTTGAAAAAGTAAAAACATCGTTTGGTGTTGAAATGTGTTAGCTTTGAATAAAAAATAGAAATATTTGATGTTATGTAACCTAAGTCAGAGAAAACTCTGTAGTTCACGAAAATTGACATTGACACACATTTTGAGTTTTCTCGGACCTATCCTATACTACAAACATTTCTATTTATTTTTTTATTCAAACCTAACATATTTTAACGCCAAACAATGCTTTTACTTTCTCCAAAAAGGAGAAAACTATGACATTTTTGCGCCCAAATGTAGGCTACAAGATTGCCAAGTGAAGCTTGGTTTTAATAGATCAAGTACGAGTAACTGTAAATCCGAATTATGCTTTTTTCGGATCTACAAAAACGTTTAATTTAATAGATTACCAATGTATAAAAGGTGAAATCTTGATTGTTTCTTGTATGGCAAGAAAACCATGAAAACAATTAATTATTTTCAAACATGAGCCTGCTCATTTTCACTGCACATACGTTGAGGTTAGGGTTATCTGTGGATGATTTTTGACATTTCGAATAACCTTGGACTTGATCGATGCTTAGCTAAAATTGTAACCTACATTTGCGTGTCTCGTATTTCATTTTTGATGGCAGGTTTTCTTTTGAAAAATGTACGACCACAATAACGACCACGAATCATGTAGCTTTAATAAAAATTAGTTTTGGTTGCACCCGTTTGACCAAATCAAAATATTTCAAAAATCGGTCCACGTTATCGATCATCCTATCAAAAACCAGACAAGTTTTCTTTTCTTTTTGAAGTAACTCAATCTTATTCCTTGAAAATGAAAAAAAAAAAAATTCAAAAGTTGATTCAGAACAGCCACCTACGTCATCGTTTCATCAAAAAAGCAGACAAAAATTCTTTTTTGAAAAAACTCGAAATTTCGTGGAAACAGATCACTTAAGAGCCAGACTTTCCGTCAAGAGAATTACGGTGTTTGTGGCAAGTAGTTTTGTGTTTTTGCTAGATCATGAAAACAGTCAAAGGCGAATAGAATCATTCTAGTCGAAACTAGAAAATGAGGAGTCTACATTCGACTGATTAAAAAGATTTCTTTTTTTTTGTTATTGCTGATGCAAAATAAAAGCAAATATGTAAATGGTTACAGTGTTTATGTCATGTAAACAATTGGTTTTGTTCGATTGGCATTTTGCCAATTTCGCTTGAAATTACATTAAGAGGTTCCGAGCGTAGGCTGAAATTGTAGCCTACATTTGTGCGTTTCGAAATTTTTGATCGCTGATATCTTTTTACGAGAGCCCTTTTTGAAAAATGTACGACCACATTTTCGAATAAAAATATGTCAGCTTTGAATAAAAAAAAAAATTGTCTGTGAAAGTTTCATGTGCGCTGAGAAAACTGTACCGATGCCCCAAATTTGCATCAAAGGTACACTTTTCTCAAAACACATGGAACTTTCACAGACAATTTTATTTTTTATTCAAAGCTGACATATTTTTACTCGAAAATGTGGTCGTACATTTTTCAAAAAGGGCTCTCGTAAAAAGATATCAGCGATCAAAAATTTCGAAACGCACAAATGTAGGCTACAATTTCAGCCTACACTCGGAAGCTCTTAAAATTAGAGAGTGGGGTTATCCATGCGATTGGGCCAGAGCAAGAATGTGAATCGTGAAGCACTTAGTATCAACCCTAAGCTCATGGAATTGTTATTAATATTGTTATTCGTTATACCCGATGGCCGCTTCATATAACATTTACTATTAAGCTTGATTTATTAATTTGAGAATCGGCTATAGCAATGTGTATATAGCCTGCTTCGGAAATAAACTTCGTACAACGAAGATCATGAATAAATATCCCTTAGCGCTCGTAATCTATAAGTAAATTTGGCATTCAACTGTTCATATATTTGACTTTTTCATCTACTACACAAAATATGTTGTGCCTGTAGAAGAACTGAACGTGTTGTATTACTTCAAATCTCCGGTATGATTTTCTCCGGTTAATCTATATACATTTATGGATGGAAGTTAGATGTGTGCGTATACATATCGAAAATATGAAAAATACATTACCGAAATCCGCCATTATTTTCATTTCAATTTAACATCATCAGCCAACCATCGTTGGGTTTCCGCCTCAACTTGATTTGTATTTTAGCTTAAGGGAATTTTACGCCGCAGTTCCTACGGATATGAATTTGTTTATGCGTATACCTTCGCATACATGTAGAATGCGTAAACTTAATTATTTATGGTTCTATGTATTTTTAAGACAAAGATAGGCACATTACAATTTCGAACCATATTCGAGGTGCATTCGGTTGTGGCGAATTTGTTGTTGTTGCGTCAGTTGTAATCAAGTATATATTTGAAATTTTCAATCAATTTGAAATTCATTTTTCCTTCTGCTTTTTTAATGAACGAAAATGCAATTTTAATGGGACACAGAAAATGCCTTACAACAGCTCAGTAATAATGGGGATAATGGCCAGATGTTTTTTTTTAATAATCCAAGAACATGAAGTGAAGTCATACCGGGATAACTTGACACAAGACTTGAGGAAATCACTCAAAATAATTTTAGTGGATCAAATTTCAATAGATTGTCTGCATCGTATTACATAATATTATATCTCATTCTCATATGCAGAAGGCACACGAGCAATTGTTTTGAGATAGATTTGTGCCAGCACAAAATTTTGTAAAGTTCGACTACATTTTTTTTTGTCGTAGAACAAATATTTGTGTTTCGTCAAGTTTAAATAACAGAAATTTTGTGTCAGAACACTGAACAATGAATAATGTGAAGGTTAAGGTGCTTTTAGTCTAAAAACAAGGCATCAGAACAGTCGGAGCGTTTGCTGCGACTTAGCCCCGTACGACCCGTAATACTATTTCGTCCTTAACCATAATACATCCGTAGCCGTAATACGCCCGGAACCCTAATACGTCTACAACCCTCTAATGCGTCTGTTACCAGAATGCAAGTCAAGTTGGGCATGGTCAAATTTACTGAAAGTGTTCATTTTTAAAATTGCGCATAGCACAATTACGAAAGCCCGTACGAAGTACCTCTCAAATAAAACCAACAATTTACGACATTATTTTAGAAACCCAAAATTTTTTGACAACTTTCCATTGGGTATTCAATTACCTCTCAAATGAAACAAAAACTAGCAAAATCGGATAAGATTTACTCGATTTATGTGCAAAAAACACTTAGGGCCGAGTAGCGGCCTTAGTCCAAGGGCCCAAATTTGAAACTTTTTTCGCCACGTTCTTTTCGGTATTCAATTACATTCCATAAAAAACTAAATCTAGCAAAATCGGATGAGATTTACTCGATTTATGTGCAAAAAACACTTAGGGCCGAGTAGCGGCCTTAGTCCAAGGGCCCTAATTTGAAACTTTTTTCGCCACGTTCTTTTCGGTATTCAATTACCTTCCATAAAAAACTAAATCTAGCAAAATCGGATGAGATTTTTCGATTTATGTGCAAAAAACACTTAGGGCCGAGTAGCGGCCTTAGTCCAAGGGCCCTAATTTGAAACTTTTTTCGCCACGTTCTTTTCGGTATTCAATTACCTTCCATAAAAAACTAAATCTAGCAAAATCGGATGAGATTTACTCGATTTATGTGCAAAAAACACTTAGGGCCGAGTAACGACCTTTGAGCCCTCCCAACAAGCTCGAGTTGCATCTTACCCAAAAACAATGTTCAGCAACTTTGTTCTACTCGTCAATACCTTTCATTTGATATATCACAAGCAGCTATTGCGTGCGTATTTCGGTAGATATCGTCGAAAGACTGAAAAACACCTATAGGGCCCTAGCTCTGGAAGGGCCGCCCCTACCATGCCCATTTTCGAACTTGACCTTACTTTTGTCCATACCAATCGGGGAAAAAAAGAATTTTGAAAAAAGGTTGTGATTTGCTCAAGCTAGAGGGGTCACAGACGGACGGACGGACGGACATTTTTTTTATTGCGGATTCGTCATCTATTAACATAACCAAATGCTTTGCCCTTACTGTCTGCTTCCAATTCGACGTGTTACAAACGGCATATTAATCTTATAAGCCCCCAGTACTTCGTACGGGGCTAAAAATTCATCCGTTTAGAAGAAAAATTCATCCGTTTACAACAAATGTTCATCCGTTTACAACAAATGTTCATCCGTTTACGTAAACTCCGCCTACATTCTATTGTTTGAACACATCTGTCAAGTACACAGATGAACGAAACGGACGACTCTGAATTGGGCTTTACCGAGGGCTTTACTCATGATACAAAATTTCTTTTCTTTTTCTTTAATTTTCTTGCATTGCGACATTAAACACTGTTTTCCGGAGTATTACACCGAACATTTATTCTGCCATAATGTGCGCTATGCGTGACGTCATTATTATTTACCTAGAGTTCATAACCCTACATTAATATATCGATAAGTTAGTCGTTTCCGCCAATACAATAATAGTTAATTATGCTACCAGAGAATATCGCACGCATAGTACTCTCTTGTATATTATACTTACTTACTTACTTAGGCGGGCACTACAACCTACTATTGGTGTTGGCCTCTTTCAGCAATCTTCTCCAATCGGACCTATTCCGCGCCAACGTTCTCCAGTCGCTCACTCTTAGTACTTTTAGATTAGACTCAATTGCATCTTTCCATCTCGCTGTTGGTCTTCCTGGTCTGCGTCTTCCATCGGGATTTGTATTTAGCAGTTTCAGTGGTACACATTCCTCGTTCATTCTTTGTACATGACCGAGCCATCTTAATCGATTGATTTCGATGAATTTGACTATATCAGGCTCCTTGTAAAGCTGATACAGCTCATGGTTGTATCTTCTTCTCCAGTTGCCGTTCACATTGACACCTCCAAAAATTGATCGAAGAATTCTCCTTTCAAAAACCAAAAGTGCCTGTTCGTCACTTTGTGTCGTGCACCAAACTTCCGATCCATATGCTACAACTGGTCGAATCACCGATCTGTACAATTCGCACTTAAGGTTGCGGTTGAGTGTTTTTGACCGGATGAGTTTTTGAAGACTGTAGTAACTCCTGTTACCAAGCGTTACCCTTCTACGTATTTCCTCTCCGATGCTATTGTCACTATTGACCAGCGACCCAAGGTAAATAAAGCTGTCGACAGTCTCAAAGTGTTTTCCATTCACCTCCAGCGTATGGTCCGTTGATCTGCCATCAAACATTGAAGTTGTTATGTACGTGGTTTTGTCTCACTGACCTTGAGACCGAACTCAGCACCCCTATCTTCAATTTTCGTGAAATTCTCTTTAACGATGTCAATGGTTCGTCCAATTAAGTCTAGGTCATCAGCATATCCTAACAACTGACTCAGCTTTCTGAAGATTGTACCGCTGGTTTCCACGTTCGCTCTCTCTTATCACCTTTTCAAGCACAATGTTGAAGAATAGAGCTGCCAGTCCATCGCCTTGTCTAAGTCCTTCCAAGACTTCAAAGGTATCACATAGATTGTTCCGAATTCTGACCTTGTCTCTCACATGTGACTGAGTCATTCTAGTCAAATGAATAAGTTTTTTTGGGGTAGCCAACCTTATTCAATTTATGTCAGTGTTCATTTGAGTTCACCACAAAGTGTCCGCTCCTGCCTGGTTTATTTTACTCTTCCGAGGTTTAGATGCGTAGTTAAACGTTCCACAATTTTAATCGGTTTGGCATTGGATGCCAATTTTATAAAAGCAAAAAGCAAGAAAGGATAATATCAAAATTCGCCAAGTACCGAGCCAGAACAATAATAGAGTTTTCATGCAAAATCTAATATGATGCAGGTATAGCGGATGGATGGCACAGAGTGAATCTGTTATAATCGCAATGTGTCGGAACCATATGCGACACAAACCTTTATCATCTGACTTTAAAACAATAGAATAATAATGATAACCGCACGGCACTCACACAGCATTATTATTACTATTATTATCATCATGCATAATACAAAGTCTCTGAATACGGGGAATGGTACACCGGTGCAATTAATTTTCGAATAAACAAAACAATGCAACAGAGTAATATGCACCCCAACACACATTACGTAAACTGCACGCAAACAGAACGATTTTCTAAAATTTATAAGACAGGACATCGTCATAACAATGAAAAATTTAAGGGAAATTAAAGGAAAACCATGTCAGATGAGCATGTATATTACAAGCTAAATATTTAATCTGGCTGGTAATATGCGCATTTAAACACACAACATACGATGGCAGCATGCATATTTTAAACAATATAAACCAACGAAAAATCTATTCTTTTGTGAATCTTTATCCACTGCATAACACTGTAAAAATGGTGATGTGGCCTATAATCGTCATAGCTGTGGTTGTCTTAGCGGCGCTAAGATTTATTTACTTGTCGCTAATAACAGATAGCTCCGTTATCATCTGCTGACATAAGTTTTTCGTCAACAACTAATCTCCGAAATGTGTACCATTCAAAAATGTAATAATGAATAAAACGAGGGGACCAGGGTGTCATAGTGTCTTTTGATTTTCTATTAATTCCTATTTTTCTATGAGACAGAGGGTCAGTCACTTCTCGCTACGTTTCCTTTTGTGTTTGTGTTAAGAGCAATGGATCCTTTGCTAATTTGTAGCCTATACATTTCGTTAGCGAACTTTTAGCTTGAAATTATGTATGAATTTAATGCAGTGTTGCAACACACTCACCCACACATACACTTTCACAACCTGCACATTTTTGATTTTAAATGCTGTTATAAAAGAAAATTTATTGAAAATTTCTTCCGACACAAAATAGATCTAAAAATAATATCCTCTCTTCTCCTTGACTCTCTGATAAACTACCTTCCCCGAATATCGTTGAAATTTCGCTCACGTATATTGCTAGGAAAAATTTACGTGCACAGAAGTTCGATCAAATAACTTTTTAAAATTTTCCTCTTTTTGTAATGGTAAAAGGGTAAATGATATGATTTTCATTTGTTGGATTTAACTGCAGTAATGTATTGCCACACATTCTTTTCGCCAGCCATTCGAAGGCTGAAAATGATAGTATTGAAGGAGCCTAACACCAATTTTTGAGTGTCCTAAATGAACTTAAATACTATGCTGTAGCTATAATCATTTTAAAGCGTCACTGTTATATGCCATCACGTTTTCTGAATGTGTGGTACCGCTCCCGCTACGACACAATAATAATATATTTCAACGTAGACCAATACACACAAGGTGTGCACGTATTACTGCAACATATACCGGCGGCAATGAGTGGTAAAACAAGACACATTCGCTACACATGTTTGTGCTATGCAAATGGATCAAGTAAGGACTACTACCTTACCAGTGGAAAATTCGCATTCGAATCAAATTACTTTGCAAAATTAGCTGTTACACATCGATGGGTGACAGAAAAATGATAACAGAAGAAACTGTGCCGGGCCAGCGCCATCTGTTATCATTTCTCTAGCCCTCTGCGTTTTCACGGGCTTGGGACCGTTAAATAGCATGTGAAGCATGCTATCCAGCCGCATTAGTAGTTAATACTTTCATGCAAGCGTCTGACACGAAGGGTCACCGACTAGTTTTCGACGTAGAAAATTTTTGCGATTTTTTGTGATTTATGGTTTAGTCGAATCCTAAAATGGCGGCTACTGTTCCCTAGGGAATCAAAAAATCTTCCATATCCGAGTAAATCCCAAAATAAATTTCAATAAATCTGATAAATCTTGAAGACGGTTTGACATTAAAAACTTGAGCGCAACAAATGTCATTTAGTATAGCAATAATAGCACAACCAAACATAAGCTAATCACCGACCTTGTCTGTCCTTGCTTTGGCAGAGATGTTCACTCTTCGACAGCTGATCACCGACTAAAGCATGTCATTGATTTCACAGAGATGTTTATTTTTCGACAGCTGATCACCGACTGAAGTTTGTCATTGCTTTCACAGAGATGTTTACTCTTCGACAGCTGATCAGAGACTAAAGTTTTTCCTTCGTTTGGCATAGTTGTTTACTCTTCGGCAGCTGATCACCGACTGAAGTTTGTCATTGCTTTCACAGAGATGTTTACTCTTCGACAGCTGATCACAGATAATTGCTTTCACAGAGATATTTACTCTTCGACAGCTGATCAGATACTAAAGTTTTTCCTTCGTTTGGCATAGATGTTTACTCTTCGACAGCTGATCACCAACTAAAGTTTTTCTTTCGTTTGGCATAGTTGTTTACTCTTCGGCAGCTGATCACCGACTGAAGTTTGTCACTGCTTTCACAGAGATGTTTACTCTTTGACAGCTGATCACCAACTGAAGTTTGTCATTGCTTTCACATTGATGTTTACTCTGCGACAGCTGATGAGAGACTAAAGTTATTCCTTCGGTTGGCATAGATGTTTACTCTTCGACAGCTGATCACCGACTGAAGTTTGTCATTGCTTTCACAGAGATGTTTACTCTTCGACAGCTGATCACCAACTAAAGTTTTTCCTTCGTTTGGCACTTTGACAGCTGATCACCGACTGAAGTTTTTCATTGCTTTCACAAAGATGTTAACTCTTCGACAGCTGATCAGAGACTAAAGTTTTTCCTTCGTTTGGCATAGATGTTTACTCTTCGACAGCTGATCACCGACTAAAGCATGTCATTGCTTTCACAGAGATGTTTATTTTTCGACAGCTGATCACCGACTGAAGTTTGTCATTGCTTTCACAGAGATGTTTACTCTTCGACAGCTGATCAGAGACTAAAGTTTTTCCTTCGTTTGGCATAGACGTTTACTCTTCGACAGCTGATCACCGACTAAAGCATGTCATTGCTTTCACATAGATGTTTATTTTTCGACAGCTGATCACCGACTGAAGTTTGTCATTGCTTTCGCAGAGATGTTTACTCTTCGACAGCTGATCACCGACTCGAAGGGGGGAAATGGGGAGAAGGAGGGGGAAATGGCGGAGAAGGAGTGGGGAAATGGGAAGAAGGAGGGGGAAATGGGGAGAAGGAGGGGGAAATGGGGAGAAGGAGGGGGAAAATGGGGAGAAGGAGGTGGTATTTTTTGAGCACCATATCCAAAAACACTCAGAATTTCAATATTTATCGATGGTAAAAATTTCACGCTTTTATCATTAAATGCACGATTTTTTCGGTATGGACATCCACTAATTAATTTCGCTTAACATGCGATTGTCGAAGTTAAAGAAACAAGCATCCCTGTTACACATTGAATTGAGTATGGCCTTATCGTTACGCCAAAAATTATTACAGCTTAATGGTAAAATAATGATTTGGTATAATAATGTCCATTTAGATAGTATTAACAATAACATTTTGGCGAATGGGTAAAGTGTGATACGGATCCAAGTGTGTTTGTCCATCGAAATGTAATTTAGTTAAATTGAGTCATTCCGATGACTGCTACAGTTAGTCGAATACAAATTGTTACAATGATGGGAGGATTTATATTGATGAAATATTTTGGTCGCTAATATCAGGCTCAGATTTTTTTTTATTGATTATTAAAACGCAGAACTAAAAATAGTTCAATTTCCGGCGTTCCTGCTTTATGTGTCTCTAAAGTACCATACACACAAAACCAGTATGATAGATTGAACGATTTTGTATTCTGTTATAGCTAACTTTTGCTCTGAATTTCACTTTCTTTCCACTCAGTATACAATGATGGTAACAACAAACTTATTGACTGAAAAGGAATTTTATATTGCTTTCATCGCCAATATCGATTGATAACGGAAGCAATTTTTAAGGAATTTTCTGAAGAAAAAAAATTCCGAAGAAAATTATTAATTTCTTTTAGAAATTGTGGTGTAACCATTGGAATCAAAATTACATTACTTGAGCTTATGGAAATCAAATTCTTTCAAGCATCCAAAGTAGAGGTGTGCACCGCCGATTTTACGCCGGCGCGCCGCCGATTTTTTGCTAAATTTTCGGCGCGCCGCCGCCGAAAAATAATAGCTCACGCCGCCGCCGCCGCCGATTGTATTTTCGTCGCGCCGAAATTTTATACGTTTAGTGCTTTCAGAAATTTTAATGGGCGACAATAAATATAAACTTAAATTGAAAAATCTATACAAAAGTGTGTGCCTAAGTACATGTACAAGGTTTTAGCAAATGTTTATCGCTCTTAATTTATAAGTCAGGTTTCTATATGCTGCTATGTTTCTATATGCGTAGGAAGGAGTTTTTTGTTAAAAAATTTTTGTTGAAACTTTGGGTTTTTCTTCTTACTTGCACTGTACGACGGTGATTTTGTTTCTGATGCTGCGATAGGGTTATCTTCGAAGTAGCTTTCTATAACGTATCCTATTTCTATCAGTAGATGGCAAGTGTTTTATGCATATTTTTAAATACTTCTTCTTCTTCTTTTTCAGCCTGTTTCTATCCACTGCTGGATGTAGGCCTCTCCAACTTCTTTCCATTTCGTTCGATCCATTGTCATTTGCTGCCAGTTTGTACCTGCAATATTCTTAATTCCGTTTGTCCATCTCTCTGGTGGTCTACCTATAGCTCGTCTTTTATATGGTCGCCATATAAATACTAGTCCAAAGAAAAAGTTGGCTGCTGTCTTGGGAAGGGTATCGATGGATACTACTGAGGATGGTCAGATCACGCTGGCCCGAGACCGCCATCGATACCCGAGGTCGAAACAGCATTTGTCTTTTCTGTATCCTCACTTAACGTGAACTCTTGGGTACGTTACTCTATTTTCTGTGCATATAAGAGGAAGAAGAAGTGGCAAACTTAAGACCTTATGTGGAATTTGGGTGGAAAATGGCGCAAATCACGTGTTTTAGGAATTTATAAAGTGGAAAATCTTTCCGGTTTCAAGTTTTTTCGTCAAAAAGACGAGACACGGGTATCTTTATTTTCAATTTTTAGCTGCTTTATTTAAAAAATTTGGGAAAAAAAATCATTTTGGCGTAGTCTATGCACTTATTACTTATAAATGTAAGTTTATCTAAATCTCTTATTTGCGAAAACCTTCTACTACGATCTCCCTCCTTCATCGAAGATGGACTAAAGGCAACGGGAACGGTTATTACATAAATCGAAAGATAATAGTAGTGAGTTTGCGTAAATGACATAAATTATAAGTTGGAAATAAGAAGCCTGCAGAACATCTGGTATGAAGATGTGACTTAAAATTTCCAAATTATAATTTGACTTATAGCTTACATGTCATTTACGCAAACTCATTAATCATTCTTGGATTCATTAAATTAGATGTTTTCAAAATAATAGGTGATTGTACATTGTACACAATATAAAAGGTGAGATACGCCTCAGTTGATTCCCCTTGTATAAGTGGTTGATACTTCAGATTGCAAGATAGTAAGATTTCAGTGTTCGGAAAAATGATTGCGCACGCTTTTTCAAATGTTTTTGCATTATTTTCGAAAGTTTAGATTTTTTGTAAATTTATCGGCGCGCCGATCGGCGCACCGCCGCCGACTATAAATTTCTTCCGGCGCGCCGCCGCCGATCTCTTACCAGTCGGCGCACCGCCGCCGACTATTTTAAGATCGGCGCACACCTCTAATCCAAAGTTTCGCATCAACGCGAAATAAGTAAATCTAGGTCAGTCAAGCCTAAGAAATTCGTTTTTCGAAATATTTTACTTATATAAATGGATATCTGTTACCTTTTAGTTGCTCACATCATAACGTCATAGTAAAACGCCGTGACGCAAGTCTCAAACTAAAATTACAAGATGCGTTTTGGTCACAGTCAAAGAACTTCTCAGCTTCTTCGCTTTTGACTCGAAAATGAATTCGGATTCTAGGCACCACTACGAATTTACCGAGCTATCACATCCCAATTTCGGTGTACAGGTAGCGAAGATATTTTTTTGGCATTTAGAATGAAAAATCTAAAATTTCGCTGTTTTCGATAATTCATACTTAGTTTAGTTACTATCCATCAGTTAGTTAGTTGGTTAGTCCCTTCAGTAAAACAACGTATAAAAACGATCAAACTCTGTCTCAAGTATCCTTCAACTCGGTCGTCTTCTTCTTCTTCTTCTTCTTCTTCTTTTTCTTCTTCTTCTTCTTCTTCTTCTTCTTCTTCTTCTTCTTCTTCTTTTTCTTCTTCTTTTTCTTCTTCTTTTTCTTCTTCTTTTTCTTCTTCTTTTTCTTCTTCTTTTTCTTCTTCTTTTTCTTCTTCTTTTTCTTCTTTCTTTTACTCCGCTCAAATTACGTTACACGAACTAACTCGATATATAACTTTTCACAACGCAGGCGGGAAAATCTTCAAATTGGGAAATCGCGTTTTCTCGGGTTTTCGTACATGAAAAATGTTGTTTTGGGCTTTTTTCTTAGGAATTTACGTTTCGTTCGGGCTGCAACACGCAAAAAAGCCTTAAGGCCCGTCATTGGGAAATGACAGGACAGTTTCCCGATAATGTATGGAAAATTTTATCACAAAAATTCACCGAAAAGATTCAAAGAAACTCACCTCTGATGCTTTCCATTGTATTCGTGCACCGTCTCTTTATGTCCTCAAGGCATATTTAAACACTAAAACACTTTTTACTCGATGCAAAAACAAAATTTTGTTTTTTGTTTTGTCGCGATAAAACACAGAAAATATTTCGACACAACTGTGACACTCCGCTATTATAAGGACTAGAATGAATGTTTGCTGTGTTCACTTCGGCGGTAAAATATTTTCATTCAAAAAAGTGTCCGACACTTCAACGATGGTAGACATTTATTAAAATTGTAACCTCTCCCACTTTTTTAGTAAGCTAACAAGACTTCGCTGAGTCTAATTATGCCAACTCTTTGAATAAAAATATCGGCTGAGGTCGAATAATTGTCCGCTGAGCTTTAACAAACCTCCGCTGAGCTCTAATAATTCTCCGCTGAGCTTTGACAAACCTCTAATGAGTTCTAATAATTCTCCGCTAGGCTTCAGTAAGAGTCCGTCAGACCTTAGCACGTAGTAGTAAGGCAATGAAGCTAAGCGAACACTCAATAAGCATCAGCGGATACCTAATAATTGTTGCTATGATTTAATAAGACTCCACTTAGCTTTGGCAGATCTCCGCTGAGTGTCCGATTCGCTCCATTAAGCCTTCCTGCAACTTGTTTAGGCCTAACGGACACTTCCTGAAGCCTAGCGGAGAATTATTAGAGCTCAGCGGAGAATTATTAAAACTCGGCGGAGAATTATTAGAGCTCAGCGGAGAATTATTCGACCTCAGCCGATATTTTTATTCAAAGAGGTGGCATAATTAGACTTCGCGAAGTCTTCTTAGCTTACTAAAGAGGAACGAACATTTATTTACGCTCAGTGCAGTCTTACGAGAGGCTAAATTTTTAATAAATGCTCTCCCATCGTCGAAAGAATGTCCGCTGAGCTCTCGTAAAGCTTTAAAAAATGGTCGATGAGCATTATTAACTGTATACGCTACCCTTTGTCAACCGTTTGATGATGGTTTTTAAATGTCCGACACTTTTTTGAATGAAAATATTTTACCGCCCAAGTGAACACAGCAAACATTGATTCTAGTACTTATAGTAGCGGAGTGTCACAGGTGTGTCGAAATATTTTCGGTGTTTTGTCGCGACAAAACAAAACAAAAACTTTTTGTTTTTGCATCGAGTAAAAAGTGTTTTAGTGTTCAAATATGCCTTGGCGACTTAAAGAGACTATGCCCGAATACAATGGAAAGCATAAGAGGTGAGTTTCTTTGAATTTTTTCGGTGAATTTTTGTGATAAAATTTTACATACATTTTCGGAAAACTGTCCTGTCATTTCATAATGACGGGCCTTAAGCCCGCAACTTAATAATGTTACTTGCGTCACTTTTACCTTTTAAGGCTTTTTGCCTGATTTCTAATCCAAAAATAGAATTCACCGTTGTGTATACAGCCTTACGGAATGTGGCTGTTTTGTCATGGATCTTCGAAGTTAAACTATCTTCATTTCTCTTTCGGAAGTCCTACAGTTATATGCTCGTTTTTCATATACACCCGGAATATGAAATTATTGAAAAAGAAAAACTTGGCAGAAATATTTAAAAAAGAATGTGGAATACGACTCCGTATTGATTGATACATCCACGGTTTTTTTTTGCGGAATTATATTGGTTTTTTTTCTTCGTTCAACTGAAAACTGCAATTGTAACTTAAAATCCCTGTACGCAAGCAAAACAGTTCGGCGATATTTTGGAAGGGAAAAATGCTACAAGCTTTTCAGAGCAAATCATTTCTGTAAGTACCATAATATTTCAAGATATTTTTAAAATTAAATTCGAGTGGATGTTGTAAGGGGTTGAGATATGGTTTGATATATTGCCAATTTTCTAAATGAAAATTGACTATTTTAGCACTCTCAACATTTCATTTCGTTTTTAATTTTCACTCTCACTCTCTCCATAGCTTCATGGTCTTTCAACTTTGGTATATTTCATTTTTCATTGGAAATAATAATTATTGCTCACACTTGCCCTTAATTGAATGAGTTAGTCTAAAAGAGGGTGCAGTGATAATACTTATTACGTTCGCTAATTGAGCATATCGTTTCAACTGGTTCTGCTATATGACCCGTTGGTCTCTTTTTCGAAATGAATTCCACTATTGTTCATGACTGTCTGTTCCATTAATGTGTACATTTTTGAATGTATGAAATTGTAGATATTAGTTGTATTATAGGATTTTGTTGTGATCATTTTCAATGGACAGAAAATGGTATTTTAAACAAACGACACGCACAAATTTTCAATATTTTTTTAAATGCATTTAAGAGGCACCGATACTCATCAGAATTTTTTTTTTTTAAATGTATGCCGGCAATAACGGACAAGAATGTGTTAGCTTTGAGAGGAATCTACACTTGGCAATTTTGTATGGGCGCGAAAATGTCATATTTTTGATGATAATTTTGCAATCATAATCCTTTTTGGAGAAAGTAAAAGCATTGTTTGGCGTTGAAATGTGTTAGATTTGAATAAAAAAATAGAAATGTTTGTAGTGTCATCACCTAGGTCCGAGAAAACTCAAAATATGTGTCCATTTTCGTGAACTATTGAATTTTCTCTGACTTAGGTTACATCACCTCAGACATTTCTACTATTTTTTTCAAAGCTAACACATTTCAACACCAAACGAAGTTTTTACTTTAGTAGGTACTAATCGCACAAAGTGCGAATAGTCAAATAAGGACTAAACGCACAAAGTGCGAATAGTCAAATAAAGTCTATTCGCACAAAGTGCCGTTAGTCTTTATTTGACTATTCGCATAAAGTGCGATTAGTCTTTATTTCACCATTCGCCCTTTTCGAGTAAACTGAAAAGCTTCGAATGATGTAGTTAATGAAGCATTGACATAAATCATTAAAATGTAACCGTTGATGTTCGTATTATGTTTTGACATAATCACCATCTTCTACAAACATTTTGTAGATTCTTCTCAGAAGCAACACTCACTTCTGTAAACACTTTGTAAAAGGAAGCAGCACTCCACTCTACAAACACTTTGTAAAATGAAGCAACACTCACTTCTACAAACACATTGTAAAAGGAAGCAACATTCTCTTCTACAAATAATTTGTAAAATGAAAGGCAACACTCTCTTCTACAAACACTTTGTAAAAGGAAGCAGCACACACTTTGTGAGAGGAAGCAGCACACACTTTGTGAGAGGAAGCAGCACTCTCTTCTACAACACCTTGCAAAAGGAAGCAATCACTCTACTCTACAAACAATTTAAAAAAAAAATGGAAGTATTACTGTCTTCTTCACAGTGCTTGTAGAAGGGAGTGATACTTCCGTTTATAAAATGTTTGTAGAAGATGACGATGCTACCTTTTACAATATGTCAAAACGTAATACGAAACATCACCAGTTAAATTTTCATGTTTTAATTCAATGCTGGCTTTATAAATAACATAATAAAAAACTTTATTTGACTATTCGCACAAAGTGCCATTAGTCTTTATTTGACTATTCGCACAGAATGTGATTAGTCAAATAATGACTAATCGCACTTTGTGCGAATAGCCTTTTCGTTTTACTTTCTCCAAAAAAACTGCGAGTGCAAAATTATCATCAAAAATCTCATATTTTCGCGCCCAATTGTAGGCTACCAATTTTCCAAGTGAACACAAAATATTTTTGTTTTTGGTCCTTTGACCAGCTCTGCGAAAAGTCAGCGTTTTGTTCAGTTTCATCGTAGTTGGTCAGCAACAACCAGAGCCTAATATTTGGGATTCCCAAAATTCCCTAAAATTCTCAAAAATTCCCAAAAATTCCCTAAATTCCCAAAAATTCCCTAAACTCCCAAAAAATTCCCAAAAATTCCCAAAAAAAACAACAAATATTTCAGAACATATTGAATATAATATATTCAGTATCTACCATTTTTTTCGAACATTTTTTTTAAATTTTCGGGGTAAAGTGTTCAAAGGTGAAAGCATGTCAGAGGGTACCGAAAACCTTTTTGCGGCTATAACTCAAAAATAATTATTTTAAGAGCAGTCTACACTCCGACCTTCTACGAAAAACATTTTCGATGATAACTTCTTATTAGAATATTTTTTGAAAAAGGTGGTTTCATCGTTTGGTGCCACAACATATAAAGTTTCGATAGCCACCAGAATAAACCGCGAGCCTTTTTTAATAAAAGTTTAGTTTTGTTATAAAAACTTTTTATATTTTTTTATAGAATTTAATTTAAAAAATCACTGCCATGATGAACTCACGTACGGAAACTCTAAAGAATCGAAATGGGATATTAGGTATCTGTCAGCTGATAGGAATATTTTGTTTGTTAGTGTTGGTTTTTTGGTTATCTCGGTGATCACAATTAAAACAAACTGTCAACAAATAAAACATCCCAATTTGTTAAGTGACGAAATTGTTTTTTTTTTCAAGCGCGAGATTTTGTGAAAATTGGAGCGGCTTTTCAAACTGAAATTAAGAATTTCAAATTCCACTTTTCCAATATCAATATACATTTTCGGTTAAAGTTTTTGATGTGTTCATTGAAATAAAAATAATATGGACTAACGCTCGCGGTTTATTGTCAAAATTGATGCAGTCTACGCCGAGAAAACTCAAAAGTCCAAAAAATATCACAAAAACACAAATTTTAGGAATTTTGAGTCTTTTCTCAGTACACTACATCAATCTGGACAATTCCAGTGGCTATCGAAACCTTATATGTTCTGGCACCAAACGATGAGGCCACTTTTTTCAAAAATAATTCGAATAAAAAGTTATCATCAAAAATGTATTTCATAGTGGGTCGGAGTGTAGATTGCTCTTAAATTATTGTAGTGTTGTACTAATGTCGGCTTTGGAGAGACCTACAAGTAGAGTATACGCCCTGGCTGGTGCGAGTACATCGACAAGAATTATATCCTTCAGAGCATAATATTTGGGAACCAAGTCTCAAAATTTCACTAAAATTCAAAAAAAAAATCCAATTTTTTTTTTTGCTTGTACATAGTTTTAAAGGTTTTTGAACTTTTCCTGATCTTTTACGAGCATTTAATTATAAAAATGCAAAGAAAAGAAATTTTTTGGGAATTTTTGGGAATTAATTCCCAAAATTCCCAAAAAATTCCCAAAAATTCCCTAAATTCCCAAAAATTCTCAAAAACGATTTCCAAATATTAGGCTCTGGCAACAACCAAATCTTTTTTCTGTTAAAAACAAACACATTCGTTATTGCGCTCTTGCATTTAAGAAAAGGATTCTTATGGAAAGATCTCATCAAAAGTAAACTAAAATATGGTATTTAAAAAACGCCTAAATGTATGTTTTTCAGAAAAGCATTGACGCTTTTAAAAGTAACATATTTTTGCGTGCTTTAATGGTCTTCCTTAAAAAAAAAAGATTTTAGTTCAGAGAAATCATCAAAAAACGAATATTTTTCCGCCTAAATGTAGGCTACAAATTTGAAAAGGGTACATTGCTCTTAATCTTGTAAGTGTACCCTTACGTGACGCAAGTTTTGTCCAAAACAACTGAAGATAGTCAGTCCACTCTGACTTTTGGACCGCCGCTCGTTCTCGAGGTCGAAACAGCTACCTTTTTCTCAATTAATTCACTAAACGTGAACCCTGGAAAAGGGAAGAGCATTGGCTTTGTTTGTGAACTTATTTTCTGTTTTAGTCCAATAGCCTTGCGCTGTGGGTAAGTTCTAGTGTTGCATTTAGTCCGTTGCCAAATCGCAACGTTGAAGATTTTGGCAATTTTAAAAAAGAAGTATGACGAACTGCCCAGTTTCAAAACTCTAGTTTGAGTATACCATTCATGTATAGTGTATTATGCTGTCATGCATGAATTTGAATCGTAATCACTTAGTCGTAAATGCTGCTCCATTTTGACATTCATTGAGTGTTATTTGAAAGTGTAATTGTTCGAAATGTTTTGTCTGGGTTTTTACTCAAAGGGAACAATAGAATATAACCCGAGAAGCACCCCTATATGACATGTTATATCGTTCGTACATAACCCCCCGAGTGTGTGTATGTGGAATAGCATTGAACGTATTTTAAATTCTTAACACGGACACACTTTTCAGCCGTAAAGTAATGCAAAACGCTGCTGTTAAATGAACAATAACCACATTCCAGACATTCCAAGAGGGTTAACTTTATGACTATAACTTATTTTCATTTTATTTGTTTACTTTTTTTTCGTTCTTGGATATCGTTGAATCCGTTATCGTTGAACATAAAATATTGAGTGAATCATCTGCATATTTATGCATTTAATTTCATTTATGGCATGAACAGCACAAAAACTCACCGGGAAGTGCATAATATTTTCATTGGTGGAAAACTCTGAGGGGCACTAATCAAATTCAATTTTAATTCGATCTGAATTAACAACAAAATTGTAAACTTTTTATTGGACAATTTCAAGCGAATTTCGGCGATTTATAGCATCCCATACAGATAATAGTGTTTCTTGGCAGAAATTTTCCATGTAAATTATGATTGACAGTTGTTATTACTCAGGAAATTTGACCGGATGTTCCATAGAGATTTGACTCGCTTAATTGACATGACAAAGTAAAGGGGGGGCGGCAAATTTGGTCAGTTTATATGGCAATTATTATGTATATTTCGCCTGTTATAAGGGTTGTTTTATTGCTCGGTCATTAAAAGAATTTAATTAAATCAGTTTCTTTCGTCTATCAAATTGATGAATTGCGTTCGGGTCACAAGTGTTAAAGTACACTGAGGAAATTCCAGGCTAAAATCTAATCTTTCGTATCAACATTTCTGGCAGGCATGCCTTTGGTTTTCGGCATATGGGGCACAGTAGCACAGATGCTACAGTCAGTGACTTTGAAATAAGTGCCGTATTTCGTTTCAGCTGTTTTTCAGCTGATCCATTCATGCAAACATATATGGTTTTACGTCTTTAAACGGTTTTACCATTACCACGCTCATGTCAACAAACATTAGAACATTATTGTTTGTATGAGTGAATTAGCTATAAAACAGCTGATACAAAATGCACTCATTTGAAAATCGCCGATTGTAAATAAATAATAAATTTTATCGCATACGGTATGTGTGTATTGTGTGCTATATACACGACGTACATAAGAGTAAACAAATTTACCCTAGAGAGCTAAAAACGTTTTGCAAGCAAAATTATATCACTAGAAAAAGAGGTGGCGGGACATTTCCACACCGTCAATATTGTCAGGAATGATATTATCGTTTTTTTGGACGATACTATCGTCTAAAAAACGATACTATCGTCCTGGGCGATATTATCGTTTTCTGAAACGATAATATCGTCCAGGACGATACTATCGTTTAAAAAACGATAATATCGCCCAGGACGATATTATCGTTTAGTTTTGGTTGGGTAATATTGTCCAGGACTCAATTTTACTCAGAGCTGCAGCAAGAACCGAATTCTCTTCCAAAATATCGAAAAACAATTGCCAGAGGAAATCACCTACACATCAGTGTTTAAAAAAGGCGTTTAGTTCGTCCCTAAATAATTCATCTTTTTACGAAATGAATACATAAAAAGCGTTTTAACACGCCGAGCGATCCGGCCCATTGCCCCGGAGCGAAGCGGAGGGCCGCAATGCGAGCCGGGCGCCGGAACGGTGTCGGAACTTAGGAGTTAATTTTTTTTTCTTGCATCGTCTCATAATTAGTCTGTGTAATTTGCCGTCTATAAAAAGGTGTTTATCTACAAGATTTTGTGTTTCGTCTTCAACAACCATCCAGAACGATAATATCGCCCAGGACGATATTATCGTCTAGAATTTTTATTTTAAATAAATTAAAAACGATATTATAGTCCTGGACGATATTATCGTCTCAAATTTAAAAAAATAAATTAATTAAAAACGATATTATCGTCCCAAAAATTATCGACCAGGACGATAATATCGTCCAAAATAACGATAAATTTGTTCAGAAAAAGAAAATAAAGCGGATATTTTCATCCAGGACGATATTATCGTCAAAAAAACGATAGTATCGTCCAAAAAAACGATATTATCGTTTAAAAACGATATAATCGTTTTTTTAAACGATAATATCGTCCTGAAAATATTTTAAAATTTATAATTTTAGACGATATTATCGTCCTGGATGAAATTTTTTGGGACGATAATATCGTTTTTTAGACGATAGTATCGTCTAAAAAACGATACTATCGTTTTTTGGACGATACTATCGTCTAAAAAACGATACTATCGTCCAAAAAACGATAATATCGTCCAAAAAACGATAATATCGTTCCTGACGATATTGACCGTGTAGTTATGTCGCCTCATCGAAAAAGAGATGTTTGCCTACTGCGATAAAATACCTCACTGATATAAGGCTGTATATAATAGACTCCTACTAATACTCGCGCAAGCTCTCGTATACGTACACGTTTCATATATACAGCCTTATAGCAGTAATATACTATTATACTTCTTGACATAACGAGGGATTTTGTAAGAAAAAGTTTTTCTGGAAAACTATGTCGTGATCGTATAGCGGATTGGCCTATACAATTTTGCTGTTATGGAGCATCTGCCCAATTCGCCTATAGAAGACGGCGTGCATGCATTCCTGATGATAAAGGGACTATTTGCACCCGGTTTAAATAGTCTATATTACATGATTTGCATCCAGGTGCAACCATATTTTCTCCCCTCAATAGGCCGTGAGAGCTCGAGCGAAATTTGTATTTTCTCTGCTTTTTGATCTTGCATTAGAGGCAAAATGATTTTTCCTTTAACAAATTGACCTGAAAATTCACGTCGTAAGTGCATTCTATTTCAAAGGATACTGTATAGCAGGTCATTTTAACGCTTAGTTTTTGACATTCATTATTTGACGTCAGCGTTATTTTGTACAACTGTCAGTTGAGAAAATTTAAATTTTTGGTGCTTTTATGGCGTGAATTAGGGGTCACGACAAAGGGAAATAGATTTTTCCGCCTACAAATTGGCCCGAATTGGCTTTTTCTTCTACAAATTGGCCTACATTTAGAGGCAGTGAAATTTCAGCATGAATTTGCTTCAGCTGTTTTTCATCTGATCCACACAACCAATCCAAACTGTGTTTATACGTTTGGTCTTGCATTATGGACCAATTGATTTTTCCTGGTAGAATTGACCTGGATTGACCCGATAGACTCTTTACTTAGGCCATACTTCCTTTTCGGTCTTACCCATTTCATAATTGATAACAGCAATCAGTGATATTTTCGCAGAGAATTTAAATTTTGTTCACACGATTTCCCTCAGTGTACATGGATATATGTTTCAGACATTACTTTTGTGCTCTTTGGTTCAGACATTACTCACTGTTGCACAACTAAACTCCATCGAAACAAAACAAAAAAAAATGCTTGAAACAAATGTAAAGAGTGAAAAAGTATAGTAGAAATCAAATAACCGCAAAGAACCGCAACTTTGACTTATTTAATGGCAACGAAATGCTTTCGTTTTATTTTAACAGCTCTCTGGTAAGTATTATGCAATGAACGAAAACTCCCATAAGATAAAAGAAGACATAAAGCTCTACCGTAATAGCTAAACATTTTTACTAAATTATCGCAATTTATTTTGATACAAGAAAGAAGAAAGGGGAAGAAAGCGAACAAAAAAAAATGAATCTCACACAACCCGTCTGCATGGAATAATAATATTTTTTGCCCACCTTTTCTTTTTATATATGCCACATACAACACGGATGTCTACTTATACATTAGACAAAAGTTTACACATGGAAAGCAAACCAACTTAACTCTCTCATAATGGGATTATCGTAGGTCATGTGAACTAAATTCGAGTTAAAATAAATTAACTTTAATAGCCATTGTGGCGATATGACGATGATTGGACGATTTCCAGGGAAGGAATTAGGTCGACAAATCGATTTTTTTCCTACGAGAACATTTTGCATAGATGATTTACATTTAAATTGCATATTCATTTAAACATTTTAGGTATAATAGGTATCGGTGACTGATTCAAGATGTTTTATTAAATAATATTCTAATTAGACCTGAGGAAATCAGCGTGGAAAGGTATGAATGACGAACTTTAAATTAAAAATCTTTCTTCTGTTGATGGGAACCTTTGTGAAAATGCTGAGATGTCAAAGAAAAGTTCGAATAAATTGGACCGGCCCATAGCAAATAATTTTACTTTCAGGGCTTCGCAAGTAATATATATTACACACTTGTCACGAAGAAGTGGAGGCTTGCCGAGACTGATAGTGACAACTGTTTACTCTATTTTATCATATAAGCGAAAACGAGACAACAACATAGACCTGAAGTGTAATTTTAGAATTATTCTTCTAGTTAAGTAATTTTGACAGCCGAACATCGCGCGTATGTGATAAAATACCTTTATTGCCTGCCCCATGCGAAGATTGACTATTACACGGCTGTTTACCCCCTGCGAAAGTGATCCATTACACTAGGGATATTTGGGGTTTATTTCAAGTTGACAGTTCTTTTAAGTAAAATTTGCCTTGCTTTCATTTTATCTTTTTTGTTGAATGAATCGATCGATCGAAAAAGAATGTAAGAAATGTCGCTAAAATAACATTTTTTTGATAAAAATATTGATCGATGAACACAGTTATTTGAGAAAAACTTGTTGCGCAAGTAATCTGGCTACAACATACTTTTAGAAGAATTCGCAACACAGAATTGTCGGCCATATTTATTGTAACAATAATTTTGATGTTCCGAAGTAACACTTTATGGCCACACATTTCGTTGTATTTTTCGCTTGTAACACTAAATGCTTTTGCTTATAGTACAAACACTACACTTTGTTGCACATTTTTTTGAAAACATTAAAAAGGACTAAAAAAATAATTGCACAAACAATGCGTCTTCATCGATACTAACTGCGAAAAACTATTCAATGTCAACATGTCACCAACGCAATTGTAACCACTGTTGCGACAATACTAATGTAACACGAGTGCTGTTTTCGGGATCAATTTTTTAGGAGACGTGTAGCGTGTGAGCCGATTTCGTCAATACACTAGATTTGTTTGTAAACGTTTTATCGGAAGAACAGATTCTTGCTTTGTTTTTTTTTTTTTTTTTTTTTTTTTTATTTCATTTCATTTATTTATTGATAAGATCTCAAATTGAACATAAAAACCGCATAGCTCCAGTATGCTCAATAACAATTCTAAGGAGCTATTTTAGGTACTTAACATAAAATCGAACAAAGTATGAATCAAAGTAACATTGAGTAATAGAAAGAAAAAATTGATAAAACAAAACAGCCGGCTCAACAAAAACTAATTAATTAAAATCAACAGCAAAATAGAATAAAATGGGCAGAAGCAAGGATAGTTAGAATAGAATAAACGATGGTAGCGTTTATAATAAAAAATTCGAAGCAAATTCAAAAAACATAATCGTAATCCAGTACTAAGTCAATCGTCCGCTCCTAGATCAATTACCGTGATCTAATGATTTATCGTGCATCATTGTTCATTAAATGCAAACTAAAGTTAAGGTTAAAAGTCACTCCGCGCTAGCAAGTACGCTTTCAGTCCACGTGTGAATTTTTCGAGTCGAGTTTCGTTCTTAAGCGTCCGAGGCAATGCATTAAAAAGCGTCGGTCCAGCATACTGCAGACTACGCTTACCATAGTTAGACGAAACTAGTGGCCTCTTAAGAAGGTAGGAGAACCTCGTACCGTAGCGATTCACATTGTCGAAAAATTCCGAAGAATGGTGTTTCGAATCGTGCAGACAACAATGCACATATTTACATACTGCGAATTCATAAGTCTTAGGAATCGTAAGCACGCGGGGGAACTCAACTTCGAAAAGCTGCTTAGTAGGGTAACGCGATGGCAGCTTGTGAGCGGCTTTGAGAGCTCTTCTATGTAGAACTTGTAACTCATCTATCACAGTTTTGTTGGCAGAACCCCAGACACCTGCGCAATATGTAAGGTGGCAATGTACAGTTGAAAAGTATATAAGACGGAGAATCTTCACCGGCAGAAAACGAAGTCTTTTCATAACACCGATACCACGGGAAATGGTACCACATATACCGGCTATGTGCTCATTCCAGTTGACAAATTCATCCAACAACAACCCCAGACACCTGGCCGAGGCACTCACCTTAATCGACACACCATTGAAAAAGAGTTCAGGCAATCCATCAATTTTGACGTGCGGCTTACGGAAGTGAACCACCTTGGTTTTCTTCAAATTCAGTGTCAGCTTGTTAACTCGAAAATACTCAGCAACAATACGAAGGTCATCTGAAAGGTTACCGACGTTGTCAGAGATCAAGGCTGAAGACACGAACATGTTGGTATCGTCGGCAAAACCGACGGCGAAGACCTGATCGGCAGATCGAAAAAGTCATTTATAAAGATGATAAAAAGCAGCGGTGAAAGTACACCTCCTTGCGGTACACCAACCGTTACGTCAGTCATTTCGCTCCTGACCCCATTACACTCTGTACACTGCTTTCTATCGCTGAGATAGCTCCTCATTAGACTGAGCGCTACTCCACGGATCCCGGCAACCTCAAGCTTAGCTAGAAGCAATCCGTGAATAACAGTGTCAAAAGCTTTTGACAAATCAATAAACAATCCAGAGACCACTTCTTTCTCATCAATCCTCTTGTTGATCATGTTGATCAGCTCGAACAGGGCAGTATGGGTTCCACTCCCCTCCCTGAAACCGTACTGACGAGAATTGAAAAACTTACATTGATCGAGAAAGCTAAAGACGGCACGCTGAACGATAGTCTCTAAAACTTTGTTGACTGCCGGTAGAATAGAGATCGGTCGATAATTGGTTACATCAAAAGAGTCATCTTTTTTGTAAATTGGAACCACCCTAGCGACCTTCAGATCATCCGGATAGACGCCGTGGAACAAACAGAGGTTAAAAAGGTCACAGAGATAAGATGAAACGGCAGATACACAGTTGGTGTTGGTTTATTGAGATACTGAATTTATGTAGAATTTCTGCAGAACAGCCGTGTAATAATCAATTTTCGCATGAGCAGGCAATAAACCAGAATACGTTGGATGCTGCGACGTAATTCATTGCTCTACGGACACAATTTTGTAGAACTCGCAAACTCACTCGTGTTTTTGAGCAACAAGCTTCGGTAACTGTTTTCTCGACAAGTGTAGTTGCATACCTCGCCCTTGGCTCGGATATGCAAACTCTACACTTGCCTCGAAAACAGTAACCGAAGCTTGTTGCTCAAAAACTTACTCGTGAGTTTGCTCGTATAACGAAATTGTGTCCTTGTGTAATGAATTACTTTCGCAGCATCCAACGTAATCTACTATAAGTAATTGTTTGAAGATTGTTATGTCGGCACGACGAGGGATTATAGCCTTCGCTTTCAGCTCTAGTTGCGAACCTCTGTGGGAGCTAATCCTACATGTGAAACAATGTTATTCAGTTGATGAATAAGAATTGAATCAATTTATTAATCGAAATGTCCTCATATTTATACCCACATTTAAGAGGTTCCGAGCGTACGCTGAAATTGTAGCCTACATTTCTGCGTTTCGAAATTTTTGATCGCTGATATCTTTTAACGGGAGCCCTTTTTGAAAAATGTACGACCACATTTTCGAGTAAAAATATGTCAGCTTTGAATAAAAAATAAAATTGTCTGTGAAAGTTTCATGTGCTTTGAGAAAACTGTACCGATGCCCCAGATTTGCATCAAAGGTACACTTTTCTCAAAGCACATGGAACTTTCACAGACAATTTTATTTTTTATTCAAAGCTGACATATTTTTACTCGAAAATGTGGTCGTACATTTTTCAAAAAGGGCTCCCGTTAAAAGATATCAGCGATCAAAAATTTCGAAACGCAGAAATGTAGGCTACAATTTCAGCGTACGCTCGGAAGCTCTTAAGGACAAGGAATACTTGATTATAATGTGGTAAATACAAACTACTTTCATTAAAATCAATTTGTAAACAACTGTAAGTTAGTGGATTCACCACACCTCCCTATCGGAAAAATAAAAATCTCCAAACAAGGACGTAATGTACCATTGCAACAAAATTGCAAAATTTGACTATATCAGTAAAGATGTCCTATGTCGCAAGGCTTACTCTTCGGATTTCGAAGTAACATTGTCTGGTTGATACGGGATCCTAAAGAAGCTACTATATACGCAAACTGGTAGTGGAACAAATTGGTTTCGAAGCCCGAGGAAAGATAGAAATCGCTCACTTGCTGTTTGGAGGTTATGTTACAAAGGTCATTGAAAGTCATTATGTATTCATAGCAGATGTAACAGGGAGTCAAATAAAAATCCTTTGTCAAATCTGCTATGTCACAGCTGTGCCGAATGGAAACGAAAAACGGTTGTCTTTTTCTTTTATTTATTTTCCAAAAAAAAGAGATACAATTAAGCTTAGATGGTACATGTACATTTAACAATAATAATATAATATGCTTTTTGTCTTAAAATTTACAATATAATTATTATGTGTTTGTTTGTTTGTTTTTTGCCGTTTCAAAAATCTTCTGTATGGTCCAGCTGATGATTTATTTTTTTTAAATAAAAATTTTGAAAAAGTTTTTTGTTTTTTTGTTTTGTATATTAAGCTTTTTAATGCAAACATTTATTTTTTTAATTGTTTTGCATTCAATCGATATAGTAAACTCTATTTAATGTTTCGTTTAGCGTAGTTTTTTTTTGTTTCATATAAATATAATGGAATTTTCAACTTTTACAATTATAATCCTGATATCTTCTGTCTATTTCACGAAACGACGAATGTTTTTTTCTCTTCCTTCTCTCGGTAAAACATTTGAATTGATTTGAAATAGACAAATGATAGCAGAAAGTGAAAGATTAAAATTTCTTTTTTTGAAATGAAAAAGCGGAAAATATTCCTTATTTTTACGTTCGTTTTTTTCCTTCTCTTGAGTGTGTATGTGTGTGCTTGTGTATGTGTAGCGTAAAAACAAAGCCAAAGTGACACTGAAGAAGATGGTTACGTAGGGATATCTTAATGTTAAATAGATCCTCTCAGGGCCTATTATTTGGAAATTAATTCCCAAAATTCCCAAATATTCCCTAAAATTGCACTGAATTGAACGTGTCGTCTATAGAGACTCAGATATCTTTTCACTTAGTGGATATTATTCTTATCAAATTTTAAATACACAAAATGACCTGTTTTAAGCCGATGGAGGAACCACAAAAAAATTAAGTAAGGTGCATTTACATTGCCTAATCACGTAAGCACATTACGTCCGAGGGTCCAAATTTTTATTTTGACTTCTAAAACCTTGTCATCTAAGTCCACAAATTGTTTTCGCATAAATTTATCTGGTTTTAGTCGACCCTGATTCTAGGAAAGAGATGATCGTCCTCTCTTATTTCGGAATTTTTGGGAATATTTGAAAATTTTTGGGAATATTTGGGAATTTTTGGGAATATTTGGGAATTTTTGGGAATATTTGAAAATTTTTGGGAATATTTGTGATTTTTTGGGAATTTTTGGGAAGTGGAAGATTGGATAAGTGTAGACGATAGAAAATACCTGATGTAATATGCCGCTGGATATAAAAAAGCACCTCGTGAACAGCGAAAATAAACTTCTGATGGATGACACTGAATGTCAGTGGTATTTAGACATGATTGGCTGGTTGATAACAATAAAAAAGAAGAAGCCAAACATTTTGGCAGAATATCTTCAAAAGGAGCAATTATTTGGGAATTTATTCCCAAAAATTCCCAAATATTCCCAAAATCGATTCCCAAATAATAGGCCCTGGATCCTCTCAGCAAATGATACATGCCAGATGAATGTCAGCTCTTTAAATCACTAAAAAATCCATTTTTGTGAATAAAAATAACATAAAATGAAAGCAAAATAAAATGATCGATTCTGGTTTTTGACAATTGAAATTCAATTGTCAAAAACCAGACTCGATCATTTTATTTTGCTTTCATTTTAACATCTTCAACTTATCGTGTTGGTTTTATTTGCTAAATCGTTTTTTTTTAATGTTTTTTTTGCGTTTAACTCAAAGCAATAATATAATATATCACGTGCATCATATATACTTTAAGAAAATCCCAATCAAATTTTTGAAAGTTTAAAGTGTCCAATTTTTTTTAAAGCCATTTCTTTATTTGCCTTTACATTTAGATTTAATGTAAAGTTTATAAAAAAATAAAATCCGCGTAAATCAAACTTTGTAATTAAATTGTTTGTTAAATTTGTTTTTTTTTCTTCATTTATTTATTTAAAAAAAAAGTATGTTGATATCACATTGGTGTATGTTATGTATGTTAAGTTATGTATGTTTTGTCGCTATTCGGTTCGTTTTTTTTGCTATTCTTTGAACAAACAAACCGACATTTTGATTTTCTCACAAACTTTTTTTTTTGTTAAACATATTTTGTGATGTGATGTTTCCAATTGAGTAATTTTTTACAACAAAACAGATGTGTTGCATTTCTTTGCTAAATAAAACTGTGATATCCTTTCTTTAAAAAAAAGGTGATTGATTGTTGGTATTGGTTTAAATTAATTCTTGTTAATTGATTATTAAAACTAATTCAATTTCTTTTTCGATTAAAAAATATTTATTTTTGTGTTTAAATAAAATATTAAAAGTTTTTTTTTGTTTAAATAATTTTTTTAGACCTATCCTTAATTATTCATAATAATTTTTTTCTGTTTTCATTCAAAACCAGCTGAAACTCTTATATTCTTCTAATAAAAAAAAAACAAGATGTGAAGATGCAAATAAAATCCCTTAAATAAACAACTTTTACTATTCAAACCAAACACTGGACAGCATAGTGAGCATTATAAATTTTTGTTTTAAATTAAAAAAAAAAAAATTCTTTTTCGTAAAGTCACACAATCTTTTGTTTTCTTCTGATAGAAACTCAATTCTATTAAATCTGATTTTAATTTTTCAATATCTTTGATCAATTTAGAGGTTAATTTTTTTTAAAGATTTTTTTTTATCAAGCAAAACGTAATGTCGGCAAACATTTGAGTTAAACAAATTAAAATAAAATTGCATATTCGATTCAAGTAGTGTCTATTTTCAAATAGATTTAAAAAAAAAGGTCAAAATTTATTAATATTTTGTTTTTAAACAAAGAAAAAAATGACAAAGAAAAATGTCTACCAGTGACCAACGGTGTAGTTTCTCGTAAAGTGTCCCATGCGACGTTGACGTCCCGCTGTAAAAACGATTTAAAAAAAAAAAGATTACAAAAAAACGTTCGTCTCAATATCGAATCGAAATTAATTCAATCGTGGCTGACAAATAAACGTAGAAGTGGAAAATATATTCCCAGCCACCAATGTTACAATATTGTATATCCCACCCGGAAAAATGTATATAATAGATGATAGTCGAGAATATTTAATAAATAAAAACACAACGCCACCACCACATTAATAATGAATTTGTTCAAAACTTTTTTTTATGGATGTGTGTGCGAATCGCTATAAAAATTACATAAAAATTACAATAAGCTGAAAAGCAAAAAACAAAATATAAATCTAAATGACACATAGGCGGCTCTTTTTTGCTACACGAATTTTCGATTTTTGGTTTTTGTTTCAACGTTTTTTTTTTTTACTTTCGGAAAATGCTGAATGGTGATCTGGTATGAATGTGTATGTACATAACATTATACAGTACGGATGGAATGTGTACGACATAAAATATGTTTGTTCTATTCGGCAACACAATAAACGAAATGTAATTTAATATGAAACATGATGGGACCGCGCCGCCATTCTACAGCATAAAATGGGTGTAATGAATTAAAAAAAAAACTAGTGTGGACAATAAAATGAATGTTGAATGCTAATATTGATTAAAATAAAATGAATTATAGCCTGAAAATATAACTTATTACAACACAACACACCAAAAATTTGTTTTTAATGATTTTTTTTTTTTTTTTGAACGGAACCAATAGCACTAAAAGATAAAAATTAAATTGAATGTAATATGAATATGCAACAGAACAGAATGTTATTTACACAACTCATCAGATGGGATAATTCATTTTTGAGTCTGAGTAAAATTTGTAATTTCATTCTATTTGGGGTGGTCAATTATACACTTGGTCAGTTCAGAAAATAATGGAAATAATTGAACTTTCTGACTCGAGAAAAAACTGCCTTTCAGAAGTTAATGATAACGTCAATTCGGTGTGTGAATTAGACCACTAAAATCATAGCATACATTTGCGAGCCTCTTATTTCGTTTTTGATGATATCTTTTCATCAGAATCCTTTTTAAAAAATGTACGACCGCAATAATGACCACGAATGTGTTAGCTTTCCATAGAAAATAGATTTGGTTGTAGTGGTTTGACCAGCTCTGAGGAACTTTCATAAACTACTCAGTTTTCTCAGAGCTGGTCAAACTGCAATAGATTCTGATGAAAAGAAATCATCAAAATTAACCTAAAATATAGTATTTAAAAAACGCCTAAATGTGTGCTTTTCAGCAAAGCATCGATGCCTCTTAAATGTCAAAAATTCTAAATTATCTTTCGTCTTTCATTGACAGTGAAAACTTTGAAACATCTAATCATGCTCGTAATTAAGAGACATCGACTCTTAGCTAAAATTGTAGCCTACATTCGTGCGTTTTGTATTTTATTTTCGCTGAATCAGAATCCTTTTTCAAAAATGTACGACCGCAATATCGACTGCACACTACTTGGCTGTATTATTCTTACGTATTGTACATAGCAATAAGTTGCGGTTAAGTAGTTCGAAATAGAAATGATAAAATCCGGATTGGAAAATTTGAGCCGGAGCTAGAGTGCTAAACGTCATGCTCAGTAAACAACAGCATTACCTTTTGAAATGTCGTATTCTGAAAGTTAACTATTTTTCATGTACTTTAACCGGTCACGGTCACTAATTTTCTATTCAATAAATTGCCACACATATCAACGCACATCAAACTATAACTCGAAAGAAATGGATTTACAGGAAGCGACATAAGCTTCTATCTAACACAAATAATTGTCATAGCAGTGCCAAAATTTAGCTTTGCCAACTTCCTCTCGATTCCGTGCCAAATATCTCTATTTAAGATGTATTGATAACTGTTGGAGTAAACCATTCCAGCAAAATGTTGTTCGATTTAGTTGAGAGTAGGAAACAGTCTCGGAAATAGTGTTGTTCCATAACTTTCCATAAACAATACGCTCATGGTAACTAAGTGGACGATGAGTTTCGGCGTGCAGATAATTTTTAATCCGCATAACCAACCAATTCAAAACGCAAGCGAAATTTTCAAATAACATTGTGCTGTGAACAGCGCCTATTTTTGGAATTTTTTTCCAAAATTTTCAACAAATTGCCAAAAATTTCCAAAAACTGCGAAGTCCAAAAACCGAATTTTTTCATAATTTCGAACTGTTTTGGCAACTCCGGAGCTCAGCCTTATGTTTTAGCCGGCTCTCAATGATTTATATTTGATTATTGACGCTCTCATCTTTCAAATTAATCATGCTCGTCAGTGTCAAGAAATAAAATGCAAGGCTGATTCAGCAGTTGCCAAAACCGTTCGAAATGATGGAGAAATTTGGTTTTCGGACGTTCGCAGCCCTGGCTGTGAAAGTCAGCGATGGTAATTTAGTTTTCTATGATTCATATCGAAATGAGAGAAAGGGTGATGAGTTGATAAACAGTCAAGTCTTATTGAAAATTGTGTAACTCTTTGGCCCAGCTGAATGAACACCACCTGGTCCACCAACACGCATCAGTGTTTGTGGACCAGATGGTGCAGCCGCGGCTTTAAATGTTACATAATTATTGAGATTCAACGACTATGACTGTGCTCTGAGATCGTATACTTTCAAATAAAGAATAAATTTAATTCAAACAAAAAAAATTACATTTTGATGATAAAAGTGAAATCGAGTGGCAAACGAAATAATCTCCAGTGAGTTCATCTTTAGAAAACACAATTTTAGATTTATCAGAGTCTTGAAAGTCATCGATGTTCCCAGAATTAAGTGCTTCGCTAAGGCGTATTCAAATTTTGCGCCAAAATATCATTGGCTGGAAACACTTAATTTACTGGGAACATTGATGACTTCAGAACTTTTAAATGAACTGTCAATGGTATGTTATCCTCAATCCTTAAATCAAAATTACCCAAAAACAATATCCACCTGTGGGGTCCGCTTTCAGCCTTCAACCGGGGAGGACGTTCGGCCTCTGGTAAATACTTTGGGTTCCCAGGTTCCGTGAGGAAGGCAAGGGTGTTCGTTTGAGCCAGTCTGGAGACTGGAGCGAGCTCAAATTTGTGTTTTTGTGCCGTTTGATAGAAGAACAGTATTGCCCATAAGGGCGTGAGGAGTGAACTTTTTCATAGTGAATTTAGAAACTTTTATTTGCTACGATTTCGTAACAAAATGGCGGCGACGCCATCTTAGAGAGACAATTAAAAACGCGTGATCGACATTAGCGCGTGTGAAGATAGTTTCCAGAACTATCGAATTTGAATAGAAGACATTGGCTGTACACGGATCTCTAGATCCACGCCACAATTTATATGGGCAGAGGCCCATTTGGAACAACAACAACAACAATATCCACCAGACTAAGCCAAACAGTAGATAAAAAGCTTAATAAATTATATGAATGGTTTACAGAGTTGCAAAGCGTACTACAAATAAAAGGAAGTGTCATGCAAATCGTAATACAGAAGCTGGTGTATAAGATGGTTTTTTTTAAAAGTAAATAATTTTTTAAGAATTAAAGAATTAGTGCTGCTAATATTAAAAGTGTAATTAATAAAATAAGTGATAAGTATTTTCGGGATAGTACGTACTGTTTTTATCTTTAGGATTTTAGATGCCGCTTTATTTACGCTGGTTCAGACGGGATAGGCGTACTGCAAAACATTTAAAAATTTGTTAAATTCTTAATTATCAGGTTCATTTTTTTTGTAACAATCACATTTGCTTTTAATTTCAAAAATTTCATTTCAGCTTTTTTTTTAATTCAGTACGCACTACAAGTATAACAATTAACAAACAAAAAAAAAACAATAAAAACAAAAACAAACAATTCACAACATACACACGAATCAATATAATCGATAAAATATGTCTAGGAACAACGCACTGCAAACATGAGCGATCGTAATGACAGCTGCCAAATAACGTACAAATGTCTTTCAAAATTTCTTACTGTGCCAAAATGTGTATGATACACTGTCCAATTTCAGTACTCTATTTAGAGTACCACTCATGATTGAAGTACGTTGCTGGTATTTATTTGTCATAATTTTTATTCAATATTATCTTAAAATGGAACTCCAGCCAACTTAAATCGTTTTGCGTTTTGTTTGATTTCGGATCAGTTAGATATGGATAGAATGTGTAGACTACTATTCCAAAAATGTAGTCCGAATAGGAAGCCTTCGAGCAATTTAAAATATCACAACCGCTCAATACTATTTGAGGGGACCGTCTTCTGTTATTGACCGCATAACGATAAAAACTGTTAAGATTCGATCGTTTGATCGATGTAAGTGGTTCAATAGACCGGAGATCAGATAAAATTAAACTGGCCTTACAGACACTGTCAAAAATGAATGAAAATCAACCGAAATTTAAAGTTAGAATTTTCGAAATACAAATGTTTCTTCTATCATTTTGACATTGCACTCAAGGCCAGTTACGTTTAACTGAGCCGAAATAAGCTCATCGTTAACATTCCATAGTGAACAATTGTGGGACATGTCAAAATGAGCATAGTTTCCTCAAATTCCTTTTGTTTCAGAGTTTGACAAGTCCCACAACTCGTTCACATCATAAGAGCATCTTATAACAAATAAAGTTTGAACATCGTTCGAACGACGGCGTTACATTTGCGATTTAAGTTGACTGTAAAGATATAAACGCCATGTCATTAAAATATTAATTCATTATGTTTAAAGGTCAATATGGTCAATCATATGCACAAAAAAGTAGGAGGGAACGTTCATCATTCCGTGTTAGTTTTTTTCAACCATCAATGGATTAAACCTGAAAAAAAAGTTTATTATTTTTCGGGTACATTCATATTATGCACACCACGCAAGTAGAACACACAAATAATGCAAATAGAAGGCAGAAATTTGTTTAAGCGATCAGAATTAGTCTTTTCTACTCTCATCAATACTTCGGATACAACTGATTGGTCAAAAAATATCGGTTAGATTGGTCAAGCTACTAAATGTCACAATAGCTTAGTCTCGACTTAAATTAAGGAAATTGAGAAGTATAAAGCAAAAACAGATTGCTCAGAAATAAGTTGAGCAAATTGAAAATCTCAAATCAAAAGTAGCAGAAGTTTTTATTTTAGTGAAGTAATAGATTCAACCTTTCACACCTCGATTTTTACACTTTTCAACGGTTTTCTATTTATAGCTGTAAATATCTGAAGCACGACATAATTTCGTTCTTTTGGTAGTAATGAGAACATATTATCCGCCGTTTCAAGGGGTCAGTTATGAAGAACATGACAATGAATTCGTAAACATTATGAATTGAATTTAGACTTCTCATTGGATACTGAGTTGCCAAAGTTTTTACTTAGAAATTACAAGTAGAAAATACAGACAAAATGTAAGTTTTTATACCATCCAACTGTTATCTAAATGAGTTGGGACCTTCCTTTTTGCGGTTAATCTCTAAAAAAGCTTAAAATATATATATTTTTAACACACATTTTCTGTTTGAAATAAGCCATCTGAAAGCTGTTTGAATTTTATATCGCCACTACGGTTTTTTGTTCAGTTTAAAAATGCAATAAAAATAAGTAAAAAATAAAATTGAATTTACGAACTTTTTGATAGAATTTTTTATAGTGATGAAAACTAAGCTTTCTCTAAACTTTTATTATTGTCCTGTTTATTTTTCAGTTTTTTATTTCCTATAAAATAAAATGTTAATTTAGATACAAATTGTTTACACTAATAAGGGAAAGAGAAAACATTTTTTGTTTCATTTTTTTCTTAAAAAAAAAAAGAAATTGTGTCACGTTTTTATGTGTTGTCTTTAAGTGTATAATCGCTGCCACATAGAAAATGTTTTAGTTATTGCTGTCAAAAGGAGTTTTATCACGGTTAGTAGTTCATCAGCAACAAGCTTCTCTTGCGAATCAAAAACGTCATGCACAAACTGTCTGTAAAAAGCTTTGTCTGTCAAAAAATTGTTCTATGAAAAATATCTCTGTTTTCGGCAAGAAGAAATTGTATTTGAATTGGACTGTACTCTATCAAGTGTATGTGTGACTGTAGTTTTCAATCAAACTTTTGCGAACTTTATGTCGTACGATACATTTTTCGTTACCCGACAATTCAATGAAATGTCAAGAATTACCAGAATGTGTTACTACTTCAATTAAATAACGTAAGTGCTTTTACTACCTACCCAATGCGAAAGTTGAACATTGCAAAGTGATTTGTACCATGCGAAAATGATCGATTACATGTGGTGTGGAATATTTTCGGTTTCTTTTTCGTGAATTTATATGTAAAACTCAACTCTCGCATGTGCTTGGATGCTGCTACGTTATTCATTAGTTGATACTAATGAACATTGTTGCTCAAAAAATGGATTTCGTTTCCATCACAAAATTGTTACTTCATGTGTCTGTTGGAATCAAAGTTGGTCTTTTCTGTCAAAATGACGTTTTAAACGTCAAACGAAAATTTAAAAAACGGCATGGACTTAAAATTTTTTTATTTTTCCTCATTTCTATTTCATTATTAGAATTAAGGAAAAATAAAACATTTTGCGACCATTTCTCAAATTTATTTTCGTTTGACGTTTAAAACGTCACTATTGACAGATGGAAAAGACCGACTTTTGATTCCAAAAGTAATGAATCACTTTCGCAGCATCTAATGTAACCAAATTATTCCAAACTTTTCGAATTTGAATGGAAAAACTTAAAGTTTTCATTACTTTAAAAATAAACAAGCAGTACGTTGGTTTTCTTAATACTGCAAACTCTCCTGAAATTTCTCTCTATCTCATTTTGCATATAAATACCAAAGACAACTAACGCGTAGAATTTCGGATTAGAAGTATCAAATCACACTGCGTCACTGATAATTTACACAAATGAAGTACTAGATTGTACGAATTTCCAGCCGTTTATGATGCTCATGATGGGCTGGGATGATTTTCAGCCAATTTTGTTCATCTATTCATTAAATGAACTTTCGTCCAGATCGACTAAACTAAAGCAATAAATCTGTTCAATTGTCATCCATGGTAATCGTTCACAAAGCTTTGTAATACGATGGCTAAGCCACGTTTCTCTATATCGGATAAAATCAAAATGTATCGACACAACACATCAGTTCTCGTAGAAATTTACCTTCCATTTCGACGACGACGAAGCTAACAATTTTTGATTGGCTTTTAGACATTTAAAATTACATTTATACAAAATATACAGATGAATAACAAAAAAAAAACTACATCAAAGAGCCACAAAGAATAATTGTTTTTTGAAAAGCCAAAATTCTATAAACAAAGTTAGAAAATAAAAACATTTTTCACTTTCAATTCCTAGATTTTTGGGTTAGTTTAATTTAATTTTTTTTTTTTAGAATTTTCTCTTTCAGATATTCAGATAATTTTGGTTTTAGATAAATATCAAGCGAAATAGCAACGCCAAATTTCAAATAATAAATAAAAAAATTAAATTTTTCAATTTAAAATTCCGTTGTTTTTAGGTACCTTTTCACTGAATCATTGTTTCCTTTCTATGTAGATTATTTGTGAAAAATCTGAACTGAAGGCGTAAATCAATATCTTTTCGTACTGCAATTTTAAAAAATAAGAAAAATTTTCGTATGTTTGTTTAGGTGATATAAAAATGTCTCGGTTTTTTTTTCTTCTGTTTAATGCTGGTTGAGAAAAAGAATTTAATAAAAAGAAAAATCAACAACAACAAAACATAAAATTATAAATAAAATATAAAAGACAAAATACAAAAGGAAAATATTTTTTTTTTTTTTGGTTTCTTCATATAAAAAAGTGGTGGTATTATTTCAGACGCCAGTCAAAGAAGATGGGAAGATCAGTTTGGTACGAAAAAAAATTCTTTGGTTAAAAATATGATTCCAAAAACAATCCATAATATCAACAACAAAAAAAAAACAGTCGTGTTTGCGTACCCATTCCATGTGAAACTTAACGAATGCAAAACTTATTTTGAGAAGTCAATGCTCTTTTACTCCGGATTGATAATTTAGTGATAATTATTTCAGAGAAACAGTTCACCAGGTTAAAGGATTTCATTTTTTTTTAAATAATTAATTAATTAATTGACAAATTAATAATTCTTTTAACAACTTACGACTATAAAATGCATGTCACATAACCACTTAAACCAAAAGATTTCACATACTTTTGCTATCCCTAGGGGTCGAAAATGACTTATTACAACCCTAGGGATGAAAAGTAACTTGACTTTAAGCTAAAATGCATGTAAAATCTATTAAATAACTCGTGATAAAATTGATAAGTTTCGTTTTCATGTGTTTATTGACCTCGGCTTCGCCTCGGATTAACATAAAACACGAAAACTGTACTTTTCATAATTTTTTTCCCTTGTTATGTAAAAGAATATTTCTGTTTTTTATGTAGATATTTGTACAAAACATAAAGAAATGTCTGAGAGTATTGTGGAACTGGGCACTCGATCACTTACTGACCTTAGTCAGAGTTAAAAATTAGCACAAGTTTTTCATGGAAGATATTCGTTGTGACTACGTACTACGTGACTCAGGGTATCAATAACTGTGTTTGCCAAATTGATTGTATTATGCTTGGAGAACATATATCTAATTTTATGGTGTAGCCGTCGCAGTAAGCGAAGCTGTTTTCGAAAAACCAAATTTCGAAGATAGTTCTGTGCTAAGAATCCTGAAGTCTTTTGGCACACTCAATAGAATTGTATGTACAAAATGGAATTGGTTGTATCGGGTCAAGGTTTTAGCAACACATCGTGTCAGAGTAAGTGTGAAAGATCAGCCGGACGATTTTTTTTTAAAGAAATAAATTGTTTGTGATTCGAGTCGAACCTAATGAACGCAATGCTAATATAGTCATTACCCATACAAGTACAGTTGGCGGATGCGTACTCTCAGACGTCCATTTGTTGTGAAGCAAGTCTTATTATTCGGAATTTCAATTCTTTAAATTTCTTAAAAATTGTTTTACAAAAATTAGAAATTCAGGAAATTCTTAAATTTAGAGGTTTTAGGAATTTTAAGATTTAAAATTCTTAAAAATTCCTAAAACTAAAAATTCTCACAAATTTCTAACAGTTATTAAAAATTTCCAAAAATTCTGAAAATTCTTAGGAATTCACGAAAACAATTCCGAATAATAAGCCCTGGTGTGAAGTGTGTACAACGAAAATGTTAAGTTCAACGAAAATAAAATAGAAAAAGAACAAAAAATGTCGAAAATATGTCGTAAAATATTTTTGAGTGGTTTTTTTCTAAGAGTTAACACAAAACATAGTAAAAGCACGACCAAGTCAAACAATCAAAATTATTTTTCTTTAAATTCTCTAAACGAACATTTAATTTGTAAAATGCCAATATTTTATTGCAGTCTATAGAGCGAGCAAAATGTTTTGTGTTTTTATTTAATAAAAAAAAATATTTTTTAGAGTGTAAGAGTGAGGTTATGTATGAGTGCGACTATGTGTGCGCAGGTCTGTGTGTGTGTGTGTGTGTATGTTTGGGTAGATGTCCTTATAGTGTGCCTAACAAGATCTGTCAAAACAAACAAATGTTATTGAACTGAATAAAAATTAAAAATTTCAAACGCAACAATTATAGATCTCGATAAACGTTTTCCCTTTTGTATGGACTTGTTATGATTTCAAGAAAAATTCCATTTGCTATCACAAAATGACACAACTCTTTTTTTTATTTGTTTGAGGGGGAATTGCATTACTTTTCTAAACGATCATCTCTCACTCACGAATGCGTTTTGAAGGAAAAGTCATCCAGTTGGGATGCCTTTCGGTGCATTTCAATGCCATCATCTTCGTCGTCAGTAATGGGCGCACCACGGATGACCATATTGTCGGGATCAAAGTCTGGATCAATATATTCCACCGGTTGCGGGGATGGAGACGGTGACGGTGTTAGGGATGGTGTTGGTTGATTGGCACGCATTTCACGAATGTAATCTTCGTCATATGCTTCGTTGGCCGGTATTATATTTAGCTTGGGTAATTTTGGTTTAAGTTTTTCTAGGCGGACAACTACACAAATGGACACACAGGAAATGCAAGAAGAAGGTAATTCGATATTAATGACATTTATATTTTACAAAAATGTTTGTAGAGTTTGCATTGTTTCGGCGGTAAAAATTATATTTTGTTTTTGTGGCGGAAAGATAATAAAAAAAATTAAATTAAAAATGAAATCTGAAAAATATGAAATCCGAATGGAAAATGTTATGAACCGAATGGAGAATATAGCTTGAACCAGACAATTTAACGCATGGTTCACAAATTATGTCCAATAAATAACCACACATTTTCATGTAAAACGTAACGGTAGACAGCTCAAAACCACCACCATATTTTCCATCATTTCTGTAAAAAAAAATAATAATTCGAAGTTGCAGCGCTACTATTTCATCAGACAGTACTATAGAAATTTGGGACAAAATTTAGATAGTTGCAAGGACGAAAAACGTTAAAATCATTCCCTTCACAAGTCTACAAGCCTTTCTGCAAAACGTATTTCGACTGTGACGACCAATGATTTTTTTTTAAATAATAAAAGACATTTTGAAGAAAATCTGTCTTCTCGTCATAACAAGAGACGGCAACCACTGGTGCTTAGGCACCGTTGACGTTCAAGAACGTAAAAGAATGACTTTTTAGACCCGTACGAAGTACGAAGTGGGGTCTTATTTAAGGCCCGTCATAGTGATAAAATTTTCCATACATTTTCGGGAAACTGTCCTGTCAATTCACTATGACAGGCCTTAACTCTCTTACAAAAAATGACAATGCTTAAGAGTGATATCGCCAAATCTTCAGGTGATTTTGGCACCAACTTTTTTTTCAAGACTTCTGTAGGCTTCCAGCCCAAAAGTACTGGGTTCATTTATATGTGCAACGATAGTGGGTGAGGCCAGCTACAACACCCCAAACTCAGTTCCGTGGTACATCGAAGCTGCAGAGAAGCGGACTCTCCGAACATTCACTATATTTCTAGTCATAACTCTAGTGGATCAACTAGCACCAAGCGGTGCGTATACTCTACCTGTAGGTCTTTTCAAGGCCGACAATCGTACAACATTACAACAATTTAAAATACTTTTTTCTTGAGTTATTGCCGAAAAACTGTTTTCGGTACCCTCTGGCATGTCTTCACTTTTGAGCGCTTTTCACAGAAAACAAATTTTTTTAAGAAAAAGTGAAAGACACGTGTTTCCTAGAATTGAAAGACGAATCCAACGAGCTATCACTCATTAAAATCGGAGACCGCTTGTTTCCCAATAACCTGAAGATTTGGCGATATCACTCTTAATGTGAATAAGGGAGACGCTAGAAAGGTGGTTGAGTGGTTGAGTCAAATTTTGTTCCAGTCTCCTTGGGTCCTTGCACTTGTTCTGTGGCAAAGTGTGGCATGGAGGAATTTTTTTTCATGAGGCTGGTAGTCAATGGAAGCCAAAACCTTTTCTTCAGGTACTTTATTTCACCCCTTTCGAAAATTTAAAAAAAAACAATTAGGAGCTTTTGTCTGACCGTGACCAGCATTTTATAGAGATCAAAATGTCCCAATTACAATTCACAATGCAAAATATGATGAAATGAAAAGCAATTGTCGTTGCCTCCATGCCTATTACAAGTTACTCACATTTCTCGCATTTTTCAAGTGGAAAGAAATAATTATATTGGACAGTGATGGCGAGATTTGAGAAAAATTTAAAAATAAATTCTCACGTTGGTTTTACATGAACATTGTGGCATTTCTTTGGGAAGGAAAATTGTAAGATATGACGCAATACTCTGGTGGTGCGTGGTGCTGGCGATTCTTTTGTAATTGAAACAGCCAAATCAAGTCAATAAGTTTCAATAAAATAAATTAATAAAAAGAAGAAAAAAAAACATTTTAATCAAATCGTTTTCATTCGAACGAGAAAGATAAAGAATCTGATCAAAAGTGAAACAAATTAATGCTACGACGATGTAGAGCCAGCCACCAAATAGATTGGCAATAGTTCAAAACACAATAACGTCTTTCGTATATGTATTGTTAGACTATCATTGTTCGTTTGCATTCCGTTCGTTTTCTCTTAATAGTTAAAATTTTGTTTTTCCTTTGTTTTTCTGTCGTTTGGGGAAGAAGAAACTAAAATAAAACTTTCGCACATTTTATTGTTTACAATTGTATAGAAAATCGAAAGTTTTCCCCATGTCAACAATTCGCGTTTGACAATTGGGTAATCAGGGAATGGAATAAATTGTGAGGTCGCTGCATTTTCGAAAGTTTATGGAACGGATTGTTGGTTTTTTTCTGTTGCTTTTTGATTAGAATTTTATGTAAAACAACAACAACAAAACGATAGTTATTTTTATCGGAGGTTAAGTTATTTATAAAAATAAATAAATATTTTCTGTAGAGTTGTTTCGTCTAAAAATAAAACGGGAAAATGTAACAAGAAAAACATTCCACGTATAATGTTATACGATTTATTCAGAAAAAAAAAACGGTACGTTAAACAGCACAATAATTATGGGACTTTGGAATTGATTATTAAATAAGTCAAATGAATTTCGTTTGAAAGAACGAGAAAAAAATACCGGCAAAGCAAAATCGGAACGAAACTCCTAGCGAAATTAACAGGAAAGTTTTCCATTTTTAAAGTTTTAGGTAGAAAACTGAATAGAAAACAATCAAAAATCTTCCTATTCTACCAAGAGTACATCTTCGGAATAGAGATTTCTGAGGGCTCTTGATCTCTGACAGCTTTCAACATTTCAATACGTTATTTCCAGACCAGTTTCGGAACAGGTCAGATTCAGGCCATGCAAAAATAACTCAATCGGACAGTAGTATAATTGTGACAGTTGTGATCTATTCTATAAATGTAAAAGTGACGTTTTAAATGTCAAGCCAAAATTTGTATGTGAAAGAATCAAAAAATCAATTTTCCACTAATAGAATTGGTCGAGTTGGATTTATAAATCAGAGGTTGCTAGTTCAAGCCCAGCTGTGGACATTATGAGCAAAAATGCTTTCACTTCAGATTTTGATGTCTAGTATGTTTCACTAAACAAAAATTAAAGTTTGGTGGTTTTACCAGAGTTCAGCACAAAATTTTTTGTTTGACGTTTTAAACGTCACTAATGAAACAGACCGACTGTCACAATTTACAGCTGGCATATGAGTAGCTTTCCTTTGCACATACGTATCTGTTGCACTTCAGTTTCACATGTCAGGTTAAACCCGATGACAGGTGTCATTGAAAGCCAAACAAAAACCATACCACTTTCAGATTGTTACAGAAATCCATCCAAAGCCATTGAGTTACTTTGGCATTTCACAAAATCTCGTCCATTCTAAGTAATTCGTTTCAATGATCATGAAAGTTTGCTAGTTTCAAAAAAAAAATCTTTTCAAATTTGTGAGGTTAAGATTTCAAATTCCAACTTTTCTTTTAGGTTCATCGGTTTTCAACCAATCAGATACGCGGATAAGCACATTGGGATTTTGCATGACTTTTGTAGCATCCGATTATGTAATGTGGTCGAAGTGTCTGTTGATTCGACACTGTAATGCGAAAACGAAATGTCCGAAATAGGTTCCCGTATCGCATTTGATTTGGAAAGTAGCTTCTGAAGAATTAGGTCCACGATTTTGCGGGTCATTTTTTCCTTGTTTTCTTTCAAAGTTCTTCTAATTAACAACGCAGGTAAAAACCAACGAATCACTCGGTAAATGTGAATCGATTGGGTTTCTTAAATCAATAACAAAAAAGTAACGAGTGGCAAAAGCAAAATGTGTTTTTTGGGTAGGGAGTAGGGTAGATTTTTACCTTAGTTCCGAGCAGTCACAGTTTTATGTGAGAAAATAATATTGATTTTGAGATCAGTTTTCGATTGAATCGATTTAAAAAAAAAGTAAATTTGAAAAAGTGAACAATATTTACAATTAAAATCAAAAATGTTTTTGGTTTTGTTTTTAGTGAGTTTTATGATCATCACTCGATGATGATAATGGTCGTGAGCGTGTCAATGGCTTTCTGCAATTGATTAACTCATCTTGGCTGTACCATCTACCAAACGAGCCACTTCGACGAGACGGTAGACCTAAATATGGTGATGAATATCAATTTTCATAATAACAACAATAGCAACGACAACAACGGAAGAAGAAAAACAATTTTTAAAAATAAATAAAAAATAAATAAAAAATAAACAATTAATAGGGGGACGCATCAGACAGAGATGACAACACAGCGGAAGAGGGGAACATCCGAATATCTATGTAAATTTCGTTGAAAATTTTCGCCTGTTGAGTATTTATCACTAAAAATATTCTACGAGCTACAAAATATGGTTTTACAAATACTAAAAGTAAATTTACTCCGAAAGCTTAACTGGTCTAAAGTTTTAACTAAAATTTTTTGTAAGGAAATTTCAATTTTTAAACAAATTAAACGAAATAGAAAAAAGAAAACCCAAAAAAAAAATTGGTAATTTATACTCACTCCTATCGATATTGCGTTGGAGGTGGTTGGCAATTCTGTGGCGGGCATCATTGAATTCCAAATGTAGGCCTAACCTCAACAGTGATGTATTCTTTTCTACCAATTCAGTTATTTCCATTTCGATTTTATTGCCCAGCACAGACGATCGCTAAAAACGTTTTAAAGGAATCGTTACAATCGTACAGACTATATAGCTAGTCAAGGTGCTTAGGATACGTGTGCTGTGCAGTACAAGCACAGAGAGGTCAAGGTGCTTAGAAAAAAATTCAATTACACGAAAAGTCCGTTCACTCCTGCACAACAACGGCTTGCTGTAGCTACACACAACGACGTACGCGAAAACATCGAATGAGCATACAGCATTGGAAATCTCGGATACGTTTTCCACTTGAAAATGTTCGCCGTAAGATTAGATTAGATTAAGTGGGTGGAGATAATGAGAGACCCAAAATTTCCTGCACCTTGGCCGCCAATGGGCCTGTTGTGCGTGCCCACAGCATGTTAAATTCTATTCACTTGGTTCATATAGTTAAGTATACACTTAGGGTGGAATAGCTTTACATGATCATAGCTCAGAGTGTAAGCGCCAAGACATTTGGCTCTGGCGATAATATATGTGGGACATTTGCACAGGAAGTGTTCAGCCGTCTCGATGTCGCCGCATTGGTTGCAGGATGCACTATCTGTGAGACCCATAGTAAACAGATGGCTGTTAAGGCTACAATGCCCTGAAAGGACGTCAGTAAGGCGTTTTAGATCCTTTCTGGATAATGAGAGAAAGACTCTTGAGCGAGCCTCGCTTATCTCTAAACAAGCTTTGGCTTGTCTGGCAAAGTTAATGCTTTTCCAATGCTTTGAAAAAGTGCTGGCTTTCCAGCACTTAGCAACGCTTTGTAACACGGAAGGAGACACTCCAATAGCCGGTTCAGGAACGCCGTAAGAGAGAACCGTAAAGGATTTCTAATGGTTGCAATTCTCTCATTTTTTAGCCAATAAGAATCGCTTTCTTAACGAAAAATGTTAAGTGGAAATCAAGCCTATAATGCGAGCGTATCTTTCCAGTGACTTTCCAATGCAGCAATTCAGCACATCAAGAATTTGATGTAAGCACTATCGATGTAGTGGTGTGTAACTTTGTGTTACAGCGCGCGCATGGCGGTAAGTGACAATAAAATCTAGCGTCGTATTTCTGCACTGGAAACCTAGCGCACGTCGTTGTATAAAGGAACAACTAGAACTTTATTTCAAAGTTGTTAAGAGCGATAAGGATAGAAACGTTCCAGGAATGAAACTAGGGTGTGCTTAACAGGTGAATGAACCGAATGTAAAACTTATTGTTACTTTAAGTTCAGCAAGTTTAAGTCACACATTGGACAACAGAAAATGGAAGTTTTTATGACACAAGAGACGAAAATCTAACATAAAGAAGGAAAGAGAGAAAGGAAACACATTACCTGATTTGAAGCTCTAAATTCCTCCACACTCTTTGCCTTCAACAGGGCTTTCACCAGAGTCACAATCACCGGCGGACTAATGAAATTTGTTTCCACATTTAATACTCTCAATGTTTTACTCTTTTCAATAACTTCGGCTAAAAGCAACGCTGCTCGATCTGTCAGTCCAACGTTTGTCAATGACAACACCTCCAAATGCTCATTGTCAGGCAGTGCATTTATTAATTGATCGAATTTTTCATCGGAGATATTCTAACAAGAGGAAAAATTAAGAAAAAGAAAAGAAAAAAAAAGTTTCGGTTAGAGTGTGTGAATGGAGATGTTGCATTGCACGTTTGCGCTAATGTGATGACTAACTTTAATATTATTTAGATTCAGTTCAATGAGTTTTGGATCGTCTTCTTTAACTCGTTTAATTGATTCGTCAATGTCTGTGTTGTTTGGTGGATCTGCAGGATATAATTTTTGTGCTTGTGATTTCGTGATGCCATCCCAGCCGAGTCCAACCGGTTGTCCTTTGTTTAATAAAGATGCGTGATATTGATCTTGATTCATCATTGAATGGAAGCCAAGAATAGCTGAAATTCATTTTAAGACTTATTAATTTTGTTTGTTTGGTTGGTTGGCTGGTTGGTTGATCGGTTGCTGCACATGCATCAATTTATGTGTGTTTTCGAATATATATATTTTCCTCTATGACGGGCGCTTTTAATATTTTGTTTGTAAAGTGTCCGAAAATAAGTTGCACAAAATAAACACTGACGAACCTGCCAAATCGATAATTTCTTCCTGTGATGCATCTTCTAGAGCCCGCTCGTATTCGTCACCCATGTCAATTGCAATTTGTTCCTCAGCATCACGCTGCTTAGCGTCCGGTGGTGGTGGACTCCATTTTTTGCCTCGAACTACACCCGGAACATACGGTTCCAGTTCGGGAACATCTGGAGTTTCCAGCGCCTGTTTGTTTATGTGATCGATTAGTTGTTTTCGATTTAGCGGGCCAGTTGGGTCCTTTTCACAATCGTAATTGTTACGCTGGCTGGGCGGAAGAAAATTGTCCTGTCGGCATGGAAGAGAGACAATTTTGTTATTATTTTAACTGTGGAATTGGTTTTTGCATTGGATGCGTTATACGTACGTCTGGATCAACTTCTTTTGCTAAAATTTTGATTTCCTCAGCGGACAGCTGAGCCAACAGTTCATCTACATCAACTTCGTCATATTCACTAAGATCTTTACCGTATAGTTTGGCTGGTGTAGTCATTGTGGTTGTTTTTGTTGATGAGGATGTCTGAAATAGAAGAAAAAAAAATTGAAATATTTCACCCAAGTTTATCGAATATTGAGGGTAGTCACGGGTGCATCTCCTTAAAGACGACATTCTATAGATTGCTTCATGAATAATTATTTGATTTGATTTGTTTGGCCCACCACCTTAACGTGACTTCCAAAACACGCCTCGACGCATGCAAATACTCTATGAGTAAAGTTAAACGCTTAATTGATATATCGCCTGAATGTAGGCTAGACATTATAAACACAAATTTTTCGCACTTGATGTGCGTTATACGGGTCATTTTTTTCAGAGCTGGTCAAAATGCTAACGAAATCAATTTTCTGTAGAAATCTAACACATTCGTGATCAGGTCGTTATTGCGGTCCTATATTTTTGAAAAAGGATTCTGGTGGAAATTTATCAAAAGTAAACTAAAGTCCAGTTTCAAAAAAACTCCCAAATGTATGCTTTTCAGCAAAGCATCGATGCCTCTTAACCTGGCCTTAACAAATTATCAGCGCAAGATACCCAGTTTTGCATTGGAAGGTTTTATTTGACAAAAATTTGGCTTCGGTTCGAATCAGGCATGAGCGCCGCCAAAAATAAGCCGCCGATTAAGCCGCCGCCGGCCATTTTTGAGCAAGCCGCGCCGCAGCCGAGCCGGTGCCAAAAACACGGCTCAAGCCGGCTTGAAACGGCTGGAAAATGAAATAAAGATTTCGAAAGGTGAATGGGTGAAATCATTTTGAAAAGCGAGATTCCTGTTGATCCTAAGCAGCTCAAGTACTTTTTGAATTTTTTTTTACAAAATTAAGAAAATTTTGAAAATTTTCTTGAATTTTCATGAATTTTCCAGAATGGTATATTACGTCCTCGCTTCTAAGTTTGTTGTTTTGGCAAGTATGACCTTTGCGGAACGAGCCGAATGCGCACAATCAGTTAATTCACAAATTTGAGAAAACTTTATCGATCTTTGCGAATTTTCTCGATTTTTTTTTTCTTTTCAATTTTTACTTGATTTTCGTGAGCTTTCGATTTCTTATCGAAAACCATATTCCTAATGAGTTAAATGAGTGTACCGGAGCATGATTTTCCATTTAGTTCAAGTTTTGAGGCAATAAAACTTGACGTGTTAGTGAACCTTAGACTAAGAGACTTGCTTGCAACAAGACCAGTTCCACTTGCACTTTGAACAACCTAATCTACCTACATTTTCGCTTTCCGTACAATTTCATTTTCATGCTTACTAGTTCATTTTCCATGAATTTATCTAAACGTTTTTATTTTGAAAAAGAGTTAAAAGGAACCTCCAGCCGTGCCGTTTTAAGCCGGCTCAAGCCGACTTTTTCGCCGCCGCCGAGAAATTTTTTTCGGCTAGCCGCCGCCGAGGTTTCTCCGTCGGCGCTCATGCCTGGTTCGAATATATAAGGTATGGCTCCTAATCCACCATCATTCATAAAACCTCTTTAAAATCCTTTCATTCAAATGTCATAAAAATCAACTACTCGGTCTCGCTCTCGCAAAATTGAAGATAAAAGTTGAATGTAAGCTGCTTTGGATTAGCCATTTTTTGAAAACGCTCTGAAATTATATCATTTTGATCTAATCATCGGAAATACATCGTCGATTGTATTAATTTTGACAAGAAATGTTTTATTGTACCAATGGAAATTCGGAATGTTTTTCCGCCGTTTCGCTAATGAATTATTTGCTTAGCATGAATTAGCGAGTGTATGTCATGCAAAAAAATACTGTTCAATAGGTTGGTGTAAATTTGAATTTATTTTGGAATGACACCAGCTAATCGGTACTAATTGTTCGGTTGATTCACATTATATGTTCGTTCAAACGCTTATCTCATTTTTTTTTTATTATATTAAGTAAAACACGAAGATTAGGCGAATGTATATTATCGCAAAAGTCGGCACGAAACGAGGAACAGCGAGAAAATAAAGCCTGAACATTAATTTAAACTATCACACGGAATGAAATGAAAAAGAAAAAAATTAGATAATAAATCGAACACTTTTTTTAAGCCCATAAATTCGCATATAATTTTCTCTCTGCGTAACTATAACACTTTTTGTTTCTTTTTTTTTTCCGACGTCTGTGCATAATTAATTTACCATTTACCATTGTTTACATTTGTGTGTTAATGACTCAACTTTTCTTTATTTTGTAATTCAATTAATTTTTCCAATTAAAACAATACACGTTTCGACCGTACTGGCATTTAAAATTTGATATGGTTTCGATGGAAATTAGAATGCAACGTTAATTTAACGCAGCTTGAATTCTAAGAATGAAAAAAAAAATCCGAAAATAATTTTTTCGGTCGATTATTTCGGTATAGATTAAGTTGGTACACTTCTGAGATGAGCAAATTTCATTTGCAGTTATTTCGCTGACAATCAACATTTATTTGATAATTATTGGACTGAATTAGGGTGGTTCCATTTTTTAAAAACTTTGAGTTTTCTTTTTTTTTTTGTAAATAAAACTTTTATTGCAATCACTCAGGTTACATTGGGTTTGTGTAATCTAAAAGCAGATTCAAGTGGTCAGCTAGGGTGCAGCTTTTCAAACATTAAAAATGTCTTTTTTTTGTTATGGAATACAGTTCATTAAAGAAATGCACTACTAGTGCGTAGGAAAAGAAAAAAATTTTGAAAAGAAATAAAAAACTTCCAATGATTGAACTTAAAAAGCTAGGACTATTTACACATTATTAATTATAAACCCGTTGCGATCACGGCGAGCAACTATAAGGAGTTTTCTTACCCATACATATATTGTCGGGATGAAATTTTTACTGTCGAAAATGTCAGAAAAATGCTTTTAGATGTGGTAGTAATGCTTGATTTCCACTTACCAAAAAAGTACTCCGTGTGAGAGGCAAAATTGATTGTTTTTGCTTTGTTTAGTTGACAGCTCGCTCTGTCACGGAGTACTTTTTTGTTGAGTGGAAACCATACTTAGGTCAGGACCTATTTTAAGGAAATTAAATTTCCAAAAATTCTCAAATTTTTCCATCACTTTTCGTCATTACATCTAAAAACACAACAGATTGCGCCGTAAATGTTGTTTTTATTGCCTTTTTAGTTGTTTTTCATGTCTTTGAGCTTTACTGATTACTTTGGATAGAGATCTACAGTCAAAGGCAGTCAATTTTCAGCATAAATTAGCTTCAGCTGTTTTTCAGCTGATCCATACAAACAATCACAACCGTTTATACGTCTTTATACAGTTTTATCACTATCATGCGCGTGCGTGTAGCAGCTTCAACCGTATGAAGAAGGAAAACCAGTTTTGATTGTATGTGTGGATCAGCTGAAAAACAGCTGAAGCAAATTTATGCTGAAAATTGACTGCCTTTGACTGTAACAGAAAACAAAATTTGGAAATTTTAAGAATTTTTGTGAAATTTTGGAAATTTTTGGAAATTAAATTCCTTAAAAAAGGCCTTGCCTTAAGCTAATGCCAAAAGGTACACAGTGCAGTCAGCATTTAGTCATTTATGCAAAAAGGCGGTTAAACCGCAAAAATTGGATGACAATTTTTAGGAAGAATGTGACAATACAAATCGTGTGTCTAAATCGTAATGTCTGCAACAGTGCTGTGAAAGGTGAAAGTGGTGGCTTTACCTTTCGTCACTAGTTACGAAAAGTACACTCAATAAGAACTTTGACAAAGCGACAATTATGTGACACAACAGCTTCGGCTAATTTTAATTTGACATTTTTCCTGAGACCACTCCCCGGAAATATTTGACGTATTTGAAACACTAAAAAAGTTCACAAATGTTACAGTCGGCGACTTTGAACTGTTTTTCAGTTCATCCAATCATACAAACAAATGTTGTTTTACGTCTTTAAACCGTTTTACTACAACCACTATAACCACGCGCATGCGTGTTCATTGTTCACCCGTTTAAACAAGCATTCCAATTAACCGAATTCTTCCGATCTCAAAATCCGATTTCCTTCGGAAATAGAACAATAGCGACGATGACATCATCTATTGTTCGTTTTTCCGAAGTAAATCCGATTTTAAGATCGGAAGAATTCGGTTCCTCATTCGTTTGTGTGACAACATTTGAAAGTCCCAGACTGTAAAAAAGGTCAAAGAAAAAAAAAACAATTCCACGTCCACGTCCATTATAGGTTCTAGGGAACGTGACAGCTTTAAAAGAAATAGTTTTTGAAATCGAGCCACCCTAGTGTTGTATAATAATTGGAATAATTTTTTTTTCGACAAAAATAAATAAACGCCATGGTTCCGTTGTTATAAAGTTCGTACATTGTATACTGTTGTCACGATGATGAGACATACAATGGCACATGTATATATAGTTATTACTTATATCATCAATGTCATTAACACTTATGGCTATAGTGAGTCACAAAAAAATGTTAACTTTAAACCTGTTCCATGTTTCCATTAGGTTGTTTAAATTGTCTTTTGTTTTTTTCGTGAATTTATATTTGGAAAAGTTTTTGAATTGTTGAAATGTAAGAAAAAGTTTTTTTTTCTCTCGGTGGAGTTTCTTTGCTTTTTTCAATAATTTAATTCAGTTAACGAAATTCATTTTATTGCGGCAAAGAAATGGTTCTTTTTATAGTGTTTCTCACATGTGCTTTCGCTATACAAAAGTCTTCACGATTAACAATAAAACATTGTTTTCCGTACGTGATTATCATATTGAAATAATAAAACAAAAAATCATGAAAAATACACGATCCATTTTTGCAACATTTTCTTTGTGCCAAGATAAATCGATTCGAAATTGTTCAGGTCGTTGAAAGGACTGCCCAATGTTTTCTAACTCTAAACAATAAAATCCACGTTTTCAGTACTACTCATCCATTCAACAGATCTACATATATAGATGAATAGGCATGCTCTGTTTCACAGGGGGGTCCAAAGTTCAGCTGGAGATGGGTTTTCCTGGTCCGGAAGGCTAAAATATTGGACCCGTATTTTTTTTTAGAATTATAAAAATTAATTTAGGCATGGGGAGCGAGGCATTTGTTCATATACACAAATACATTGGTTAGAGGAGTAAAGAAGATATGCACTATACAAACACTATATATCTTCTCTCCTCTAACCAATGTATTTGTGTATATGAACAAATGCCTCGCTCCCCATGCCTAAATTAATTTTTATAATTCTAAAAAAAAATACGGGTCCAATATTTTAGCCTTCCGGACCAGGAAAACCCATCTCCAGCTGAACTTTGGACCCCCCTGTGAAACAGAGCAGGCCTAATAGATGAAGCAATCAGATTTTTATTTGGTTTTTGCAAATAAGCATCAGTAACTGTACAGTGACAGTATGTATCTCTAAATAAATGCTATCGACCATTGGTAGAATGATTGATAACTTAGACGCCACGATGAAGTTACGACTGATTTAATGTTTCCAAAAATTTCTTCTCTCCTGCCAAGGATCATGAATCCTTTCACTTTGTCCTAACCAGCATTGCCCGTTCCTCATTAAACAAAAAATGTTTTTCATATAAGACAATTAAAGACCAGAAAAAATCTTACGCATTTTTATCATAACGTAAGATCGTAAGCATACATTTTGCATATGTTTAATCGTCTAGCGTGTATCTATAATTGCACTTCCGTCGTGATGTCATTTCCAGTGAATGTATTCAACACGCATAGCACACTTCTCATTCTTCATAAATTTATATCGCCGAAAGTGACATGATCGTTAAAGAAATTGGAAAAATGGTTTGTCCAACGAGCTTATGACATAACTGGTTACAGTTCCATAAAAATTAATAATAAAAAAAAGCTGTAAGGAAGAGCCAAAGTTTAGTTGAACGATAACAGGTCATTCTCATCGAATGGTGATAACCCATCTGTATCACCCACAATTGCCCAAATTCCCAAACAATTTATTGCAATGGGGGACTGAAGTTTCAATAATTTCGGTAGACAACATTATTCTAAGCAACAAATTATTCTAAACTATCACAAAATTATAAACATTTATATTTTTAATTAATTGTTTTCTGATTTTCAAGGATCAGTCAAACATAAAAAAGACTATACGTCTCTATATGCCTCTCTTTTCTTCTCATGTCATTTTTTCTTAATTCTCTCACGAAAAAGGTTTGCTTTTAGGTTGAATTTGGGTCGTAGCCGTAATTCAAATATGAATTAAAAGTACAAAACTTGAAAATTCTGTAATAGTGTAGAACAATTTTTTGTTTACAATAACATTCTTAATCAAAATACAAAAAATGTCAAAAGTTCAATGTCCCATTGTAAGCAACACTATTCATTATGAACAACAAATACAATGACCAATTTCAGACAAGAAGAGTGACTGTTGAGTGAATTACAAATCGATCATGTTGATCGTAAAAACAATTTTGTAAATATATTGTCAAGCGGGAAGTCAAATCAGTGCCGCACTAGGAATTCGAGTGTTGCTCGCAGTCTTTAGAATTTTTTTATAAAAAATAATAATTAAAGATTATCGATACATGAGACCGACATCATGTCAGGCATGAGCGCCGCCGAAAATAAGCCGCCGATCAAGCCGCCGCCGGCCATTTTTGAGCAAGCCGCGCCGCAGCCGAGCCGGTGCCAAAAGCACGGCTCAAGCCGGCTGGAAAATGAAATAAAGATTTCGAAAGGTGAATGGGTGAAATAATTTTGAAAACCGAGATTCCTGTTGATCCTAAGCAGCTCAAGTACTTTTTGAATTTTTTTTTACAAAATTAAGAAAATTTTGAAAATTTTCTTGAATTTTCCAGAATGGTATATTACGTCCTCGCTTCTAAGTTTGTTGTTTTGGCAAGTATGACCTTTGCGGAACGAGCCGAGGGCGCACAATCAGTTAATTCACAAATTTGAGAAAACTTTGTCGATCTTTGCGAATTTTCTCGATTTTTTTTTCTTTTCAATTTTTACTTGATTTTTGTGAGCTTTCGATTTCTTATCGAAAACCATTTTCTTAATGAGTTAAATGAGTGTACCGGAGCATGATTTTCCATTTAGTTCAAGTTTTTAGGCAATAAAACTTGACGTGTTAGTGAACCTTAGACTTAGAGACTTTCTTGTAACAAGACCAGTTCCACTTGCACTTTGAACAACCTAATCTACCTACATTTTCGCTTTCCGTACAATTTCATTTTCATGCTTACTAGTTCATTTTCCATGAATTTATCTAAACGTTTTTTATTTTGAAAAAGTGTTAAAAGGAACCTCCAGCCGAGCCGTTTTAAGCCGGCTCAAGCCGACTTTTTCGCCGCCGCCGTGAAATTTTTTTCGGCTAGCCGCCGCCGAGGTTTCTCCGTCGGCGCTCATGCCTGCATCATGTTCGATATCCTATTTTATCATATGAGCGAAAACGAGACGACAATACTTGAACTTGTCAATAATTTCCTAATTATCTTCTAGATAAATAAACGTGACATCACAACAACAACATGGAGCGAGTATGATATAGTTTGTTACGTCACTTTTGTAAATATTTGGTTAGGCAAATGTGAGGTTTGCGGAAAGAGCCGAAGGCGAGTTGAGTAATCATAGGTGCCTAAACAAGCAGTGACGTAACACATTTTACATGTTTGTGGACGGTAAGTGCATTTTACCTGTCACAAGGAGTGATGTAAAGTGCACTTTACCGTGCATAAGCATGTAAAAATGGATTAAAGGGATGTTTTCAAATTTTATGAGTCTTACACAAAATTTTCCGAAATTGCCTTTTCGTAGCCAGTTCGGCCCTGAGTCGTATCAGGTATTAAGAGGTGCAATAATGACTTGATCGGGGTTTCTACATGTTTGTGACAGACATGAAGACTGTGATTACATTGCATTTAAGGTGTTTGCTGAGTAGAAAGTTTTTGGAAATTATGAACAATTTAAATAAAATTACGCAGACTATCAATTTTCTTCTCTCGTTGCTTTTTTTTACCTTAGATTAAAAAAAATATTTTTTTTTTTAAATATTTCGATAAATTTTTCAAGTCATCATCAGGACCATTTATCATTTTTATTGCTTCGATATTGAATAAATCACGATCATTTCGTCGATAAATGGAGTGAAAACATTCAATAGCAAATTATTTATTTTTTTCTCTCTTATTGATTTTATTGGTTGAACCAGACGAATTTCATATGGCAAGATATTTTGTTGTTGACTGTTATAGGTGATGTTTCTTCAGTTTTTTTTTTTTTTGTTAATAAGAAAAGAAATTTAATATAAACGAAGTATATTGATTTTTGCAAGAAAGTCCATCGTACAGCAACAAATATATTTATTTGAACCGACCGACGGACGACGTGATGTTATGTAAAGTTATTATTATTATTTTCTTGCTGGTTTTTTTTTTGCGTTGCTATTTACGTTGAAAAATTTATTGAGATTTAAAGTCGTGAGAAAGTGCGAAATTTTTTTATGAGAAATTGAGGGAATCATATTGTTAACACTTTGAACGATATGTTAGCACTTTCGTAAAGATTACAATTTAAACGAAAATGCTTAGACTTGCCTTCATGACATTCGCTCTATGACTTTCTATCCTTATCTGTTTCCGTTTGATTGTGCCCTCCCCTCTTTCTATTTGCCGTTCATTTGTGAACGCCTTTTGAAAAGTGAATGTAAGATGAGATTGATGTAATAAGGTTAGAGCATCCAAACAAGTTAATTTTAATCGACGCAAAGTAAGACATATTGTTCACAAATGTTGGCAAAATATAGTCCTAGCAACCGGGCAGCTCAAGAACCTTCAATTTTATTGCGGCTAAAAGCAAATTTATTCTTATTGCGGCTACAAGTAGCCTCCGTCAAGCTTTGAACGGCTGACAAAATGCTGGTGTTTCTATTGTGATCCTATGAATTTTATGGACAAATCTAGGCATTTTAGCGACATACCGTCGAACCAGTTACGTCGATTATAGGGGACAAGAGGTGACAAATGCCGCCATGACAACGCAACCATCTTCAGATTCCTAGGGTTTTCCAACATTTTTTTTTTCATTCGTCCCCCATGAACTTATCTAAATCCATCGTCTGTGCATCGAGCCACTTTTTGCTTAGAATTGAAAAAGTGGAAATAGCCGATAGTTACGAAACTATTAGAACTGGACAGTGTCAATTAAACACAATTTGGCAACTGAAATTTTTTTCATACAAAATAGTGGGTCCCGCATTCCTCAAGATTTATCAGATTTATTGAAATTTTTTGGGATTTATTGAGATTTATTTTGGGATTTACTCGGATATGGAAGATTTTTTGATTCCCTAGGGAACAGTGTCCGCCATTTTAGGCTTCGACTAAACCATAAATACCAAAAAATCGCAAAAATTTGCTACTTCGAAAACTAGTCGGTGACCCCTCGAAAATAGTACTCTATATGACAGCTGTCATTAGAAGCACTTTTGCTTGAAGTGCGTTCGTTGTCTGTTATCATTCAGAAAGAGCGCAGAAAATGAGCAATAGATTTTACATAGAACACTACGAAATACCTTCAACAACTGAAGTAACAGATTTAATGCTTATGCTGCGATAAGTTTTATTGAACACCGTTTCGTGACCAAAATATTTAATCAAACGAAAACACGTTTCATTTTATTGTTCGCCGGTTTATATTTTTATTTCTTGAATGAAAAACTATAACGTGAAAACCAATTGCCGAACAATAGAATAAATAATTTTTCGTGCACTATGCAAATAGACATTGTGATTCTGAGTAAATTTACTTTTTTTTTATTCTTTTGGTTTCCACCTTCTTATTCTTTATTCCATCACATGCAGTAAAAACTGTAAACAAAGCCCACATATCTTCCATCAAATTTTTGTATTCAAATAAGAAAATAAAAATAACAATTACGTCGGCCGTATAACGCACGGGATAGAGTATAAATTGTGTATAAAGAAACTTGGTACATATTCATAAGCCATTTGAAAGCGATTTATATTGTTCATAACAACGGAGTTATAATGCAATTGTCTAACATTTCTTTAACAAAATTAAATTGACCCATTTTTCTCTCTCTCTCTCTCTCTCAATTGTTTTGTTTTTTTGTTCTAAGTCTATGTGCAGCATTCACTTCTCGGTAATATTCCATTCAAATTCAATTAGTTCGGTTAAGTTCAAATGCAACAAAGTGAGAAACATTACGATATTGTTACTCAGTCGTACATTGTTATTAAGTTATTGATTTTTGTATTATGTTCAAAGAATTATAAATAATAATAATAATAATAACAGGCAAGTAAATGCAGAGCACGTTACAATTATCTTTTACACTTGGGATCAGGGCAGGGCCGTATTGGCTACAATAAAAAAAGGAAAATCAACATTACATTACCAAAGTATGTAGCCACGTTCATCCAAACCAACAAAACACACTCGGCACCGATTCTCGGAAATTTAAGAATTCGTAACTTGACAATTGTCACCTTAAAAGTTACGAATCGTATGGACCACTTTTGACATTACCGTGACAACACTGTCAAGTTACGAATTCTTAAATTCACGAAAATCGACGCCCTGGGCGTAGATTCTCGTAGCATTCGTAACACTAACTATTCGTAATTTGACAGCTGCATGTATAAAATCCCATAAGAACTGTCAAGTTGAGAACTCTTAAATTTACGAATGCTTCGAGAATCGGCGCCCTGTAACCTGAAGTGAACTTGTGGTATCGATACAACGATATGTACAACATGTTGTAAATATATAGGAAATTCATCGGGAAAGTTGGGTCCCGTCTGCATTCCCTACAGTGTGTAATTACGATAATTACATGCTTGAAATATGCTTACTGTATTAAAATGCACTTATAGAAGTGAAGGGAAATTTTTAGTTTGGAAGTGAATTCTGGCAAAAACCGTTCTTACACAGGAACAATTAATTGAAACATATCGCACCCCATGATCAAAACTGTGGTTTTCTCCACTATAGCAACCAACATACTTATGCAAAATGTGAGGCTTGGCAAAAACAAATTTCATCGAATGTTTTGCACGAATACCCTGGTTCGGTACTGTTCGTGTTATTGTATACTGGGGTTCACTTTATCGATTTTTCAACGAAAGTGTGGCAAAACATTCGATTCAAAAAACCGGCTAATTTAATTTAAATTTTTAAATAAATTCACTGTTCTCAATGCTGCAGATTCAATTGGAAGTTAACTAACAAAAAAAAAACATTAGTTGCATTGTGTTACCATGTAACACATAAAAAGCCATCAAAGTGTAGTACACTGGGATGTGATTTATGAGTTTAATTAATTTCTAAGGTTATGGTTGAGTTGAATGTCAAATAAATTTAATTTTCGATTAGTGACCCAGCATCACAACAATAAGGCTGTTTAAAGTCTATTGAATTTTACGAATCGATTTTTATTTTTTAGTTACCAAACTTCTCTGCAAATTGTTTGTTTGAATTGAGCACTTCAAAAAGCGAATTTTATGAGCACAAAACACGAGTCACAATCACCTTATGGGCATGGACAAAAATGACGTCAGAAAAGAAAATTAATTAATAACATAACTCGACACTGCGGTGTGTTTTAATGTCACTTCATTTGTGTGTTGTTTTTTTTCTGGGCTTGGTCGCGCTAAACCATAATCTCTCGTAAGATTAAAAAAAATATTATTCTTTATCCAAGAGAAACACCGAATGTGTATGTTGTTCACGTTGGTTCCATTCACTTTTTTTTTGTTCAATGTACTTGAGCAAACAATATGTACATTTGAAATTGGAATTTATTCTATTTGGTAATCGAGGCAAAATAACATTTACTCTATCTAATAATACCTTTATATTGAGAGTGTACACGGTACAATATTTGCAAAGGTTTTTTTTCTTTTCTTTTCGGATGGTTAAAATCAAATCTTTAACATTGATTTTGTTGAGCAACTAATAAAATTCAATACTCGAAACAGACTGAAATGTATTGTTACCTACTTTAGTAAACGTACCTCTCTATTCGGTTCCATTAAATGAATGATTATTTTTTTCCGCTTGAGAGCAACAGAGACCACTATGCATTGTCTGACGGAGAGTGGTGACATCGAAGTAGTACGAATATGAATGACCGTTTATGGCAGAAATGTGTTAGAGGAAGACACACACACACTGTACGTTCGGCGTTTTACAGCAGAGGCTTTACAATGTGAGCATAAAATATATCGTAAAATTGTGCAGAGTTCATTGAGATCATGTGTTTGTTATAATAGAGGGAATGTGAAGCAGTTTACCCTTCGTGTACGATTTGCGTTTGATAGATTTTCTGTGATATGAGTCATGTCAGTGTTGGTTACTTCCTGGTCGCACAAAACAGTGTCGCTTTTAGGTTTTTGGGCGCCATCGGGCAATTGGAAAAATAGGCGCCAATTTAGTAAAGCAAAATATTTTTTAAGGACCTCGGGCGCCATTATCTTCTGCTCCACTTCGAGCGCCACGGGCATTTGCCCATTCGGCCCATATGGAAAAGGCGGCACTGCCAGTGCCGCTTTTAGGTTTTGGGCGCCATCGGGCAATTGGAAAAATAGGCGCCAATTTAGTAAAGCAAAATATTTTTTAAGTACCTCGGGCGCCATTATCTTCTGCTCCACTTCGGGCGCCACGGGCATTTGCCCATTCGGCCCATATGGAAAAGGCGGCACTGTCAGTGCCGCTTTTAGGTTTTGGGCGCCATCGGGCAATTGGAAAAATAGGCGTCAATTTAGTAAAGCAAAGGACCTCGGGCGCCAATATCTTCTGCTCCACTTCGGGCGCCACGGGCATTTGCCCATTCGGCCCATATGGAAAAGGCGGCACTGTAAAATCATTCAAAATTTTACGTAAAATTTGAATTTAACTGCTCTTGTCTGCAGACTTGAGCGTCCGGTGTGAATTAGCTTAGAGTCAAACCACATCGAAATTTTCTGTCGTGAAGTGACAGTTTTGACATTGACATTTTTGACGTTGTCATTTTTGAAATCTGAAAAATGTCGTCATAACCTTAGAGTAATTATACCTCTAGAGGAAATTTGTACGACACAATATGGTCCCAACATCAGTTTGTATAATATTTCGTATACTTTTACACCAATACAAGTATGTGTTGACGATTTTGATGATTCAATTTGCTCTCTTAATTAAGATAGCAAACACACATACCAATAAACATTTCGTATTTCATGTTGGGACCACATATTTTACGTAATTTTGTTCGAAATTTCTTCTCTTGGTATAATTACTCTAAGGTCATAACCTCAATTTAAAACGTATCCTTATTGTAATATTTACGATAATACCGTAATATTATTCACAATTAATTGTTTAAAGACAAGTTTTGCGTTCAGTTCACGTTTTCAATTGAGGTTATGACGAAAATTTTCAGATGTCAATAGTGACAACGTCAAAAATGTCAATCTCAAAACTGTCACTTCACGACAAAAAGTTTCGATGTAGTTTGACTCTTAAGTATGGTTTCCACTCAACAAAAAGTATTCTGTGAGAGAGCCTTGAGAGAGCCATCTGTCAAATAGCTTTGTTCAATAAACAAAAAAAATCAATTTTGTCTCTCACACTGAGTAATTGTTTGGTAAGTGGAAATCAAGACTTATCCTCAGACAAATCGTTGCTTTGAACACAGCAGTTATGGCTGTCGTCTTATGAATACCCTCTCTTGCAACTACATTTATTAAGGTGGTAAAAATATGCCGTAGCTGCGCGTTGAATGTAGCCTTTGCATTTTAATTGGATAATTAGATGGTAGTCAACAGTGTAGCATTGTACAAACAAAGTAATATGGTGGTATTTTGACAGCGTCAAAACGAAGTTTGGTTTCTAGAGAGGCTATTGTTGTCGCCGCATCGTTTCGCTAGGTTTCGCACACAACTTTTTTAATTCTACCAAAACATCAGGGTTGGGTCACACTATTATCGCAAAAATGGGAGCAGCAAACAGTAGGAATATTGTCGAAAAACGACTCTAGCCAACGCACTTCAAGCAAAAGTGCTTCCAGTGACAGCTGTCAAATTGAGTTCTATTTTGTATGAAATTGTTCTTTTAGTGTTTTCCGGTTGTATATAACACACTGTTCAGTTTTTGTACCCTATATAGACTCATGCTCGAGCGAATATCCTCAATGGTTTTTCCCAACTGAAGGAGTGTGTATGGATTGATACTCTAGATAAGATATTTTCTCTATGTTTTTGTTAGTAAATCTGATAAGGACAGTTCTCGCATATTCACCGCATTACCTGTAAACGCATCATTTTATATTATAAACAAACTGGCGTTTACACTCAAAAAACTAGCCAATTTTTGTTCATTTTCACTTAATTCGGAAACGTGAAGGCTATTCGATGATTCGACTGAATTATTTGTGTAATAAATTAGCCTAAAGCACCGTGAGAGTTTTTCAGATTAGCGTTGAAATATATTTACCTAATTAAATTTGACGTGTGTGGATCACAATTAAACATAATTGTAAATTACATTGCGTCAAGCTAAAAGCTGATGCGTTGCCAACTCAATATTTGTTAAAAGCTAAACTGACATATTGGTGTAATGGACTCGACTAGACATCCTAGGGTCGATCATTCAATTTGTCATTTCGTTCGCATGAAAGAATTTAGATAATTTTTGTACAAATGCAACCGCCCTTCCACGTTCCACCTCGGTTCGATTTCATAGAAGATTAGTTTTCGAAAATAATGGTTTTAGTGTAGAAAAAAAAAAAAAATTCTCTGGTTTTGGTTTTAGATTTGCCTTTGCTGCAATAATATCAAGCGAACGCTATTCAATTATGCAATGTCCAGACGTGATAATTTAAGTTCGTCGTATAGAGGCAAACTTACAGCTGGTTAAAGTTATATTTGTATCAACATGACAATATCCTTTACACGCATGTCTTTAAACTTGTGGAACACTGGCGCCAAGCCGCTTTGTTATCTGATTTTATAAAATTTAACTTTAAGAGTGATATCGACAAATCTTCGGGTGATTTTTTAGACATTGAGAACAAGCGGTCTCCGATTTTAATGAGTGATAGCTCGTTGGATTCGTCTTTCAATTCTAGGAAACACGTATCTTTCACTTTGTCTAAAAAAATTGTTTTCTGTGAAAAGCGTTCAAAAGTGAAGACATGTCAGAGGGTACCGAAAACAGTTTTTCGACAATAACTCTAGAAAAAATGATTTTAAATTGTTGTAATGTTATACGAATGTCGGCCTTGGAAAGACCTACAGGTAGAGTATACGCACCGCTTGGTGAGGGTAGATCCACGAGAGTTACGACTAAAAATGTAGCGAATATTCGGAGAGTCCGCCTTCTCTGCAGCTTCGATGTTCCACGGAACTGAGTATGGGGTGCTGTAGCTGGCCTCACCCACTATCGTTCCACATATAAATGAACCCAGTACTTTTGTGCCAGCTATTTTGAGGCCAGCTAAAACACCCCATACTCAGTTTCGTGGAACATCGAAGCTGCAGAGAAGGTGGACTCTCCATTACATTTTTAGTCGTAATTCTCGTGGATCTACTCGCACCAAGCGGAACTGGTCGAATAAAAATAATGATTTGAATAATGGAATGTCCCTGTCTTCACGATTGACCTAAAGAAAAGTCTAATAATATTGTGGCTAATACAGTCGGAAACTTTCAAATAAGTGATACATTTTGTTTCAGCTGTTTTCCAGCTGATCCACTCATTTAAAAAAAAAGGGCCAATAGTTGTTTCTACGGGTGAACAATGTGTACGCATTCGCGTGATAATAGTAAAACCGTTGAAAGGCGTAAAACAGGATTTGTCTGTATGAACTGAAAAACAGCTGAAACCCAATGCGTGACTTATTTCAAAGTCATCGACTGTAGACATGTAATATCAACATATCAACAGAAAAACAGCAAAGTGCATCCAAACTAAGTTATGTTGTCCTGACCACTATCTATATGCAGTGAGGTTACAATTTTATGCTTCAGCTGATCGTGTCGATGATTCTGTATCTGCATCTGTATGTGTAAACGGTGTTCTCTCTCTCTCTCTCTCTCTCTCTCTCTGCGCGTATACCATTAAATAAGAACACGCGTTGATGAAACTGCAGCTGAAGCCGAAATGAAAAAGTAATCTTTATGTTCAAATCTCTCTGTTGCGTATTTTGAATCAAGCATTCGAAACAATAGGTAAACGTTCAGAGCAAGAGAAACCTAAATCTTAGGTAGAATCGCAATCGCTCCGTTAAGAAAATACTTCATCCGTTTATGTGATAGCTGAACGAAAGCCGGTGAATGAAAATAAATTTTTTAGAGAAAACTGTAAATTTTTCCTTTGTTTACTTTGCTGTCGTGACGAAAACGGAGCTAATCCGGAGTGCCGTTCTTATAAACGGACTGAGTGCGATTCCAACTTAATTATCAACTATAAGAGAAGAGAGGCGACTGTATTTTTCAGTTCTCTTTTCTCACTGCACTCATTTTCATCAGATGTTTCTTTTTTGCATATATGCATGGAAGAGCACATAAATGTTAATCTAATTTATTTTGCATTTCGTTCATTAATGAGTTGGAGCTTTCAGCTACTGATTCAGCCATTCGTTTCATAAGAAAAATTTGTCGAATTTTCATCTTATTACACTAAATAAGACCCATATTGATTCGAAGTGCTTCACCCCTTCACAACCCTGTGTCCTATATCTTGCAATATATACGCCATAACAGATCATCATCTTTTAAATGTGATGCTTTCAGGTCGAAGAGACATCAAGGGATATTTGAACTAAATCAAATCTAATTTCGCTCGATAGCACGTAAAATTTAAAAGAGATTTTGACGTATTATCAACTTAAGTACCGCTTAAACGGTCTTTTCGAAAACGAATATATATTGGGATGTCAAGCAAGATAAAGTTAGCCGATTGAAAACCTTTACATTAAATAGAAATTTAACGCAATAGATCATTGTCAATGTCGTTTGAGCTGTCAAATAAGTTGTCATTTTCACAAAGCTAACCTCAAACCGAACAAAAAAAGTATTGGATGGTGAGACGCCGCACAAATTTTCATACATTTCAAGGGGCGACATTTGACACTTTTTGAGAGAAGAAACCGCTATTTGACACTGATCTATAGATGTGAGTACACCGCATGCGTAAAATTCTAGTTAGGAACAAGATTGTCAGGAATTGTATCGATCACTCGTCTATGGAAATCGTGTGAACAATGTGAATGATCAAGAAGGCGATTTGAGAGAAATAAATCGAAGTAATCAGAATTAAAAGTCAGTCACAATTGTAAGATCGAAGAGAAATAAAGTCGATTATCGAACGAGATGTTCGGGGGGTTGCAGCCCCAATTATATTGTTTCATTGTAGATTCTAGAACTAGAAGTTGTGACAAAGATACTATGCACAGCAGTGGGATCCTGATTTTCACAAACGTCAATTTTACGCACTAGTGCGTAAATATGTCAATTTTTCGTACTAGTACGCCCAATTTGGCCATGCGCATACATAGCATTCGTAGTCATTTTCTCACAACAGCAGGTGAGCCTTTGTTGTGAAACACGCTACGTTGACCGCTGAAAAAAGTAGTAAATATCCTTTTCTCGGTTTGACTCGTGGCGCTCGCTATGATGTATATGTGTGAAATCGAGCTACAACTCGCGAAATTGCCTATAATCTACCGTCCACCACAGATACGTAAATAACTATATTCACGCCGCACGGATGAAAAGCAATTTCCCAAATTCCGGATCCGTTCCTGCACCAAACAATATTGACGATTTTGCTACATTCCATTCATTGTCAAAATTTTGATACTTAAGTTGTCATATTTCACATTTTTCATTCAAGGTCTTTGTAGAGATGAAAAAAAAATCAACAAATTGTACGGCTTTCACATTGTGTATCATGGTCGCATGTGACCTACTTATCAAAAATATTCTCTGTTTATTTACAGGATTTTCTTTTCTTTTTTCTTGATATTAAAAACACAATGTTCGAATAAAAAGCTTTAAAAATGCTCTCATCTCATGTCGATTTATGGTTTTTGTTGTTGTTCATGGAAAAACCAAAGAAAAATTGAAATTATCTCTGGTGTATGTACAAAGTGTACAACGGAAGCTTTAAAACATTTTTTATGCGATTTTGAGAAGGATAGAGAGGTTTAAGAAATTGTAAAACATTTTGTTTATTTAAAAAGAAACTTCTTGTACTAATTCCTAGTTTTATTTTCATGGAAATGTCAATAAATTTTTACTGTTTTACGAAATTCGTAAACAAATTTTGGTTTTCGCTACTACAATAAATAAAGAGAATTTGATAGAAATTAAAGGGAATCATCGATCTTCTGGTAGATTAGAAATTAAATGTTAATAATAAAAAACGCAAAATCAACAGTCAGTTCGGCTGAGTCAATAAAATAATTTTCCAGAACACAAATCGGACCAGCATACAATTCTGTCAATATGTCTTTCAACCATAAAACACATTAAACAAAAACCAAAAAATCTTCATTTAAATACTTCGAATACGAAATTATTTCCTTGTTTCGTATTAAGGAAAATGTTCAATGCAAAAATATAAAAATTTCATTACGGCGCACATTAATTTGCGCATCCCAGCTCTTTGGCAATCGCCCAAAGGTCTATACTTGGAGATCATCGCGCTTTTATTTCGACGGAATTATTTATAACCAACGATAACATTAAAGAAAAACGATTACTTTGCGCTGGTCATTACCCGTACGAAAAACGAATTTTCGGCTTTTTTCATTCTTCATATACATTTAAGTATTATATTTGTTTTACTTTACATTTTTCCACTGTTTTCATGTCGAAAATCATCTACTGACTCGGTACGTTTTCCACGATGAGAAAAAAAACAGAAACGTAAAAACGTTAAATGAGAAGAAAAAATGGAATAAATTCGAAGAAATCTATTTAATGAAAAGACGACAACTGATTTCACCGGTCAGTGGCCATGTTCAACATATGATAGAATTTTTTTTTTGTTTTTTTTTTTCGGGTATACTACCGAACAATTTTTAAAATCAACTACACAGACAAACAAATATCATTCGGAGTACTCGGCGGTTCAAAGTCAACAAAATAATGTAAAAGAAAACCCATTAAAGTCAGATTAAATGCAATTTAATTTAATTTATTTGGACATAGTGCTTAAGGAATTTTTCTACATAAATTTTTTGTCGTAGTTGACTTGTTGTTAATTTGAGTTTTATATTTTAATGATGTGAATTGGCTCAAGCGAAATAGATTTTTGTTTTCATTTTTTTTTTAAATAATAATTTGGTTGTTGCCTCTAGCAATATTTAGTTTACGTAAATTCGTTTCACACCGCAGGCGGGAAAATAGTCATTTTCTTCCCTCCGCTGAAACTACGGAAGGATTGTTGTGAAAAACGTTGTGTTTAACTTGGGGAGAAAAGTTGGAAATTTCATTTTCTTGGGTCACAACACCCCTTGAAATCCAATTTCTAACTTTTCTTCCCTTGCTGAAAAAGTAACTATTGTCTATGCCATTTTCTGGTTTCTGTTCTAAAAAGGAATTTTAAAATGTTGCAGCATCGTTCATACTTAAACCTGTTCTGGACGAGTGTCGTTTGTTATCGAAAACGACCGCAGGAATAAACGACAAGCTCATACTAATGCAATCTTAAAGCTATAAATATTTTATATAAACAAATGAAGTATAAGATTTAAACATGAATATTTTGGAAAATACTTAGATTGAATGAAGTAATAGATTCGATAGTACAACTACTAAAATGACGGTACTACCAGAAGAGGATAATTGAGCAATGATTTTATTTTGGCCAAGAGTCGAGATTCATATTTCAAAATTATAAATCTTATCTTATTATGTGTTCGCCACGGCGGATCGGTTGGTGCAAAATGGGTTGTGGACTTCTAACTTCCGGACAGGGCATGGGAAAATATGTGGCGTGGTAGAAAGCCCAGTTTTCGGTATGCCCAGAGACCGGATGACACCGGTGATTGACTTCACGAAGCGATTCGACGCTACCTTCTTAGGCAGAGCAGACTGGCTTAACGGCTGGCCAACTGGCCTATCAAGGGGAAGTAAAGTCAGATTCACTGACGGTTCGAAAACTCCAAATGGAACAGGAGCTGGAGTGTATGCCCCCGAAACGGGGCTAGGCAATTCCTTCCACCTGGGAGAGATCGCCAGCGTACCTCAGGCGGAGCTTTATGCGGCACTCATGGGAGCACATGAAACTCTGCCTATAGGGACGCAAGGCGAAGAGGTCCTTATATGTCTTGACAATATAGGAATGATCAAGGCACTCGTATCGCCCGTAGTCACCTCCAAGCTGGTGAAGGAATGTAAGGAATACCTGAACCTTCTTGGTCTGAGCAATCGGATCAATTTGGTCTGGGTACCAGGACATTCCGGCGTGGAGGGAAATGAGGAAGCAGATAAGCTGGCCAAAGAAGGCTCGGCGACTCAGGCAAACGGGCCAGAACCGTACCTTCCGATTCCCCAGTCAGAGTGTAAAAGAGCACTGGAAGACTGGGCTAAGCGTAAACACGCAGAACGCTGGGAAGCGTATAACGGAGGCGTTCACACGAAATGCTTCTTCCCTAAGCCTAACAAAAAATGGGCCAAAGATTTGCTCAAAATGGACCGAAATCGCATTAAAAGAGTATTATGAGCGATTACGGGACATTGCGGGCTGAATCGGCACATGAATAAGTTGAGGCTTTCGGACACTCCGAGATGTTCCTGCGACCTAGAAGAAGAAACGGGTGCACACTTGATATGTGACTGCCCCAAATTTCTTCAACTAAGACGCAGGATGCTCGGAGACTACGAGGTGGTTCCTTCGGAAATTGCTGCAATAGGACCTGACATCTTAGACAGGTTCCTATCGGCAACAGGAAGGCTACCATGATTTACATGATGACCGGGAATGGAAACAAAGGATCAACAGATCTGTGTTTCGAGATCTTAAATGATCGTCCCAAACTGATAAATCTATCTTATTATGTGAGCGGTTATTCTAGTCATCTGTTATCAACAACGGCAACAAAAACAAATGAATAGCTCTGGCTTGTACTCTGCTATATATCCAAATCTATGTTGAAACCAAGAAGTACAAGATTTGCTATCAATCATCTGTTGACAGCACGTTAACAAAAGAAGTAGCAGATGTAATGATTACATCATGATACGTTTGTCGTTTCTAAAAAGTTCCATCCATATTGTATTACAACATCTAGACATTTTTCCGAAATTTTTAATGCAACAGCAGAATTTGTTCATAACTCCACTTGTCTATAACAGATAAACCAAAATTTGAACGAAAAAAACTAACTAATAAAAGCCACTACTTCTAATCCTATTTCCATTTGTTACTTTCTTAGACATCAAACGAGATCATGATGTGTAAGCTTTGGACAGGAATACTTTATCATTATCCCGATTTGTCCTAATTGTGAAAAGTTCAATGTCAAAATTGGCAATAAAAGGTTGAGTTGAGCTTTTCATGAGCTTTAATTTCTTGGAGCATTTTGAATGAAAGTTGGTAATTTGTCGCGCGGACTACGTTTTCATGATGTTTTCAGCTGGTTCATAAACAACAAAGGACATAAGGTTCGTTAGAACTTTAAGTCTAAGTTTTATTGAACTAATCTGCCGTGTTAACCAAAAACATCGCATGTCTTTTCGCATTAGCTTTTAAGAGCCTTCGAAAGCTTCTGTCAGCTTCTTTTAGATTCCATTCAAAAAGTGGAACATTCGATTGGAATTCAAAAGAAGCTCGAAGCTCAAAAAAAATTCGAAAGCTTTTAAAAGCTAATGCGAAAACAAATGCGATGTTTTTGCTTAATACGGCAGTAATATCTGTGTAGAAACCTTTCTCTCTGCCCTCAACGTATTATACCTGCTCCCATTTTCAAACCTAAAGCACCAAAAATCGAAACAAGACCTAATGCAACAACGCCATTAGAATAGAATATAATTCCGTCATCTACACCATAATATTCCTACCATTGATGTTATGGAACGCGTTATAATTGCATTCAACTCCCGCTTATCAAACGAGTAACTTCACCGTTTGATGTTACATATTACGTATCGATAAATACATAATTAGTTCACCGAACCGGGACCATATAAAATTTAATTTTCAGATGACATAGTTCCATTTTCGCATAACTTTTTTTTTGAATGCAAAGAAACCGGTGAGCGAAATGTGTATGATTACAACAACATTAATAAATTACATAAGAAATTCAACTGTCGGTAGTGTGTATGCCACACAGTTTCGCGTTCTCCTTCCCTCTCAAAAAACAGCGTAAGGAAATTTTCTTTTAATTTAAAAACATGCATGGCTTGGCATCATTGTAACAATTATAAATTTGTACCGAGGAATATAATCACACAGATTCACCGTAGTATGAAAAATGAAGACTTTATGTTAACAGAAGCGTCAACGATTGTATACAAGTGAATAGAGCAAGAGCAATAAGACAGTCATCTAATTAAAGAGCACTAATGACTCTTTTTGTATGTGTGGTACTGCGACTAGTTGGGCAGAATATAATATTATGTCTGCATCGATTGAGTCCTTGTTGATTTTTTTATTTCATTTTAAAGCTGTGCGCCCTTTATTCTGAGTTATGTTATCGGTATTTTCCTAACGCATGCGAGTGCTGGAATCGAAATCGCTAAAAAAAGTCTTTTAGCATAAGTTAGGGTTTCCTAATGCATGCAATTGCAGCACTTACCTCCGGTTGGAGCTACAAGGCTCTCATTCGCTATAAAACATTTTAGCATATGTTAGGAACAATTTTCTTCCTAAACGACGTGGGCCATAAGCGACGAAGTCACGATATTTCAACACTAGTTGGGAAAAACACTTTGTGCCACCGAGAATTGAAATACGACTCTTTTCAGCACTCATTTTAGTGTTGTAAAGTGACTTATTTCAGCACCCGTTTGATGTGATATTACAACACTCAAAGCAGTGTTGATATGGAATTTGTATGAGTTGTTACAGCATTCGTTTGAGAAAATGCAAAGCAATGTGATCGATCAAATTTGAAGAGTGATTGTTTACAATGAAAATTATGATTTTTTGTGCTCTTGTCTATTTCAATTCTCGGTTGGCACAAAGCATGATGTGTTACACGTATTGTAATGAGATTTTTTCAGCACACGACCCAATTTTCCTTACTCGCTCCGCTCGTCAGGAAAACTTGGGTCTAGTGCTGAAAAAATCAACATTACAATACTTGTAACACAACATACTATTATGTACAGCAGGACGATCAAAGTAGTGCGTAAATGGATTTTCGTGTGTATGCTTTTTCGCACTAGTGCGCCGAAGTGACGTTCATCAAAATGGGAACCTCCTGTACATAAAATCTTGTTCCTAACCTTAGCCCAAGTGGAAATTCTTTGCATACGATGTGTTGTTGGCTTGATTTTCGACTCGGGTTGACCGTTTTCACATCTACTGCCAACATTTTCCATTTAGACAAGTGTTATGAAAATAGCTATTATGTACAGCAGTGCTATCGAAATAGCGAATTTTGCAGGAATTAGACTCCCTGTGCTTCCCACTGTCCATAAAATCTTGTTCTTAACTTGTGCGTTAACTGAATTTCATCTACTGTAACGTCAAAATATTCATAATTGATACGAATCCCTGTTTCAGTATCTACATGTCACATATTGTAGTGGATGCTACACATATCAGTAAATTGACAATTGGATGCAAATCTCTTATTAAAGTAGATGCCTCACATGTGTGCTAGTTATGGCTGACGATGTGTTTTTGCATGAAAATAATGAATCTTTTGACTAAAATTATGTCAATTTGTGGTGACTTTGACATTACAGTAGAAAAAACCTTTTCCCTAACTCGTGAGTATATCGTGGCTTTTCGCATACGACGCGACACGTTGCCGATACGAGCGAAGCGAGTACTCTCCTCTAATGCGCAAAGCAACCCCGTTTAATAACTAGTTAGCAAAATATCTAGATTACAGAGATGGGGACGATGATATCATTGGCACGTGTTAGGAAAATAGCTATTACATGTTGAGGGTGTGGTAATAAATGCTTGAGCTAACTAGTTACTTTTTGATGATACCGGATGATAATGGAATATTCTTGGTACAATGACCTCAGATATTTTTTTCTTCTCAATGAAAAAAAAAACCTCAACCAAAAACAGAGAAAATGGAAAAAGTTATTTTGAGAAGATTTTTTTTCCATTCGTTCATATTTAAAATAAGTAAAAAAAAAAAATCTAAAACGAATCTGCCATGTGCGAGTGTGTAGGCATGTGTATTCACCTATATTTACAAACACAAACGATCATCAGCCTGGTTTATGTTAAAGGAAAATGCAATTTATTTTGATTGCTAACAGATTCGAGTAATACACATATTATACATAGTATGTATTACATACACCCAATGACTGACTGACTGACGGTGTATTATAGTGTAAACAGTTGGAAAACTGGAAGAGCAATGATCAAAAGCGAGCCATCAGAACAGTCGGACCGTTTGCTGCGACTGAGCCCCGTACAAACCCGTATATCTATTGCGTACGTGACCCTAGTGCGTCTGTCACCCTACTTTGACCGTAAGCCTATTGCGCCGGTTAATGTAGTTAAAGTAAAATTATTATGTAATGTATACATCTTACAAATTGCGCATAGCGCAATTACGAAGCCCCGTACGACGTTCCTTTCAAATGAAACAAAAATTTCAAATCGCCCTAAAATTTTATTTTTTGAAGGGCCTAGTATGGGCCTCAGTCCGAGGACCCAAATTTAAATTTTTTTTCAACTACATTCTATTCGGCCTTTGATTACCTTCCAAATGAAACAAAAATTACGAAAAACGGATGAAATTTGCTCGAGTTATATGTAAAATACACATAGGGCCCTAGTATCGGCCTCAGTCCGAGGACCCAAATTTAAATTTTTTTTCAACTACATTCTATTCGGCCTTTGATTACCTTCCAAATGAAACAAAAATTACGAAAAACGGATGAAATTTGCTCGAGTTATATGTAAAATACACATAGGGCCCTAGTAACGGCCTTAGTCCAAGGATCCAAATTTAATTTTTTTTTCAACAACATTCTATTCGGCCTTTGATTACCTTCCAAATGACACAAAAGTTACGAAAAACGGATGAAATTTACTCGAGTTGTATGTAAAATACACATAGGGCCCTAGTAGCGGCCTTAGTCCGAGGACCCAAATTTAATTTTTTTTCAACAACATTCTATTCGGCCTTTGATTACCTTCCAAATGAAAGAAAAATTACGAAAAACGGATGAAATTTACTCGAGTTATATGTGAAATACACATAGGGCCCTAGTAGCATTTCACTTCTAAGGTCCTAACTCACGGTCCACTCACCCGATTTTAAAAAACTTTTTTTTCCTGGATTGGTATTGACAATACCTATCATTTGCCATCGTTTATTTTGCCATAAATATCACCAAAAGACCTTAAATCACTTAGGTGGCCCTAACTCACGAAGGGCCGACCCGAATATGCCCATCTTCGAACTTAGCCTCACTATTTCGACTATCTTTCAGAGAAAAAAAAATTTTTGAAATCGGATTTGATTTACTCAAGATATCGACGTGACAGACGGACAGACGGACAGACGGACAGACAAAATTTTTATTGCAGATTCGTCATCTATGAACATAGGCAAACACTTTGCCCTTACCGTCTGCTTCGAATTCCATCAATTACACACGGCATCGTAATCCTATAAGCCCCTTTGTACTTCGTACGGGGCTAAAAAAATCCAACAGAAACGGTTATTCATGGCAAGTTGAGGAAGTAGACACATATTCCATTTGCCAGCTTACGAGCTGCACATAAATAGTATTTTTAATGCATTATTTATAAAATTAGGTACCCCGTTTCTGCAGCCGGAATATTGGAACAAATTGAAAAAGTTAAAATTTAATTTCAGTTCAATTTTCGAGTTTATTAACCAACAAAAAAAAAACACTTAAAATTTTGTATCATAATTTGCATGCACTTAAACCCCATAAATTGAATCATTTTATTAATTGTTTTGACAAACTATTTAATTTATTTCGGTATTTTTGCCTGAAAATTATTCGAAAGATTTATGTTCATGAAATTATTTAACCAAAAAAAATTGCGATAGATAATTTCTGCGCAGAAAAACCATTTTTATAATCATCCAGGAAATGTGTTTTGCATCAATAAAATTTTATTTTGAAAGAGTGTTTTATAAGAGGTGTACAACAGTACGTGATAAAATGGCAGCCAAGTGTGCGAATTTTCCGATGCGGGAACATCATAAGACTACAATGCAAATTTTGCTAATTAGACATTCATTTAACTACTAACCGAATCTTTTGAGCCAAGTACTATAATTTTCATTACATGAACTAAGGCTGGAATCACACGATCAATTTTCGATTGCCGGGGCTGTAAACTTCAGCGAATAAGCAATTGTTTATCCTTGTGGTGAAAATCAGAAAACAACAAAAAACGCTGCATAATTGTCCACCTAAACAACCCAAAATTGCTGATGTATTTCCAGCCTAAGAACTGGTGTAAAAGATGAATCGATTTTCTGCTTACATTTATGAGCGTTTTCTTGAATGATTCAGACTGGAATTGCGAATATTATGAACATTTACCACATTAACCACGTCATCAAGCGTCAAATCAAATTTCTCATCGAAATTTAACTTTTTGACATTTAACATGTAGTTGACATTTTTGAATAGATAATAGGGTAGAGCTACCAAAATTAGCTCCTGCTGTGATACAGCTTCCGACATCCCGGATATCTATTCTTTTTGTCGTTCGTTGGAATAGAGAAAAGACAACAAAGGGTTCGTACTTTGTAGTCTTACCCTATAAACGTTTATGCTGAGGAATTTGTGGTAATGAAAGCTGTTCAACAGAAAAATCAATATTCAACGAATTGGTTATCCACTCACTTTATTTCGATAAAGGTTATCATCATGAACTAGACAAGCCTCCATTATGTACCCTCAAAAATGCACAACCTGTTGTCGAACTTAGAATGAAGTTGAAAAAAGTTTCTGTATTTTTTGATTATAATAAATTGGTGATGAGAATGAGGTTTAGAACTATGGACTTTGCTAAAATGAAACGAGTGCTCAATATTCTATATGCAAAACAAGAGATAATAATTGATCGGAGCAACTTTTCGTGTAAAATGCTAAACGATTGAAAAATGTTGACATAAAATGTATGAGCCGTCTGTCAAATATTTTTCAGGTTTGATGCAAACGCATATTTTTCAGGCATTTTGCAAATTGTATACTAGCCTTATCGCCAAATCTTTAGGTGATTGTTTAAACTTTGAGAACAAGCGGTCTCCGATTTTAATGAGTGATAGCTCGTTGGATTCGTCTTTCAATTCTAGGAAACATGTATCTTTCACTTTTTCAAAAAAGTGGTTTTCTGTGAAAAGCGTTCAAAAGTGAAGACATGTCAGAGGGTACCGAAAACAGTTTTTCGACAATAACTCCAGAAATTTTTTTTTAAATTGTTGTAATGTTGTACGAATGTCGGCCTTGGAAAGACCTACAGGTAGAGTATACGCACCGCTTGGTGTGAGCAGATCCACGAGAGTTATGACTAAAAATGTAGTGAATGTTCGGAGAGTCCGCAATCTCTGCAGCTTCGATGTTCCACGGAACTGAGTATGGGGTGTTGTAGCTGGCCTCACCCACTATCGTTATTGTTCACTTTTGAACGCTTTTCACAGATTTTTTTTTTTAGAAAAAGTGAAAGATACGTGTTTTCTGCAATTGAAAGACGAATCTAACGAGCTATCACGCATTAAAATCGGAGAACGCTTGTTCCCCAATTTGAAGATTTGGCGATATTACTCTTAAACATTACGCTTACAGAATACAGTTACAGAATTATGCCATCCATCGTATACGATTGCCATCCAATTGAATATTTGAATGGTAACGTGTGGAGTTAACCGAAAGAATTGGATTGAAAGAGTATTCCAGCGATGGAAGCTTATGGATCCTGAACAAAATATTTCTGTTAAATCGAAAAAAATCGAAATGTAAACTGTACGATGGACGGAAGAGTTACGCACGAAACCAATACACCAATAAATCCAAATATCGCCTAAACATTGTCGGGACATTGTGTGTCAAAATTAATTATTTATTTCATTGAAATGGTCAATATTGAGAATTGTTTGCTAAAAAAGCATCGATGTGAAATGTTGAAGTTTAGATAACTTAGCAAATTAGTTTTTCAATTCCCGAATGATTGCAAGAAAAATAAACCGTAGATCAAAATGTGCCGGAAAACGATGTTTATGTTAGAGTCATTGGGTGAGAGCTTTATTTAGTTTCGTTTTCTTCTTCGTTCGGGTGACTCATTGAATTTCAATGGAATGAGTTGGCGAAAATTTGCTAATTTTCGAACGGATTAATGCACAGAAAACAACGAATCGTCGCCGAGTTTAGTTTACCTGTGAATAAGAAAATTTCTGACTCCATTCTTGATAGACTTCCATTTTGATTTGATCTATCGCTGAGAAATCCGCACGAACTAGTATTCCAATGTAATCCTTTATTATGCATTCGATCACTTTTTTCAATTTTAATTTGAATCTTTCATATGTCGACAAAATGATTTTTTTTTTCTATTATTTCACTTTAACTAGAATCGATTTGTCTTGTGCTAAACGTGAGAGAAGAAACGAAAAAAAAATCTAAAATAAAATTCACATTGCAAAAACTGAAAAACTTTGTCTCGAACATTTTAATTGGAAGTGTCCAAAATGTTCGTTTTCATTTTTTTAAATGAAAAGATCACATTAAATATCCTTGACATTTTAACACAACATGTTTTTAGAAAAATCAAAACAAGAAAATAAAATTAAGTGTCTGCGCGAAATTCTTTATTTTAGTTCCAAAATTAAATCTTGTGATTCAAAAAGATAAATTAGAAAAATGGAAAGAAATTCCGTTTCCAAATTTATTAGCTGAAAAATTTCAGTCGTTTGACTGTGCGTAACTTTTTTTTGTATTTTTTGCAAATTGAAATGTCAGCAACTTTTAGTTGCTCTGTGGAAAATAGGCGACTAAATGAAGTTTCGAATTTTCGAATTATTATTTTCCGATGGTGTTTCGTCTATCGAAACAAAGAAGTTAATTTTGGAACCAAAAATGCACCGTGTGTCGTTTCAGTTCCACAATTTTAATTATTAAAAAAACAATCACGGATCGCACATTTTATTCGTATTTATTATCCACACCGTTCTGGAAAATGATATTTTTCATGCTTTCACCGACGACGCCGAACTAGTTGTACACCGAAAAACGGGGGCAAAATTAATTCTAAGATCGAAATTATTTTCCGAATTTTTTTCTTCGTTTTTTTTACTTAAATTTCTTGCTTCTTCTCTTTTTTCATAAAACAAACAATTTCGATCCAAAATAACACATATGGGTGGAGAGACAAAATGCCCGCGCCACACACGCTACGACAAGTCGATAGTCCAAAAGGAAATATTGTGTATTACCACCAGAAAATTGCGTATTCACTTAGAGCACCGATCGAAAATTTAAATTCTATGTTCAGAGATTGGTTACTCTGTGCGACACACACGGACGAGAGACTAAAAATCCTTTTGCATTTGAACAAAACCGCGATTCCCGAAACACTTCGCACACGGCAAAGTAAGCACTACACTAAAAGTCGAAGAAAATTATTTGTCGGAGAGGTAGGAATACCAAAAAAAAGAAGAATATTTGTATATGTGGATACGGTTTTCAATTTAGATTTTATTTTTTTTTATTTTTCCTTCTCGAAAAGATTATAAAGAGCATATGTATATTATCCACGCGCGACTGTATTATAGAAAATATTATAGTTTTAAGTAAATAAGAAAATCTGTGGGAAACTTTTTTATTAGTTTTGAATGATACAAGTCAGGTGGAAAATATGGTTTTTCGTGTGTGCGTTTTAACGTTATAAGAGATTGTGTTAAATGAAAATGTGTTAAAAGAAAAGCCAATGAAAACTTGGTCTTGTTATTTAACTACGAGGTTTTTTTTTGTTTTATTTTTTACTCCCGTTACTGTTGACCAGACTCTGTTTAACACTTTTCTGACATAAAAATCAGCTGATGTTATCGGAAATACGAAAAAACTGTACGCGACAGTTGGTTTAGTTAAGTGTTTTCGGCCATTGTTTCTCTCGCATGTGTGATCTCCCAACGACAATTTATACTGTGCACTGAAATGTCTGCGTTCCTAGTCAAACAATTCGTATCGATCACTAATGTATGCTCTGTCATGCAAATATGCCGAATGAGAAGAATTATTTTGGTTTCAATGTAACGAAATTTTGAATTGACATTCGGATTCCGAAAAGATCTCAAACAGAAGCAGGAGTATTTGAACTGATCGCAGGAAAAGCAGAATCTTTTTCGAATCCGAATGTCAATTCAAAATTTCGTTTTAGATTGAATTAAAAATAAATTTTTAGCCCCGTACGAAGTACAAAGGGGCTTATAGGATTACGATGCCGTGTGTAATTGATGGAATTCGAAGCAGATGGTAAGGGCAAAGTGTTTGCCTATGTTCATAGATGACGAATCTGCAATAAAAATTTTGTCTGTCCGTCTGTCCATCTGTCCGTCTGTCCGTCACGTCGATATCTTGAGTAAATCAAATCCGATTTCAAAATTTTTTTTTTCCCTGAAAGATAGTCGAAATAGTGAGGCTAAGTTCGAAGATGGGCATATTCGGGTCGGCCCTTCGAGAGTTAGGGCCACCTAAGTGATTTAAGGTCTTTTGGTGATATTTATGGCAAAATAAACGATGAAATGACACAGCAAATGATAGGTATTGTCAATACCAATCCAGGAAAAAAAAGTTTTTTAAAATCGGGTGAGTGGACCGTGAGTTAGGGCCTTAGAATTGAAATGCTACTAGGGCCCTATGTGTATTTTACATAGAACTCGAGTAAATTTCATTCGTTTTTCGTAATTTTTGTGTCATTTGGAAGGTAATCGAAAGCCGAATAGAATGTTGTTGAAAAAAAAATTAAATTTGGGTCCTTGGCCTAAGGCCGCTACTAGGGCCCTATGTGTATTTCACATATAACTCGAGTAAATTTCATCCGTTTTTCGTAATTTTTGTTACATTTGGAAGGTAATCAAAGGCCGAATAGAATGTTGTTGAAAAATTTTTTTAATTTGGGTCCTCGGACTGAGGCCGCTACTAGGGCCCTATGTGTATTTCACATATAACTCGAGTAAATTTCATCCGTTTTTCGTAATTTTTGTTACATTTGGAAGGTAATCGAAAGCCGAATAGAATGTTGTTGAAAAAAAAATTAAATTTGGGTCCTTGGCCTAAGGCCGCTACTAGGGCCCTATGTGTATTTCACATATAACTCGAGTAAATTTCATCCGTTTTTCGTAATTTTTGTTACATTTGGAAGGTAATCAAAGGCCGAATAGAATGTTGTTGAAAAAATTTTTTAATTTGGGTCCTCGGACTGAGGCCGCTACTAGGGCCCTATGTGTATTTCACATATAACTCGAGTAAATTTCATCCGTTTTTCGTAATTTTTGTTACATTTGGAAGGTAATCAAAGGCCGAATAGAATGTTGTTGAAAAAAATTTAATTTGGGTCCTTGGCCTAAGGCCGCTACTAGGGCCCTATGTGTATTTCACATATAACTCGAGTAAATTTCATTCGTTTTTCGTAATTTTTGTTTCATTTGGAAGGTAATCGAAGGCCGAATAGAATGTTGTTGAAAAAAAATTTTAATTTGGGTCCTCGGACTGAGGCCGCTACTAGGGCCCTATGTGTATTTTACATAGAACTCGAGTAAATTTCATCCGTTTTTCGTAATTTTTGTTTAATTTGGAAGGTAATCAAAGGTCGAATAGAATGTAGTTGAAAAAAATTTTAAATTTGGGTCCTCGGACTGAGACCCTTTGTGTATTTATACTAAAAAAAATAAAATTTTAGGGCGATTTTAAATTTTTGTTCCATTTGAAAGGAACGTCGTACGGGGCTTCGTAATTGAGCTATGCGCAATTTGTAAGATGTACACATTACATAATAATTTTACTTTAACTACATTAATAGGCGCAATAGGCATACGGTCAAATTAGGGTGACAGACGCACTAGGGTCACGTGCGCAATAGATGTACGGGTTTGTACGGGGCTCAGTCGCAGCAAACGCTCCGACTGTTCTGATGGCTCGTTTCATTTTTCTTGAGATTCCCCTTTTTCATGAGATTGTCTTTCTTTTCTTTTCTTTTCTTTTAAGCTAATGTCAGCCGAATTTGCACAAATGTCTTCCCAACTAGTCCACTCTAACCATCACATTGCTATTATGGTTTACAGTAAGTAAATGCCCAAGCGTGCCAGTATCTATGGAAAACCATCTATAAACGCGTAGAATAAGCAGTGTGTTTGTATGACTGGTCCAGCTGAACAACTGAAAAAAACTTAGTCACTTTGGTAGCCTTTTGAAGTAGTTGCTAAGGAAGTTGCAAGAACCATTTTCCTTTTACAAATTTTGCAACTACTTTTGCAGCTACTTCAGGCGTATTAGTTGAAGTAGTTGCAAAAGTTGTTGCTGAAAACATTTTCCTTTTACGAATTTTGCAACTCATTTTGCAACTACTTCAGGCGGGTCACTTTGGTTGACATTAACTGTATGTTGAAAAGCAATTCCTTGTGAGGCATTTGCAAATTATCTAAGAGACAAAGCGTTGAGCTCTGACTACTGGCGTCTCATATAAATATTTGTTAAAATTAAAGAAGTAAAAGATTTTGCTTGAAAAACAACGCGAAAAGAACTCATCGATTCGATGATTACTAAATGTAGTATAAACCGTTAGTGCAATCATTGCACGACGGTTTCTACTTCATTTGGTTTACCCGTAGATATTCTATTCAATTTTTAATTTATTTGCGATAGAAACGTTAGATACGAAAAGTTACACGTAAAACAAATTCGAATATGGCTTGAGTTTGAAAAGAATGATCAGACAAACATTTATCTTAGGTTCATTGTCCATATCACTTCAAGTAATCTCTGCAATTTTTCATCGATTTCATCGTTACATTAATTGGTGGTCGCAATTCTCAAAATGAACAATTAGCTTAAAAACTCCATCGAATGTTAATGCAGTTAACGATCCATCTTTTATGGAATGTATATATCAAATGGTGACGAGTTTGAGGCTGACCCAAACGATGCATCCATTGGATTGATTCAGACTTTTATTTTATGGAAAAATTAATTGGATTAACGTAAACAACTGGCGCCAAAATTCAAATCATTATCTAACAGTCCAATTGCTTCGTTTCCACAACACTTCGAATCGTATCCGAAAAAGAAACAAAACAAAAATATTTTCCATCAAGAAATCGGTTTTGGTTTAAATAAAAAAAAAAATCTGAAAATTGTCAATTCCAATTGATGTGTAACACATTATGCTAGACAGCCGAAAAAAAAATGTTAACAAATTTATTTAAGACATGTCCGACCTGATACTCAATGGACGTCATTTTCTGTGTTATTAAAGTTTGCAATTTAAAGTTTCAAGAGAAGATTTTGGCAGACATTTAACTTTTCAATTCGAACGAATATATTGGTTCTGCGTTATACTAACAAATTATTTGCAATTAACTTCAATTGATACATATATGCATGCATGCATTTTGAATGAGATGTTTTCCGTTTTGTTTATGAGCACTCGTTCGGTATAATATAAACACAGAGCAAGGTCACCGATATTTTGCATTCGAATAAATGAAATAACTAATTCAATTAATCATCTAATTAGCACAGACATGCAGTGTATAGTGAAAGAACGTTATTATAATAATGCATAGCTGATGAATGGACGGACAACAACCGTTTCGTGCATTTTCTGCTAACTGGATGCGGGATTTTCATCCCAAATACATCACTGGCATTTTAATTCAAATAAGATAATTTGCATGATGTTGTTCCTTTCAGGCGGCCTGGTGTAGTTATTTTCGATCATATGTACATCTATTTTCAGACAACGGAACTCATGTTTGTGTGGCTTTCTAACACAAAATCGAATGACTTTGCATTAATGTGTAATATACTTGGCGTTTCGGGTATATAAACGATCGGAACACACGTACATACACTATATAATTGTGTACGTACGTGTGCACACTTACTACGGATTATCTAATTTATTTATTTTATTTTTTTTGAAGTGAAGAAGAGAAGAGAAAACCCGAATTTTACGAATTACTTACAAATATCAAAACATTTAAATTAAAAAAATCAGAATTTTATTTCTCATAAATTTTGTTTTTTCTTTACTTTATGGTAAAGTATAATATTTGCGAGCGGAGACATGGCACACTAATATTTTCTTTCAAAAAAGGCGACAAGTAGAGCGTATAGTAACACTAACTGCTGATATTTTCTACTTACAGAATTACTCTTGTTGTCATGATGCATAAAATGCGGCGTTCGGACAAAATAACTTTCGGACAAAATAACCCCGGACAAAATAACCCTGGACAAAATAACCCCGGACAAAATAACTACGAAATACATATTTTAAAAACAAATTGTGAATAACACCCGCTAGCAGAATATATGGCGTAGGGTCAGTGTACCAATCACCGAATATCTATGAGTAGTCGTATTATAAGAAAACAAAAATTTTAGAATCTTTTTATGTTATTTACTCCGACCACTAGTGTACATAACTCTTTCACAGATCTATTATATATCTCCGACCATATTCGAGTGTACTGAGTATCGAGTATATTTTCGAGTACGTATCGACTACATTCGAGAACATCGACTATATTCGAAAACATCGCCTATTCGAGAACATCGACTATATTCGATGGCATCGACTATATTCGAGGATACCGGCTATATTTGAGGACATCGACAATATTCTTGGACATCGATAATATTCGAATACATCGACTATTTGCGAGGACGTCGACTATATTCGAGGACATCCACTATATTATATGACATCGACAATAATCGAGTATATCGCCTATATTAGAGTATATCTTGAATATATTCGAATATATCTCGATTTTATTCAAGTATATCTCGACTATATTAGAGTGTCTCTCGACTATATTCGAGGACATCGACAATATTCTAGGACATTGACAATATTCGATGCCATCGACAATATTCTAGGACATTGACAATATTCTAGGACATTGACAATATTCTAGGACATTGACAATATTCGATGCCATCGACAATATTCTAGGTCATTGACAATATTCGATGCCATCGACAATATTCGAAGACATCGACTATATTCGAAGACATCGACAATATTCGAGGACATCGGCAATATTCGATGACATCGATAATATTCGAGGACATCGACAATATTCGATGACATCGACAATATTCTAGGACATTGACAATATTCTAGGACATTGACAATATTCTAGGACATTGACAATATTCTAGGACATTGACAATATTCGATGCCATCGACAATATTCTAGGTCATTGACAATATTCGATGCCATCGACAATATTCGAAGACATCGACTATATTCGAAGACATCGACAATATTCGAGGACATCGGCAATATTCGAGGACATCGGCAATATTCGATGACATCGACAATATTCGATGACATCGACAATATTCGATGACATCGACAATATTCGATGACATCGACAATATTCTAGGACATTGACAATATTCTAGGACATTGACAATATTCTAGGACATTGACAATATTCTAGGACATTGACAATATTCGATGCCATCGACAATATTCTAGGTCATTGACAATATTCGATGCCATCGACAATATTCGAAGACATCGACTATATTCGAAGACATCGACAATATTCGAGGACATCGGCAATATTCGAGGACATCGGCAATATTCGATGACATCGACAATATTCGAAGACATCGACAATATTCGATGACATCGGCAATATTCGATGACATCGATAATATTCGAGGACATCGACAATATTCGATGACATCGACAATATTCTAGGACATTGACAATATTCTAGGACATTGACAATATTCTAGGACATTGACAATATTCTAGGACATTGACAATATTCGAGGACATCGGCAATATTCGAGGACATCGACAATATTCTAGGACATTGACAATATTCTAGGACATTGACAATATTCTAGGTCATTGACAATATTCGATGCCATCGACAATATTCGAAGACATCGACTATATTCGAAGACATCGACAATATTCGAGGACATCGGCAATATTCGATGACATCGATAATATTCGAGGACATCGACAATATTCGATGACATCGACAATATTCTAGGACATTGACAATATTCTAGGACATTGACAATATTCGAGGACATCGGCAATATTCGAGGACATCGACAATATTCTAGGACATTGACAATATTCGATGCTATCGACAATATTCTAGGTCATTGACAATATTCGATGCCATCGACAATATTCGAAGACATCGACTATATTCGAAGACATCGACAATATTCGAGGACATCGGCAATATTCGATGACATCGACAATATTCTAGGACATTGACAATATTCTAGGACATTGACAATATTCTAGGACATTGACAATATTCTAGGACATTGACAATATTCGATGCCATCGACAATATTCTAGGTCATTGACAATATTCGATGCCATCGACAATATTCGAAGACATCGACTATATTCGAAGACATCGACAATATTCGAGGACATCGGCAATATTCGAGGACATCGGCAATATTCGATGACATCGACAATATTCGATGACATCGACAATATTCGATGACATCGACAATATTCGATGACATCGACAATATTCTAGGACATTGACAATATTCTAGGACATTGACAATATTCTAGGTCATTGACAATATTCGATGCCATCGACAATATTCGATGCCATCGACAATATTCGAAGACATCGACTATATTCGAAGACATCGACAATATTCGAGGACATCGGCAATATTCGAGGACATCGACAATATTCTAGGACATTGACAATATTCGATGCTATCGACAATATTCTAGGTCATTGACAATATTCGATGCCATCGACAATATTCGAAGACATCGACTATATTCGAGGACATCGACAATATTCGAGGACATCGGCAATATTCGAGGACATCGGCAATATTCGATGACATCGACAATATTCGATGACATCGACAATATTCGATGACATCGACAATATTCGATGACATCGACAATATTGGATGACATCGACAATATTCGATGACATCGACAATATTCGAGGACATCGACAATATTCGAGGACACCGACAATATTCTAGGACATCGACAATATTCGAGGACATCGACAATATTCGATGACATCGACAATATTCGAGGACACCGACAATATTCGAGGACATCAACAATATTCGAGAACACCGACAATATTCTAGGACTTCGACAATATTCGAGGACATCCACAATATTCTAGGACATCGACAATATTCGAGTATATCTTGACTATATTATAAGATATCTGGACTACATTCGAGTATGTCGAGTATTTCTCGACTTTTCTCGAGTATATTGAGTATATCGAGCGAATTCAGATCGACTATAATTGTGACTACATTGTACTGGAATTCAGTCAATACACATGAGTAGAAAATCCTAAGTGAAGACATGTCAGAGGGTACCGAAAACAGTTTTTCGACAATAACTGAAGAAAAAACGATTTTAAATTGTTGTAATGTTGTACGAATGTCGGCCTTGGAAAGACCTACAGGTAGAGTATACGCACCGCTTGGTGCGAGTAGATCCACGAGAGTTATGACTAAAAATGTAGTGAATGTTCGGAGAGTCCCCCTTCTCTGCTGCTTCGATGTTCCACTAACTTTTAAATCTTCATCTGTTGTACAACAAAGCTGCTACTGATAAGCGGTAAGACTGGTACTATCGAAATGCAAAATCGAATTAAGATGACTTTAAAATTAAACGACGCTTACAACAAAAGATGTAACAGATTCGAGGGATTCTTTTGAATCCATTTTCCAGTGGACTTTTTTATATGTGGCTAGAAAGGTCTTCGACCCTAGAAGCCAGAACCACTTTCAAAAAAATTCTTCGAAGTTTGTGTGGCTGGTGAAAGGTGAACAAAAACCGAAAACTTGCACTTTTCTTACAAAAATTTCTTATATTTCAGTGTCCATGAATTTTAAACCCAATAAGTCCCTATTCAGCTCAATAGTACGTTCCTGTACGGCTTGTGTAACTGCCGAAGAATTTTTTTGAAAGAGGTTTTGGCTTCTAGGGTCGAATACCTTACTAGGCACGTATAAAAAAGTCCACTGGAAAATGCGTCCGATTTCGGTAGGCTGTTTTTCAAAAGAATCCCTCATTCAGCACTGCCACGGTTTAAAATTCCTCATATTTTAAGAATTTAGGAGGCTTGCTTTACTGAAGATTTTATAGGGGTTTTAATTGGTGATGCCGGATTTACTGTGGATTCATCTTTAGAAAACACAACTTTAGATTTCCCAGTTATAAGATAGCTTTGGGCAAAATTTGAATTCGCTAAAGGATTTTCAAAGTTTTGCGCCAAAATATCATAACCTGGAAACACTTTATGAGAAGATGTTGTTTTCAAATGAATACTCCCTACCTTTGAAAATTCCTAAAATGAAATTTTTAGGTTTTATATAGAACTTTTAGGAATTTAATCAGATGTCATCCACAGGAGCAATCAGGGGATCCATATGAAAAGTGAATTGTTTCGGTTGATCACCTCCCACTAGCCACACAAGCATCGAGGAATTTTTTTTACCCATACTTTCAGGGCTTATATAGAAAATTCCGCTGGAAAATCCGTCCGATTTCGGTAGGTGTGTTTGCAAAAGAATCGCTCTGGATGGCGTTCGTTATGTGCATTGCACATTGTGCAAACAACCTTCGAACAGATTTATCGATGCTGTGCAAACCTATTTTCGCATAGAAACAGTTCCACAGCTGTTGCTCAGAGCAACAATAACAATTTGTGCGACATGGGCCTTGCGAAAAACTATGATACCTGGTATATACCATCTATATAGATCATGTCCGGAGCGATAGCGGAGGACTTGACGCAGTCTAACTTCCAAAAAAAGAACGAAGAAAATTTTTTGAGACGCGGCAACTATATATAGGCGAGAATTTAAGTTTCTTTCCTTTGACCTGTATCACCACAAATCCTATTCTATCTTATTCGCGCTTCAAATACGAGCAAAACGAGCTATCACTCGACTATGTAACTTTAAAATTGCCGTAGATACATCGTTTTGAAGTTGGTCATTTTGATAGAAAATGCCAAATCAACGTTTTCCAAACAATCAAAATCTTTCAACTTACTCTGTATGTTTCTATCTATCTGTCTATCTGTCTATCTGTCTATCTATCGACAGTCGATCTCGGAAACTAGTCAGCCAATCTTCATGAAATTTTGCAGGAACCTCAGGGTGGGCATAAAAATGAAAATGTGATACGCCATTACCCCAGGAAAAACCAGAATTTTGTTTTATTGGCCTCGAAGTGGTTTCTGAGTGTGGTTTTCGAGGGTCGGGAACGCGTTTTCGGCTGTAGCTTAGCTATATTGAAACCTACAGAGGCGTGCGACCCATCAAATGAAAGGTATTCGTAACACGATTCGAACAAAAAAACAATTAAAAAAATCGGGGCAGATTCGTTTGAGCTAGAGTGATTAGAGTGACCAAATTTTGAGCTACTCGAGCGTAGGATGAAAGGACTAATATTTTTGCGATTATGAGAGATAGAGATTTACTTTCTTCGGCAAAGTCTCAGAGTTTTACGAGTAGAACAGAGGGGCATATGTGAAAAATGTCGAAAGTTGGAAATGGGTGGGTCAATTGGGGTTTTGGAGATATTTCTTGAATGGTGGCAGATAGAGAATTACTTTCTTCGTCAAATTTTCGAATTTCGTCAAATTTTCGAATTTCGTCAAATTTTCAATTTTCGTTAAATTTCGTCAAATTTTCGAATTTCGTCAAATTTTTTAATTTTCGTCGAATTTTCGAATTTCGTCAAATTTTCGATTTTCGTCAAATTTTCGATTTTCGTCAAATTTTCGATTTTCGTCAAATTTTCGAATTTCGTCAAATTTTCGAGTTTCGTCAAATTTTCGATTTTCGTCAAATTTTCGAATTTCGTCAAATTTTCGATTTTCGTCAAATTTTCGATTTTCGTCAAATTTTCGAATTTCGTCAAATTTTCGATTTTCGTCAAATTTTCAAATTTTGCCAAATTTCCGAATTTCTGTTATAAACTGTTATAAAAAGCAGTGTTCTAAAACTTCTAAAACGACTGATATACCAACAAAAAGCTCTTCGAGAAAAGTGTGACGCATTCTTTGAAATACAATTTCTAAAATGAATGATATCGCTAGAGTTGACGCTTTCAGCTTCGTTACGCAAAAATTAAATTTTACACCCAATTAGTTCAAACAAGCTGGCTTAGGTTTTCTCATCATCTGCCAAATAATTTTTACAAAAAAAAATTTAGACTGGTAACAACTAAAATTTTACCAAAAAAATCTGCGTCGCAAAGTGGCAGATGTTCAGGAACAGACCTGCAAGAAAATTTATCTGCCACTTTGCGACACAGATTTTTTTGGTAAAATTTTGGTTGTTTCCAGTCAAATTTTTTTTCGTAAAAATTATTTGGCAGATGATGAGAAAACCTAAGCCAGCTTGTTTGAACTAATTGGGTGTAAAATTTAATTTTTGCGTAACGAAGCTGAAAGCGTCAACTCTAGCGATATCATTCATTTTAGAAATTGTATTTCAAAGAATGCGTCACACTTTTCTCGAAGAGATTTTTGTTGGGATGAATAGATTACAGTATAACTGATGAAGTTACATTTTTCTAAGTTTGATAAAGGAAAGTTTTGATTAAGTGCGCAATAAAACTTTTGCAATAAAACATAAAAAAATGAAAGTTTTGTCTCCGAAACGCTTTTAAAAACTATTTGAAATAAAAACCTATGTTACAGTAAATATTGATTCTATCCCTCCCTCTTTCATCCCAACCCGTAATTGCTCCAATTGCTCACAATGGATATGGGTCGCTATATGGATGATGTTTCGCATTACAATAAAACCATCTGAAAAAGAGACGCATACGAGTATACTTCACATCGTCCGAGTCTAATTAAACTGAGCATATCAACTAATTAAAACTATGTAATGTTTTGTAACTTTAATTGAATGTGAATGTTTAATGTTGTTGGTTTTATGCCAAACTCTCGTTCGTTGCATTACAATACTCGTGCATTGAACATGTTTACATAAATATACGTATACATGTAGTACAACATAGCAGATGCTATGAGAACCAACCTACATGATATACAGAAAGTTTTGAAAATAATACGGCACGAGTAGAACTAAAGTTGCAATCTTCTATGTGTTCCAGAGTGAATAGTACACAGACGAAAATGTCGCAGATGAATCTTTCGATAATTCATTTTTGAATGCATTAGAACAGTTTTAAATAGCATGTTATGCCATATTCCCTACGATAAATTTCCATTTATCGCCCGCCTAAAACTTGCCCAGTTAGGACTAAATATGTGTGATGTAACTTAGGTATACAATGTTTGGGACTGAATGCAAGTATTATTCGGAAAGAGGTTCTAATGCGATCTGAAACTTTCCTCAGTGCTGGTAATGTTAGGGGAATAATGTGCGCATGTTTGCAGCAAAACGTTGAACGTTCCAATTGCAATTTATGCATTTCAGGGCCTTCCAACTTCTATACCGTCACTTTTCAAATGCAGGTGCATAAATTAATATGGGTGTCCGTAGTGACTCTCTGCTTACGTTTTGAATAATTAGGAAATTTCCATCAATTTGTTAACCGAACCAAAACGGTAAACGAGAAAAATTGAGATTGTTTTTCGCAACAAGTTTTATGGCGGGAGTAGCATATTTTGCTGAGCTTATTTACGTAACATAATACGACTCGTCAATGCCGATGATATCAATTTTGGGGACTCCATGGATCCATGCATGAACATATTCGATTGAAAAATATTGCCACCACTACATCACGGGTGTACCACTTTACCATAAAAATTGTCGTAAAATACCATCGATGTAGGCAATTGCCGAAGACAATTAAAAGTTACTATAACAGAAAATCGTTGTTGCCGAAAACTATAACATTCAGAAAATTAAAAAACGATTCGATGTTTTTGAACGACATTCAACAGGGCTGGTACAAAAATCAAAAATGTTCTAAGCAGCGACAATAAAAATTGTTCTAAGTTACACCCCTGTGATGTACATCAATCATAGTGGGATGCAGTCGATGATTGTAAATTTGTAATCGAGAAAATTCGTAAAAATTATCAAAAGAGAGTCACAACGAATGTTTAGTAGCTGAATTGAGCAAACAAAACAAATGAATGGAAATGAAAAATCTCTTGTACAGATGTGTACGTCTTGCTTTCGCACAAAAACATATTTTGTAGCAATTGATCAATGAGAAAATTTCAAGAAAATTAATTTACATTGACTGAAGAAGAAAAAAACCGATTCGAAACGAGTTATATTTTCTGTTATTTTCGGCAAACACACTTGAATGCTAAAGATCATGTGAATGACGTCATAACTGTGCGAGATATTTTTTTTTTGTTTTCAATAATGGAAAATTTTTCTAGACAAACGCCCGGTTGTGCGAAAGAGACAGACGTAGCCAGTTTGATTGTGTTGTCCCAAATTATTTAAATTGGACGGGCAAAAGAAAAGTTCTCTGAATTTTATTTTGTTAAGCTGAGACGACACACTCGGGTGTGTGTACTTGAAACGGTATTGCAGGAAATCAACAAACTATCCCATTTGAATGAATTTGAATTATTTACCTGTTGACATAGTATGCGGATAAACAATTTGGTAATCAGGAAAAGGAATACTTTTGACCCCAAGAACAAAATGTTTGCTGCCAAATAAAATCGGTTAATTAATTTTCTCACGTTGTTGGGTTGGGTTGGGTTGGGTGTATGCGACATCACATTATATATACCTTCGTTGCTAACATTTTTAATTCTAATGCCAAAAAAATGGTTAAACGAAATTTTATCGGTTGAAGTGATTGGCAAAGAACCATAATTTTGGTGACGGTGCAGTTTTTGTATAAATTATTTTTTTTTGTCGACCGGCTAAAAAAGGCTTTAATCAGACTAAAATGATGTTCGAAACGGTTTATTCACTTGATGTCTTCACAATTTTTTTTTTCGTTCATTGCATGATAAGACCAAGAATTTGAAATGAATCAACGATATATCCGTATACTCTGAACTCTCTGAACTGTATACAATACCGAAATTTAAAACATTCTTTCCGCTGGTCAGTGAAAAAGGATAATTTCGGGTAAAAATAAAATTCCGGGCAACAACCGTTTTACGTACAATCCTCAATTCATCTCCAAATCTCATTGAGACCGGAAGGCCTATAATTTGCGATGATGAATAACAATCAGATGAAACCGTCGGCTTATAAATAATTCTATTCGAGATGAAAACAACTTCGGTTGATGAGGGATCATAGGGAACGTATAATATACTTCAGGTGAAATGATTTTGTTTAAAATGTTTTTGTTTTTTTGATAAGGAGGAAACGGTGAGACTAACTGAATTGAAAAGAGTTTTATGTATCGTGTCTTCTTATAACAATACATGATATTTCCACTGGGACCATCCATCCACCATCAAGTGATTAATATGCAAAGTAAGCTCGAAGTTAAAGTTTAAAGTTAAGCTTTAAAAAGCGGACGTCCATAATATGTTACCGGTACCTTAATCAAAAGTCGGCAGAGTGAGAGTGAGAGTGGTAAAAAACAAATTGCTTTACTTTGTAGCCAATTCAAGGAAAAAATTTAAATCGGTCAAAAACTTAGGAAGGCTCCTAAAATTAGGAATTTTAGGAAATTTTAACGGTAATTTTAGGAGAATTTTAGGAGATTTTGCAAGTAATTTTAGGAGTATTTTAGGAGATTTGATAAAGGTTTTATAAGTAATTTCCGGAGGAATTTTTGCAGCCTCAAGATCTTTCTGTTTCTCATACACTTCGTAAAATAATAAAAATGTTTCAGAAAATTAATATGTTCAATTAGGGGTGTGCGATGGGTATAGGATCGAGACAGGCATAGTCCACAAAAAATTGTTATCCCTAGATGTCAAAAACTCGATTTTCTCAATTGAGCCATTTTGCCTCAATTTTAGACCAAACAAACACTCACAAAACAAACATTTCTCACATGATTTTCAAAAACTTTTTTGTTCTGGATAGCCTACAACATTCGCAAGAATTTAAGCCCACTTGAGCAAAGATCGAATTATTTTCTTGATAGAATTTCCGAATTTTCAAGTTTAAAATCCACTCAATTTTTCATAGTCGGCAAACTTTGACGACTCACCAAAAATACCTTCTCGACAAACTTCGCCTGGATTTAATTTTTTCTTGTAGCACTGGACTCCAATTAGTAGAATAAGACTAATGCAGCTAACAAAGATCTCAAAGAAGGTTTTTGGTCGAAGTAGGTGGAAGACCGAAAACTAAAAAATTTAGCTTCTATGATTTGTCTCAAGTTGTAAATGAATTTTTAAAATTTACGCCAGTCTCGATCTTTTCTCCATCGTACACCCCTAATTGACAAAAAGTTTTTTTTTAATCAAAGCATCGTGTTCCTTATGTAGTTCAATAATTGAAACTTTTATGGTTTACACTTTTTTGACGCCAGTTAAGACCAGCAACTTGGTATTTATCAGTTGTTTCTTGTCGACTGGACCCTTCTTTCAAGTTAACAAGATTCACCATAATTTTGGTCGAAGTGCGACGATAGTCGCATCTACTAACAAGCTGAGATCCTCGAGAATATATTTGTTTTCGCTAAATCCACGTTCAGGATCGCTGTTTGCATGACTCAAAGAAAGGACTGTTTTCAAATTTATTGCAGCGTAATAAAAAAAATTACTTGTTTTTCAGTTTTATTAAAAAAATTCTTTGATTTAGTGAAAAAATTCTTGTGGGCTATTTTTAGGAATTTTAGGAGTTTTAGAAGATTTTAGGAGATTTTAGGAGGATTTGGTCCATTTTAGGAATTTTATGAATTTTAGGAGGAGTGGGAACTCTGAAAACTACAAGAGGTATTCCGCCTAGAGTGCACTTTTTCAAAGGGTATTTCAAAGGTGTCAAAAATAATATGTCAATTTTTTTAGTTATTTCGTTTTTAAATGACGTGTAATGGTAAAATAAGTAAATCCTGCACATTTTTACATTTTCGAAAAACGTTTTCGGGATTTTTTAGTATTTCGATGGGATTTCAAGGTTTTAAACAGAAAAAAAATGAACCTCCAACTTCCGCCATTTTTTTCGGCCATTTTGGATTTTCTGTGTCAACAAAAAATTACTCTAAAAAAACTTTGAACATTTAAGAATATCTTACAGCTTATTCCACATCGATATCTGTTTGGAAATGGGCATGAAAACTCAGTGAAGCCAAAGTGACATAATGGCCGCTCCAGGCGTAACGAGTGAGCTGCCGGAGTTGCGCCTGATGATTTTGGAATCAGCATTCCATACAAATCATAATAAAATCATAAATTCAATTTTACCTCAATTTGCACAATCCTAGCCTTAGCGGACGCACTATACGGATGTTTAAGACTTTGGTTCTTCCACTAAAAAAGATGTCATTTACAAGTCAAAGGAAAGGCCATTAAACATCCCGTTTTTGAAGTTTATTCTCATTGTTTGTGGAATGAAAGTTTGGCTCAAAGAAGACTATTTTCGGTTAGTTACTAAGCGACAAAAACTTGAAGGGAAAAGTATTATGAAAACGTAAACAATGAGAACAACGTCACAATGTGACAATGTGATAAATGACAAAGATTCTCTTTGATATATTGATAGAGCACATTGGGAGTGCAATTGCATTAGAATTTGTTCGCCACAGTAATTAAATAGACACCTGTAGAATGGAATTTTATATGAAGCGTAATAGATACGCATACGTATACCCATCAACAAGAGAAAATTTCAAATCTAACAAATATACGCGATTGAGTGAATCAAAATAAAACCGATAACACTGTAGGAGCAAAATAAGGAGTCACAATTACAATCCAATTCTCTTTATTCAGTCCATATTCCACATCCACATTAATATACGTATATATACGTACGTCAACGTCTTAACATTGGTAATGCATGTGGAATGAATAAAGATAATTGGATTGTGGTTTCCCATTTTTCACCAACGGTAATTCGATCAAATAATTCAAAAAATATATTTAAATTAGAAGTAAAATAAGTAAAAATCCGATCTCTTCTTTCTTCTTTTTCAGCCTGTTTCTATCCACTGCTGGATGTAGGCCTCTCCAACTTCTTTCCATTTCGTACGATCCATTGCCATTGCATCCGATACACGAGTGTAATTGGCTATTGTGATTTTTTCAATAAATAAGAAAGAGATGAGACTGATTGAGTCATCGGTTAGGTCTAATATCAGACTAGACGGTGATTTGAAATTTTCCGTTTTAAGCTTGCCGTGGAAGAAAATAATATTTTTGGTTAAAAATAAAGTATCCACAACCCAAATAACAAGCAGCCAATTTAGCTCTTAAAAACTATGACCTGACGAGACAGCGACAGTAATAAATGGTGAATTTTTCCATAGAAATTTATTTTTGTTTTTTTTTTTTTCGTTTTCTCTTTGAATAATGATTTTTCGGTAATGTATCTTACAATAGCTGCGACGCAAATAGAGATATCAAAAAAAATTGTTTCCACTTGTATTACTTTCATTTCATTTGTGATTCGCTAGACTTGTACATGCAAGGGGGAATGACTTATTTCATAGAGGTTGATCATTTCCTTGCCACTGCCACCATGACCTGATGAGATGTGGTATTTTTGAATAGCATCATTAAATGTAAAACATCGTAACTTGCTATTATTTCATGTCACTGTTCGGCACAGTAGACGAAACCGGACGATATTTCAAATTTAATAGTTATTTACATGACAAGGGATGAAAACTAAAGTTACGTGGGAGGTTTATCCGAGGCGAAGTCACAAAAAAATGACTAGTCTGAATTCTTCAGAGAATTTACAATGTCATAACGTTCACCTTTAGAGGATAGGGGTGGATCTACAAAACAAAACTGCAATGCGATCGAGGAAGTGTGCAAATGGAGATTCCGCTGCCGTGCATAAAGTGTTTTTCCTAACTAGCGTTAAAATGTCGTTTAAGAAAAACGTTGTTCTTAACTTACAGTGAACGACATCTCAAATGTCTCACTGTCAATTTTTTCTGAGAATTTTATTGTGTCATTGCACAATGACATTCTCTGAAAAAAAAAATGACAGTGAGACATTTGAGATGTCGTTCACTGTATGATAAAAGTCTTTTTTTTTAGAGAATGAGAGGTTTCCAGCACAAGTCGTAAGCGAGTTCTGGAATCAAACTATTTCCTAACTTGTGACTGCAGAGGGAACGATATGCGAAACATATCTCCATTTCCAAATCGAACTGAGACATGCACTTTGAAATCAAAGTACAAAAATTGATAACATGTACTCGAACTGTATGCAGACATAGAGTATCGCTCAAAGCTTGTTCTGCGCTTTACGAACTAACTGCGAAATATTTTTGGTTTGTTGCTTTCCATTTTTGGGTATGGAAACATTTATTTAAATTGAAGAAAAACAAATTTAAAACGCATCAAGTTGATCTGCGTAATACAATTTCAAAATAAGCCGATAAATTATTTGGAAAAGTCTCGTGTACACTTATATTGTGTATGCATTGTTGGTGTATTCCACTATATTTTCTTGTTTTTTAAATCAAATTGGATGAATGGGTTCATACGCCGCATTTACATCGAAATGCACGCATTATTGTTTTGGCAAAAAAAAATGAACAAACTTAATGAGTGTAGCGTAGAATTTTCGCATATTTTTCGGCTAAATTCATTCGATAAAATAAACAAAATATTGTAAAGTTGATACACGATTTTTGTTAGTCATGATTTCAACGATACAATCAACAAATTGTCGATTTTTTTTTGTAGATCCGGATGCTGAACGAATTAAACGGATGACTTGTGTACACAAATTTTCCATTTTATCGGGATTTATGGATCTATGGATGTAGGAAGAGGTTTTTCCTCGTCATCAATTGGACCATGCAGAGAGCTCCCAAATAGAGTGAATGAAAGGTATGACCGTTTTTGAACCGATATTCCCAAGAAAATGTTACAGGCCCCGTCCCATATTTTAGGATGAATTTAGATGGTTAGGATGGTTAGTATAACAATGAATTCTTTCGTTCCATGTGTTTGTTTAGAGTGATAACGCCAAAACTTGAACCAATTTTGGGGAAAATCAATACTAGGGTTCGGCGATCCGGGCGAGCTATAGCACTTTGGATTCGTCTTTCAATTCTAGATAATACGGATCTTTTCTTTTTTTTGTTAATTGTGTACTCTTGGTGTAAATTGGTAAAATGCAGGCACATGCCATAGGGTAGGGAAAATACTTTTTTAGTATTTACTGGAGGTAGACGACTTTTTAAGAGTTGAAATGTTGTGTGAGTGTGCGCCTCCAAAAGACCTATTATTAGAGTATAGGCTCGAGTCGGTACCACTGTACGTTCGGGAGTGAACAATGAAAGTATGGTCGATTTTCGCACAGTACTGCTGGCCTGCAACAGAACGTTTCCGTGAAACCGACTATGGGGTGTTGTAGCTGGACACACTCACTATCATCCTACGTAAACTAAACCTCAGAAAAATTGTGTTGCAGGCCAGGAAGTTGCACGAAGTAAAAAGTTGCCCAAATTTAACCAATTTTTTCATAATTTCGAGTTCAACGAACGGCGTTAAAGTCTGATTGTGATAAAAAATTATGCTATTTGCATTTAGTGATCATATGATGAGTCCAGGAACGAACAATGCCATTATTCTTGGTCTATACTCCTAGAGTGGTTCTTTTCCGTATGTCTAACTAGCTGATTCCATTTTTGTTTTTTTTTGGAATCATTTTAGTGGTCCGGAAAAATCGACAAAGTGTGTATTCCCATACGTTCGTTGAACTCAAAATTATGAAAAAATTGGTTAAATTTGGGCAGCTTTTTACTTCGTGCAACTTCCTCGCCTGCAACACAATTTTTCTGAGGTTTAGTTTACGTGGGATGATAGTGAGTGTGTCCAGCTACAACACCCCATAGTCGGTTTCACGGAAACGTTCTGTTGCAAGCCAGCAGTACTGTGCGAAAATCGACCATACTTTCATTGTTTACTCCCGAATGTACAGTGGTACCGACTCGTGCCTATACTCTAATGATAGGTCTTTTGGAGGTGCACACTCACACAACATTTTAACTTTTCAAAAATCGTCTACCTCGAGTAAATACTAAAAAAGTGTTTTCCCTACCCTATGGCATGTGCCTGCATTTTACCAATTTACACCAAGAGTACACAATTAATCCAACGCGCTATAGCTCGCCCGGATCGCCGAACCCTTGTTTTCAAATTTGTTCAAGTTTTGGCGATATAACTCTTAATATTTCAATGGCATATTGAACCGAGGTCATTTATACTATAGTATGTTATGACCGAAATAAGGCAATATCCTGACGTAATCGTCAAACACACAGGCGCTAACAAATATATCGCCAGAATTACATCAAACAATTTTTTTTTTGAACATTTGTTCCCATGTAACCAAATCATAAAAAAACTTAAGATTAATAATTCGTCCATCATATACAACCATTTTCCTCATTTTCATGACATTTATAAGTGATTCGCATATGTTTATCGAGTGGCTGGTGTTGCTTGTTTTTTCTTCTTCTGCCACTGACTGGTATGTGTGAATTAAAAGAGGTTTGCGTGTAAAGACCTTTTCCGAAATTTGTCGGACACACACCTGTCGTTAGATTCGAAATAAAGTTTTGCGTTTTATTTCGTCCAATTTAATAAAAAGCAACCAGACAGCCAAGTGTATTTGTCATTAAAGCCATTTTTTTTAAACGTTGTTTCGTTGGTTGTATATTTATATAGGAAATGAATCCCCGGAACACAGTCGACAGTTTCGGTTTTTCGGATGAAAAATAATTTTTTGTTAAAATTTAATTTAATGGAGAAAATAATGGAAAATTCATTAATTTTGTGTTTGATCTCTCTCGACCGTATTTTAAAATTGAATTAAAGTCTATGAGTCGAACATGGGTAACCAGCATATAGTATTATTATTAAAACAGAGATTCACACTGTTTTATAAATATTTTGCCAAAAAATTTATTTTTAGCAGACTTATTGAGCATGAATAAACAGCATCGCTCGTCTTTATACAATAACCTCTAAAATGTTTTCAATTCTTTCGTTTCTTCTTATTTCAACAAAAAAATTTTAAACTTTCAAACTCTTTCAACGGATCCTAGCATTTACATTAGTTTAATAGTTGTATCGCAAAGTTATAATTTGTTGTTATAGTCTTAGGTTACCGTCGATAGTTCAAACACAACAATAGGATAAATAGGATAAAGTTCTGTTGTACATTTTTCCATCGAAACAGAAAATAATCTACAAAATTATCGCACCGTAAAAATGTGGGAATACCAAGTAAAAGAGAACGACTTCTCTACACAAAAAGAAAATGAAAAAAAAAAAAACTTTTCTTTTGCTCGTGCGGTATGAGACCATAGCCATGTAGTCAATGTCTTGAAATAACTTTCAATATCTGTTACATAAATTACATATTGATGGTTGTGATTGAACGAATTAAACAGAACTATAATGATGATGAAAACCGAAATAAAATAGGAATTTTCATCGGATTTTCAACAAAAAAAAAAGTTATTTTCATTTTCCAGATATCCGATGTTGTCAAGTGATTTTTCTAATAATTTTCTAATTCATTTTCTCTTTCACTCGCTCTCACTGTGCATCTCTCTCTCACTCACACATCAGACTCTATGCTGTCATCATAAATAATTAGAGTTTTTTTTTGGTGTGTTCGTCTTTGCAATCATAAATTAGGTACTCACTTCCTCGATTTTATAACTGGTGCGCACTGTTTTCCGGGTCACCTCGGATTCAAAAGTTTCCTCCACCGTTTCCGCCATTGTTTTGATTCGTTTTTTTTTTCAATTAACTTTTCTTAACTGTTATCACTTCAAACGTATCCAGTTATGGGTGTTGTAAAATAAATTTTTCTTCCAATTTTTTTGTAGTTGACACTTTTCCGTTTGGAATTTTTATTTTTTATTTTTGTGCTCAAATTGCGCGTTGTACGTTTGCAACCGACAAGTAACACTTAAACTCTTTTCTGGCAAAAAACTTTTGTTATCGAACAATCTGTTTGATCTGTTTGTTTTGCTCTTACGATTCGTCACACTCTTTTTACTCGTTTTGGATTATTTTCATTGAACAGAAATTTTCTTTTTTGTCTCGATAGTTTCGATTTTCGACATTCAATAAACAATAATTGTTAATTTCGCTTTATTGAGGTACCGAAAATGTGCCGATCGACAAAATATAGTTAATATTATCAAAGAATGGGATCCCGATTAATAAATTCCTAGGCCATTCATATATATTATTTTTATATATTTTTTTCAAAAGACTTGCGCGAATTGATAGTTCTTAATGACTGGTAATTAACTAACTGAACCGCTTGTATGTTTTAACCTAACTAAAAACGAAGACGATAGAATGAAGACATGACGAACGTTTTAATTTTCTGTATTCAGAGTGCGGCACTAGTACTGCGTGCTATATTTAATATTGTGTGTTTTTTTGTTGCTTTTATTAAATACAACACAAGGCATTGTAACATCATTGCCATGGACATATTAGTTATTAATGGACGTAAATTTCTCTCCTATGTATTTGTAGAGATCTTGATGACTCTAAAGTAGACATACATTGTAGACATACACTGTTGCTGTCTATATATACACCATTTTCTGTTTATATTGATATTTCCCCCCTTTGTGTTGTATATATTAAATGCTTTTGTTTCTTTTCCTTTTAGCCCCGTACGAGGTAGCTGAGGCTATTACCATCAATGTTTCGTTTGTAACGATGTCACGTCCACCAAAAAGGGCAAATCGAAATCATGTCCGGAGCGATAGCGGAGGACTTGACGCAGTCTAACTTCCAAAAAAAGAACGAAGAAATTTTTTTGAGATGCGGCAACTATATAGGCGAGAATTTAAGTTTCTTTCCTTTGGCCTGTATCACCACAAATCCTATTCTATCTTATTCGCGCTTCAAATACGAGCAAAACGAGCTATCACTCGACTATGTAACTTTAAAATTGCCGGAGATACATCGTTTTGAAGTTGGTCATTTTATCTATCGACGGTCGATCTCGGAAACTAGTCAGCCAATCTCCATGAAATTTTGCAGGAGCCTCAGGGTGGGCATAAAAATGAAAATGTGATACGCCATTACCCCAGGAAAAACCAGAATTTTGTTTTATTGGCCTCGAAGTGGTTTCTGAGTGTGGTTTTCGAGGGTCGGGAACGCGTTTTCGGCTGTAGCTTAGCTGTATTGAAACCTACAGAGGCGTGCGACCCATCAAATGAAAGGTATTCGTAACACGATTCGAACAAAAAAATAATTAAAAAAATCGGGGCAGATTCGTTTGAGCTAGAGTGATTAGAGTGACCAAATTTTGAGCTACTCGAGCGTAGGATGAAAGGACTAATATTTTTTTGGGTTATGAGAGATAGAGAATTACTTTCTTCGGCAAAGTCTCAGAGTTTTACGAGTAGAACAGAGGGGCATATGTGAAAAATGTCGAAAGTTGGAAATGGGTGGGTCAATTATGTTTTAGAGGTATTTCTTGAATGGTGGCAGATAGAGAGTTACTTTCTTCGGCAAAGTCTCAGAGTTTTACGAGTAGAAAAGAAGGGCCATTGTGAAAAATGTCGAAAGTTGGAAATGGGTTTTATTGGGGTTTTAGAGATATTTCTTGAATGGTGGCCGATAGAGAATTACTTTCTTCGTCAAATTTTCGAATTTCGTCAAATTTTCGAATTTCGTCAAATTTTCGAATTTGGTCAAATTTCGTCAAATTTTCGATTTTCGTCAAATTTCGTCAAATTTTCGAATTTCGTCAAATTTTCGAATTTGGTCAAATTTCGTCAAATTTTCGAATTTCGTCAAATTTTCTAATTTCGTCAAATTTCGTCAAATTTTCGAATGTCGTCAAATTTTCGAATTTCGTCAAATTTTCGAATTTCGTCAAATTTTCTAATTTCGTCAAATTTCGTCAAATTTTCGAATGTCGTCAAATTTTCGAATTTCGTCAAATTTTCGAATTTCGTCAAATTTTCGAATTTCGTCAAATTTCGTCAAATTTTCGAATTTCGTCAAATTTCATCAAATTTTCGAATTTCGTCAAATTTTCAAATTTCGTCAAATTTTCGAATTTCGTCAAATTTTCTAATTTCGTCAAATTTTCGAATTTCGTCAAATTTTCAAATTTCGTCAAATTTCGTCAAATTTTTGATTTTTGTAAAATTTTCGAATTTCGTCAAATTTTCGATTTTCGTCAAATTTTCGAATTTCGTCAAATTTTCAAATTTCGCCAAATTTCTGAATTTCTGTTATAAACTGTTATAAAAAGCAGTGTTCTAAAACTTCTAAAACTTCTAAAACGACTGATATCCCAACAAAAATCTCTTCGAGAAAAGTGTGACGCAGTCTTTGAAGTACAATTTCTAAAATGAATGATATCGCTAGAGTTGACGCTTTCAGCTTCGTTACGCAAAAATTAAATTTTACACCCAATTTTAGTTCAAACAAGCTGGCTTAGTTTTTCTCATCATCTGCCAAATAATTTTTACCAAAAAAAAATTTGACTGGAAACAACCAAAATTTTACCAAAAAAATCTGCGTCGCATGTGGCAGATAAATTTTCTTGCTGGTCTGTTCCTGAACATTTGCCACTTTGCGACGCAGATTTTTTTGGTAAAATTTTGGTTGATTCCAGTCAAATTTTTTTTGGTAAAAATTATTTGGCAGATGATGAGAAAAACTAAGCCAGCTTGTTTGAACTAAAATTGGGTGTAAAATTTAATTTTTGCGTAACGAAGCTGAAAGCGTCAACTCTAGCGATATCATTCATTTTAGAAATTGTACTTCAAAGACTGCGTCACACTTTTCTCGAAGAGATTTTGGTTGGGATTATGAATTAAGGTTCATAGATGAGTCCTTGTTGAGGATGGCTACAGTATTTTAGGGTTTCACGTGGCAAATCTACAGAAACAAAAGATCTATAAATGGAAATAAAAGCGAAGAATCTCATATATGATGAACTGGTTGGTTTTCCGGTTTTTAGCTTATAATGAAGATCAAAAATTTATTGATTTGACGTAGTCTGAACAGACAATAGGTTTGTTCCAAATAACTGTAAGCCCGAACTTTGACAATACGAACGCCGACGATTTCATCCACAGAGATGAACATAACCTAAACGTTAACAAATTTCTTTAAAATTTTGACGTTAAAATTTTCGTCAACCTGAAAGTTGAGGTTAAGTTGCCTTCTGTGGATGAAATTTGACATTTCGAAATGACTTTAGAACAAACCTATTATGACCCGAGTTTTTGATGTTTATCAAAATTTTGGTTGACAATATCGTTTTTAAAATATCACATTCGGTAAGGTTAGAAAAACCAATTAAACGTTAGAGATTAACAGACGTATATATATCCCATTCCATTTTCGCTTTTGTTATCCATACTTTTGGAACGATTCTACGGAATAAGTTTCACGCTGTGTATGAGTCGTCTCTAACCTAAAAATAAATACTCAATTTTCTACTAGCACCTCACAGATTTTCTAAGAGCTCATTTCGTGAAATACAGTACTTCAAATAAAACTAGCGTCATATTTATCGTTATTATTAACGTAACCTTAAAGTAACGGTTATTTTGTAACGTTACGCTCAGAACCCAATATTTAAAGTTACGGGCCCGAGATGGTACTGGTACGCCGTCAGTAACGGTATTTTTGTATTTGTAAGTTTATGAACGTTTTTAGGAATAGGGTTGTATCGTTCAAGAATTTGGTAGCGTGCTTGTGACGTTACGAATTGTAACGAAAAGACAACGATAAAGTTTCAAATTGGAGCTTTTTGCATAAAGTTACAACGTAATGTTCGTGCCACAATTGCAATATTTACTTGACAGTTTATATGTCAAATCGTAAACTGAGAAAAAAGTTGACAGTTCCGTCCCCAGGTAATGTAATTTTTCATATAAAAATCACATTATCTGTGGCAGGTAATGCTGTTTTTGTATGAGAAATTGCATTACCTGGGGAAAGATTATCTGTCACAGGTAATAATCTGAAAACTTTTTTGTCAGTGTATGGTAATTTTAATATGATGTTTATGTCACGCCACTCATATTGTGTGAGAGGGGCATGAAGGACCACTGACATATTTAACAATGTGGATTTTCCTGACATGCGGCTTTAGCATGTCTAGCTATACAGCTGAATTTTTTTCTAAAAATAATTTTTGACCGTTAAAAATTTGAATTTTGTATGAAAATTCATTTTTTTTCGTTGTTATGTTGGATTTCCATACAAGCCTGTCTGTCAAAATTATTTTTATAAAAAAAATTCAGCTGTACGTATCACACTCTGTTCAAACGAACGCACCACGTGTACATATTCGTACGGGACCAACATCGCATCGATCTGGTGCGGTATCAACTGCGCTTTAAATAAAATTTATTTTCGGATTTTCTTTATATTCGGGCTTATATTTCATTTTCTTATGGAAAATTATATTATATGGTTCGATCAGCGGTTGTATCTATATAGATTGTAAAATGTGAGAAATGTATTCCGTACAAAAAAGAAATTGAATTGTGTGAATGAATGAATGAAGAAAAGATGACTTTGATATCTTTGTTGTCAGGAAAATCTTTGTTGTTACAGAAAAAAAGTTACAATTTCCGTGGCGGTTTATAAAATTATAATAACGATCGTGATGATGATAATAAATCTGCATATTTGTGTTTTCGAAAAAAATAATGAAGAGATATGGGAGACGAAAGACTAATTTATTTTCGTAGACAAATATTCCGAGAATATCTTTGTCGTTGGAAATGTAAATTAAACTGCCAAGACTCTGAATTTGCTTCTGTTTAAATGGCAAAAGGGCAAAAACTTTACAGTGTGCAACAATGGTGGAACATTTCAAAATCATACACAGAGGCAATAATATCACTTGTCGATTAACCTTCATTGCATTAAGTCAGTAAAAACAAGGCTGTATACTCTGGGGAGGTCACACAGACCGCCATTTTATTAGATTCGCGGGAACACACCACTTTCACGCAGACCGCCATTTTATTAGATACGCGGGAACACACCACTTCTGATGACTTTACATATACAAGAAATTCACCACATCATCAAGACGACGAGAATCGTCAGAGTAGGTGAATTTTTGTATGAAATCGGCCATTTTATCATCAACTCTGGTGTGTAACCCGCGTATCTGTATCTGCGTGACCTCCCCAAAGTATACGGCCTTGAGTAAAAAGACGCAAGCATGAGTGGTACTCTAAATAAAGTACTAAGACTGGCCAGTGTATCATACAATTTTTTACACTGTAAAAAATGTCGAAAGAAATTTCATAGAAAATAGTGCTCTACTTGGCAGCTGTCACAACGAACGCTCATTCTTACAGTACGATAATTAATAGAAGGCAGTTAGCTTTATCCAATACGATACGATGTACTCAAGGACAACTAGATTCGTTTGTTTTAACGTTGAAAACATTTGGTCGACGCCTAATGGGCGGCTCGGTCAGAAATCGTTCTTCAAAGAACAATAATCATGGAGAGAGGAACTGTATGATCGAATGAATTTAAATCGTTGGGCAATATGGCAGTGCAGTACATCCGCTGAAGGAAGGGAGGAATTAAAATTATAACTTCCATTGGATTTTTCGATGGATTTGGGTTATTTTCGATACAAGTGAGGTGTTCCGAGGTTGGTTCCTAAATTTTGGGAAGACAGATGATTCCTCTAGCACTTCCTAACTTCCATCGGATTTTTCGATGGATTTGAGTTAATTTCGTTAAAAGTAAGGTTTTCCGAGTTTGATTCCTAAATTTTGGAATGAAAGATGATACCTCTGGCACTTCCTAACTTCTATCGGATTTTTCGATGGATTTGGGTTATTTTCCATATAAGTGAGGTGTTCCGAGGTTGGTTCCTAAATTTTGGGATGACAGATGATTCCTCTAGCACTTCCTAACTTCCATTGGATTTTTCGATGGATTTGAGTTAATTTCGTTAAAAGTAAGGTTTTCCGAGTTTGGTTCCTAAATTTTGGAATGAAAGATGATTCCTCTGGCACTTCCTAACTTCCACCGGATTTTTCGATGGGTTTGGGTTATTTTCGATACAAGTGAGGTGTTCCGAGGTTGGTTCCTAAATTTTGGGATGACAGATGATTTGTCTGGCACTTCCTAACTTCAATCGGATTTTTCGATGGATTTGAGTTAATTTCGTTAAAAGTAAGGTGTTCCGAGGTTGGTTCCTAAATTTTGGGATGAAAGATGATTCATCTGGCACTTTCTAACTTCCATCGGATTTTTCGATGGATTTGGGTTATTTTCGACATGAGATGCTAACAAAACTAGTGACCCTTACCCACAAACTTCCAAAAGAACTGATATCCGTCAAAAAACCCTAAAGGGTGAAAGTGTGACGCAAGCCCCTGTTTCTACTTACAAAATAACTGATATCGCTGAGGCGAAAGTTTTATCAACAAAAAATTGACCCAAAAAATTTAAGAAAGAAAATTTTAGAAAAAATTGCGTCACATGTGGCAGATGATTCAGGACATATTTTTCCCTGTTTCAACTATTTTCCTAACATTAGTTTCCTCAACATCAACTAAGCCAGATTGTCTTCTCCAAGATAAAATCGAATTCACAATCTTTCCTTTTCTTCATTGTGATCAATTTACGTTTACACCACAAAACACTGCAAACAATTTCCTTTTTGAGTCGATATTTTTCACGCTGTTACATCCAGTTTATGAATAATTGCATTCGAAGTTTATTACACTCACAATCGAGTCGCCAACCTAAACAATATTTTGTGGTCACACAAAGCAATGGCAGCACGTTTTTATTTAATCAAACTATTTGATTATCATAAATTCCCACGATTCAAACACAATCCCTGCACAATAGTAAAATGATTGACACTAATATGACATAAAAATCAATGCGCATTTAATATTGAATAGGAAATTGTATAAGTTTTCCAACAAAACATTTCCCTTTTGCAGCTCCTCTACCATCCAACCATTTAATACGTAAATAAATTCAGCATAAATACAGTATTTTATGTAATAACGTCACGTTTCTTGTTGCCTTCATCTTTTATCATTTCACCTCACCTTTGCCATAAAATGTGCTACGATTACGAGGTTTACCCATATATGTATGAAAACCTATGTCACATTCGTAAATTATATGTAAAATATTGACATCGGTAAACAAAGGCAGAAAAGTGTTCAGTTTAACTTCGTCAGAGAAGAGTTATACACTGTACAGACCCTGGGATCCCAGTTTACAAATTTAGGATAAGATGAATGAATGCTTCAAAACCAATTTATTCCAGAGATGAGATGTGTCCGTTATCCGAACAACAGAAATTTTCGATACGGTTTGGACTCACATATCGTTATAGGATCCCAACAAAAATCTCTTCGAGAAAAGTGCGACGCAGTCTTTGAAATACAATCAGTCAAACAGTTCAATTCGAAAATTTGACGAAATTTGACGAAATTTGACGAAATTCGAAAATTTGACGAAATTCGAAAATTTGACGAAATTCGAAAATTCGACGAAATTTGAAAATTTGACGAAATTCGAAAATTTGACGAATTTTGAAAATTTGGTAACGAAGCTGAAAGCGTCAACTCTAGCGATATCATTCATTTTAGAAATTGTATTTCAAAGACTGCGTCGCACTTTTCTCGAAGAGATTTTTGTTGGGATATCAGTCGTTTTAGAAGTGTACTCAACACTGCTTTTTATAACAGTTTACAGTTTCAATTCGAAAATTTGACGAAATTTGACGAAATTCGAAAATTTGACGAAATTCGAAAATTTGACAAAATTCGAAAATTCGACGAAATTTGAAAATTTGACGAAATTCGAAAATTTGACGAAATTTGAAAATTTGACGAAATTCGAAAATTTGACGAAATTTGACGAAATTCGAAAATTTGACGAAAATTTGACGAAATTCGAAAATTTGACAAAATTTGACGAAATTCGAAAATTTGACGAAATTTGACGAAATTCGAAAATTTGACGAAATTCGAAAATTTGACGAAAATCGAAAATTTGACGAAATTTGACGAAATTCGAAAATTTGACGAAATTTGAAGAAATTCGAAAATTTGACGAAATTCGAAAATTTGACGAAATTCGAAAATTTGACGAAAGTAATTCTCTATCTGCCACCATTCAAGAAATATCTCCAAAACCCCAATTGACACACCCATTTCCAACTTTCGACCTTTTTCACATATGCCCCTCTGTTCTACTCGTAAAACTCTGAGACTTTGCCGAAGAAAGTAATTCTCTATCTCTCATAACCCAAAAAAATATTAGTCCTTTCATCCTACGCTCGAGTAGCTCAAAATTTGGTCACTCTAATCACTCTAGCCGAAACGAATCTGCCCCGATTTTTTTAACTATTTTTTTGTTCGAATCGTGTTGCGAATACCTTTCATTTGATGGGTCGCACGCCTCTGTAGGTTTCAATACAGCTAAGCTACAGCCGAAAACGCGTTCCCGACCCTCGAAAACCACACTCAGGAACCACTTCGAGGCCAATAAAACGAAATTCTGGTTTTTCCTGGGGTAATGGCGTATCACACTTTCATTTTTATGCCCACCCTGAGGTTCCTGCAAAATTTCATGGAGATTGGCTGACTAGTTTCCGAGATCGACCGTCGATAGATAGACAGATAGACAGATAGACAGATAGATAGAAACATACAGAGTAAGTTGAAAGATTTTGATTGTTTGGAAAACGTCAATTTGGTGTATTTTCTATCAAAATGACCAACTTCAAAACGATGTATCTCCGGCAATTTTAAAGTTACATAGTCGAGTGATAGCTCGTTTTGCTCGTATTTGAAGCGCGAATAAGATAGAATAGGATTTGTGGTGATACAGGCCAAAGGAAAGAAACTTAAATTCTCGCCTATATATAGTGGCCGCGTCTCAAAAAAAATTCAACGTTCTTTTTTTGGAAGTTAGACTGCGTCAAGTCCTCCGCTATCGCTCCGGACATGATTTTGTTTTGTTACGAGTCGAATTATGATCTCAAGGCAAAAAAATTGTATATTTTGTTACTCTTGATAAAAGTTTATCTTTTCAGTACTAGTCTCGGCTTCGCCTCGTTAGGACAAGCTTACGACGTGTACCGAAAAATTCCATCCAACAAATTTGGATTTGAACAGGGGCTGGTAAAAAAAAATGAAACATTTACTAATCAGCAACAATAACTTGTGTTCTAAGTTATTGTGACCTGGTTCCTCCATCTGTTATGTGTTCTAAAAAAAATTATCGTTTTACTAAAAAGTTTCATTCATTTCTTTCGATTAAAAAGCTTTCGACTAACGTGGCTTTTCGACCAGACGTGAAGCTTCAGCTGAAACGACAATAAAAATTAAAAACGGTAACGTTAGCGCATGCTGTTATCAAATTTATATGTGGCAATACTCCATACCACGGAGAGGAGAAACTTCATACATTATACACTTTGATACAAAATTTGCCATTGAAAAATCCAAGAGAATCGAATGAATGCATGAAACATTTGTGTTGTTTTTTTTTTTCCTTCATCAGTCTCGAACTTTACAGGTCTCAGTCTGTTTAGATCGTTCGAATTGTGAAAACGTATTGCCGTTCTCTGGTACTAATTTGCCCATACCGTGCGATTTTACTATACAATTTTTGCTGAGTGAAAGTCAGATAATATTTTGTATACAAAAAATTTATCAAAATAAATAAAATTTTGTTTCAATTAAATTTGCTCTTGAGTGCATTGTTTGTGGGTTTTTGGTTTAGTGTACAATAACAATATGAGTGCTGTAGAGGAGATCATTAACTATAAGCGGAGCCCTGACGAGGATTTTTATGCGATTTTAAATTGTGACGAGAGCTCATCTGTAAGTAAACAGTTTCTTGTTTCGATTTTGTTGATTTCGTTTGCCACTTTTAACTGGTCACTTAATGGTGATTCAAGTAAAACGTTTGTTTTTTTGGTTCAGCACTTTTTAGCAAGGCGATAAAAAAAAACTATTTTTCAATGGCCAATAGGTTCACTATATTACATAGAATCAAGGTAAACGACTAAGTTAGTTGTGACGAATTAAATTATTATATTGCATTGCTAGTACCTTTCAGAAACGGTAAATCATCTGTTACCGAAATCAACGACACAAATAAGCGTTGAACACTAGCTACTGTTCCGTTAAAATGTACGTTAAAACAAATGAAGTAAAAGATTGATCACAAACGAGGCGACACTTAGAACGAAAAAAGTAACAGATTAAATAGTTAAAATATCGAAAGCTATATACAGACACAACACATCTGTCATTATTTGAAGAAAGAAAAAACGAAAAACTGTTAATACAACTAAAAGTGTAATCGGGTCCCCAAAGGATTTCAAATCTATCCCGTGCGCTTTCATTTTAAAACGAACGAACGCTATCGGATCAATGAAGGTAATAGAATTGTGTAGTGACGAGAAGTGATTGATTTCAAATTGATTGAACTGAAGATCGGGGAACAATGATGCTACATTGAAGAATTTAATTATTTTGAAAAAGAAATGTTTTTTTTCCGTGCAGCCAGGGAAAAGATATAAAAACATAATGGAATGTGATCAGTGAGGTGATGGGAAAAAGGTTTTTCTTCACGGGAGTTTGAAAGCGTAAAGCTTCCCTTTTGAAATATACGATTTTTTTCAGTTTTTGAGTTTGATATCAGATTTGAATTGAATTGGGAGGACTTCCCCGGAACGAGGTTTCCGAGTTCCAGCACTTTTTTGCAATCAGCGAATGAGTGATTTAATTGAATTTTGTTTAATCTTCAGTCAGTGTATTTATTAGCATGGTACACTTACACCAAGCAAATATCATTTAGCGCCCAGCAGAATATTTTAGAATTAAAACAATTAAAAATTCTAAATTATTAATTCAATTCAAACGACCATTTCTCTTTTGGGATTTCTTCGGTACACATAGGTGCGTTGTTAAATAAAGCGGAATAAAATTCATGGTAAAGTTATACACACTCTGTGGATTAGTTCATGGGTTCAATCAACCGATGAGGTTAAGATAAAAGTAGTAAAACAAAACGATTTTACCTCTTTGTGCTCCGAACATATTTTACGCAATCAATTATTTATTTCTAAGAAAGGGCCGTTTGCACGGAGTGCGTTTAGTTCCTTCACTTTTGAAAATACGATAGAAAAAGCACCTGATCTCGTGGGACCGTTACCAGATAAACTACATGCACCTCGTAGTACAACGATCTTTTTATAATATTCATAATACTCGGCTATTCGCACTTAAAAACACTAAGTTAGTTTGAATAAATGCTTAAAATTTTTAAAAGTGATATCGCCAAAACATCGAACAAAATCAGACATTTTGGGACATGGTGTCACGGATTTTATTGAGCTATAGCTCATTCGATTCGTTGAACTGATGCGAGTAAAACGTAGTACTACGTTTGGTGAAATTTATTTTGTTGTCGACGATCGAGGTCAACCAAAAGGAGCCCAAAATCGTTTTTTTTGCAATTACTCGAGTAAAAACAATTCCGGGAAAAAACTATTTTCGCTACGTTTGAAGGTCTTGAAGAGACGCAAAATTTGAGTATACTTACCACCAGGTCCATGTTCACCTGAAGGTGATATTAATGACTTTAGATGAAAAACTAGGTGATTTTCCGAAGTGCCTGAGCGGCTGCAGTGACACAAGTCCGAGACATGGTATGTATTGTGAGAGAGGCCAGCCTCTGTAGTAACGTAACATGCAAAAACTTCGTTGGATAGGGTTCACTGCAAAGGGTTGGAGCGATTTTAGCGGAAGTCGACGAAATTTTATCCCTTTCTTTCGTTTGTTTTTCGCTTTTTTGAGGTTTTTTGTGCGGCTATTCATTATTTATTGCTGACAAGAGTGAGATCAACTAAAATAAAGAATTTTTCGATGTATTCACGTTGTTCTTATACTCTTGGAACCCAAATTTCGATCTATTTGGACTATTTTCTACATAAAAGTGGGATATGAAGCATTTTTGGACTTTTTTTGTGGCTATTCAATATTTATTTTCAATTAAATTGTTATCTGAAGTGAACTAAACTAAAATAAAGAATTACTTGATATATCCACGTTGGTTACGTACAGGCATCAATAACGTTATAACCGAAATGATTTCTGTTACTCGAATAACGTTATTCAAAAACCGAAATGAATTCGGTTACTCAAATAACGTTATTCAAAATCACGAACTAATTTCGGTTAATTTATCACAAATGCATGCAGATTAAACTAAAGATCACTTCCAAGGGCTGAAAAAATACAAACTCAAACTCACAGACACAATTAATCGATCTCTGTGGGTCGGGGTCCATTTTTGCATGGAAAAGTTTGGGGGACTCTCCGGTACATTGTTCGTTTTTAATCTCTGATCGATAGTGTACAAGGGTGCCACTCCATCCTCGTCCTAAACGATTTAGGTCGCTCAATGGCGAAATGTGTAACAAATGACAAATTGACGAATGTGGAATCGACATTTCTCCAAAATTACACATTACTCGCGTAAGGATAAGTTCGGTTTTTTCTCATCAGGATGTTCTCAAAAGAAGGATTTTTGGGTCTATATGTGTATCTAGGCGATTTACTTGCTGCAATTATTATATAGTAATTCACAAAAGCATACATATCAAACACTGGGTAATACTTGAGTATTAAACGAAAATCATGTCTAGTGCTTGGTCGTAGACCGGTGAAATCCTCTGAGTCGACTTCTTTTGGGATGTTTTTCAGACCACCTCAGTTGCACGCTGTCACAGCGGCTATGTAATGAATATAGTAGTCATAAAACTAGAATTCAAGCCATTTCAGGTACCCTCGTCCAACTTTAGGAAACTGTGGAAAGCTCTCGGGAAGGTGTATTGACATTTTTCCGTTATTGTAGAAAAGTCTAGACCCTAACCTTCAAAAACTAGTATTTTTATGGGTCTATTAAAAATAAAAGTTTTGTAGAGAAATAGTTATTTTCATCATAAGGAGAGAAATCACGAAATTACAGTATACATATGTTACGTATGCAAAAATAATTCTCGTTGGATACGAGTTCACATACATAATGTGATTGAGTGTGTTCTCTCCATAATGAACAAAAGTTTATACGCTTTATGATACGAAAAACAGAAAAAACAAAAAGAGCAAAAGAGAGTGAGAGAGTTAGCTCCGCCTTCGTATATATCAATTCAAAACAGGTACCATGCGAGTAAAACATCATTTTTATCCCTAGACCGGTTTACAAGGTCTGCTCAGAGAGAACCCAAAAAACTATAACTTTCCGATAACTTTCAGCGCGTGATTTCGTCTGTTTTCGTATCATGAAGCGTGTAAAATAAATGGCAAGTTCGTTTTACTCGAAAACTTAGCGAAATATAAATAATTTACGCTGTGACGAAACTGTAATAAATCATGAACAAGATGAAGCAGTGCTCAGAGAATTTAAACGATCTACCCCCTAACCCTAACTAGTGACTAGTAATAACAGCAGGTAAATCGCCTAGAAATATATTCACAAAAATCCTTCTTGTAGAATTTCCACCGATTTTCGTAATTTGTTACACATTTCGCCATTGAGCGACCTAAATCGTCTAGGATGGAGTGGCACCCTTGTACACTATCGATTAGAGACTAAAAAGGAACAACGTACCGGAGAGTGCCTAAAACTTGAATTTTTCCATACAAAAATGGACCCTGGCCCACAGAGATCGATTAATTGTGGCTGTGAGTTTGAGTTTGTGTTTTTTCAGCCCTTAGAAGTGATCTTTAGTGTAATCTGCAATAATTTGTGATAAATTAACCGACATTAGTTCGTGATTTTGAATAACGTTATTCGAATAACCGAATTCATTTCGGTTTTTGATTAACGTTATTCGAGTAACCGAATTGAATTCGGTTCCTGAATAACGTTATTCGAGTAACAGAAATCATTTCGGGTAATAATAACGTTATTGGGGATGCCTGGTTTCGTTACACTACTACCTGAATAAAAGGAATCACTTCGGTTAACCATGTCATATATTAAACAGTTTACTTGCTACAAATGTTGGACTGTGAGACACAAATCGATTGCTTGATTTCACGGCGGAGTAAAATAAACCAGATAGGAGCGATTGATTTGGCTGTGGACGTGCATTATCTAGTACCTCATTTTGCGAATAAAATTAATTCAATTTTTGACTTTTCCGAAATGAACCACTCCGGCCCGGTTTATTTACTATGCCGTGTTGATTTTCTACTTTTGATTGATTTTTTACTTAGATGAACACTGATGCTGATAAGCTATAGTTTTCTATAATGTCCTTGAACATCTTCATCTTAGCTCAATCGAATCGCAAAATAAATGATTTTGTTTTAAGTTATCATTAAAATAACTTTCGGTTATTTGGCAGCTGTAACATCATCTTTCTCACCTATATAACAGTTATTTAGCCACGGCAGGGGATTATTATGTCTATAAATACATTTTTAGGAATACGATTCGTTTACCGTTTTATTGAGTGAAAAGAAACGTAATGGCTTCTTGGACTATGCGGATGATTCAATTGAATTTAACCATGGAAATGGATTTTCTTTTTCTTGCAACAAAATTTGACTATGGCTAGTGGATTGAGCAGCGAAATGTGTGTAGCTCTCCGTATCTTGGTTGTGTGAATAGCAAAGAACAATTGCAAAATTCATTATACCACATCTAGCCTCAGGTCACATAACATCAAAGCGGTGTAAAGTCAAACCAAATTTTCTAATTTGTAAACTCGTTGCAAAGCAGAAACGCTAATGGGAATTTGAATAAAACGTTTTTTTTTTTTTTTTGAATGAGCTACATATCGAAAATGGGTGATAAGTAAGTGAATAGAGCTGAATTTATCTCGGCCTAAATCTGCTGGACTATCGGCGTCTGTTAATGGCTGATCGGCAGAAAACACATATTGAAAGAACGGGCAATTAACTTGATTCTAATAATTACCTCGGTGCCATCAATTCTCTTTTTTTATATCCTGAAAATCAATATCGAACTGTTCAATACATAATAGCAGATAGTATCTGCTGCAGATACTGTATTCACACATCAATATAGACCACTTTTGGTCGCTTTCGGTACAGTTAGATCGGTTATCACTACTTTGAATTAAAATCATATTATGATGTACGTTGTACGTGTTATAATTGACGCTGTTAAAAGCAGTGTAGTTAGCTGAGCGGGATAATTTCATAATTTCAATTGTATAATAGTTTTCCACAAATCAGGCGGGAAAATAGTTATATTTTGTCACCTCAGCTGAGACTTCGGAAGCCTTTGTAGTGAAAGGCGTTGTGTTGACATTGGGAAAAAATGTGGAAATTGCATTTCGATGGTGTTGTTTCTGGTCCGAGCGTAGCGAGGTGAACAAATAGCTATTCACGTACGCGATGATGAATAATCTCATTTTCCCCACTCAAAAGCTTTGAAAATATGGCATTTTGTTGAAGTTATGTCTGTTGACAACTCAGTCGAGAATTCGATTCGATCTCGAAATGTCTGAACAGTCACTTTCTGTGTGTTTATAGAAACGGTTTGATGTTTCTGTACTGTGGATTAAAGCGGTAAAAATCAAAGGGGGAAAACAGGAAATTTCAACTCGAGCTCTTGTTCGAAATTTTCTATTTTGTCCTATCGGAGATCGAAATAAGTATTCCGATGTAAGTAAAGAGTGTGTCACATTGATACTTCTGTTTAAATGTGAACCCGCCAGGCTCGAAAAAATTATTATAAAGAATGCCCGAACTGCCAGTGGCCGCATGCCTGTTTTTCTTATTCTGATTGAAAGAAATTTTCGAAATTCCTTTCTCTTTCTACACGATGTTACAATAATTTTTTAAATGTTCGGCACAGCTCAAATCATCGTAAAATTTCAAAACCTAAATTAAATTGACTGTTTCTTATTTACCAACGAAACAAATATATCTTACAATCATACCTGAACATAGGGCTGTGCTGGTTTCTGCGGATTAATTTATTTATAAACTTTTGGCGGTTGTGCCTTCCACTTTACTGGTTTCGGCGCGTATATGGATTTACTTGCACAGTGATTTATAACTTTCACCAAATATGCAACCCAACTCAATTAAAACTGTTTCAAGAACACACACACAATATTTGATTCGGTTAAAATTCCAAATTGACGGAAACATAAAACTGAAATCCGGTTGATAAATTAACAGAATGAAAATGGATTTTTCATGAAAAAAATGTGTGTGTGAATACCCGACAGCAAAACATTTTCAATTAATTTTCCCATTTTGAACCAGTCGATTAACAGCAAGACACTCATTTTGTTACGAATTCCATCTATTGTTATCGAGTAATTTCAGTCTGAATACAACTTATAATTAAATGAACCAGTGTTTGATCACGTTTACTTTCAAGAATCAAGCCCGCACGTTAGTAAGCGGGCGTGACGCAAGTCCACTACCAAAAATTTTTACAGCAACTTTTTGAGTTCTCCCCCTTAACTCCAACGACCCCCAAATTAAGATATTTGGAATCTAGGCGTCAATACGAGCTGAACGAGTTTCTATAGATTTTCCTGAAATTTTGGTTGTAGGCTAATAATGGCCCAAAAATGGAATTTTCAAAGGTTGGAAAAAACCCATATCTTGGAAGCTAGAGCTCTCTAAGGTCTCCATACAAATGCCATATAAAAGCCAATTTGTAAGTGTGTGTGTGTGTTGTATATTTTGTTGCATGATATTGATGGTAATGTGGTGAATGGTGTGTGTTGTTTTGGGATGTATTTCTTGTAGGGAATTGTTGGGATAATTAAGTATTAACTTCCACTAGGTCGGTTCCTAAATTTTGGGATGACAGGTGATTCCTCTGGAACTACCTAACTTACATCGGATTTTTTGACGGATTTGGGTTATTTTCGACATGAGTGAGGTGTTCCAAGGTTGGTTCAAATTTTGGGATGACAAATGTTTCCCCTGGCACTACCTAACTTCCATCGGATTTTTCGATGGATTTGAGTTATTTTCGACATGAGTGAGATCTTCCAAGGTTGGTTCCTAAATTTTGGAATGAAAGATGATTCCTCTGGCACTTTCCAACTTCCATCGGATTTTTCGATGGATTTGAGCTGTTGTCGACATGAGTGAGGTTTTCCAAGGTTGGTTCCTAAATTATTTATTTATTTATAGACCAAATAATCAGGATTTCTCCAAATAACATATTTAATCTTAAATGAAACAATAGAATAGAATAGACAAAATCAAAATCAAAAATCTAATCAGCATGAATTAACTAATACGAGCCAAAAAGGTCTAGAATTCGAACTTATTCTTGACCCGCGATTTGAATGAATGAAACGAATCAGTAAATAAATTTAACTCAGGAAAAAACGTGCCATGATTCCGCTGCATACGGTGTATCGGTTCATTATCCTCAATGTTGGACGAAACAGTTGGTAGGTAAAAGACTCGTTGATGTCGTAGGCGATGGATGACAGATGATTTTCCTAACTTCCATCGAACTTTTTGATGGATTTGGGTTATTTTCGCCATGTACCAAGATTGTTTTCTAGATTTTGGGATTCAGACTGATTTATCTGGAATTTTTTTAATTTTTATAATGTTTTTTGATGTTGTCGAAATGACATATTTACATACCACTTTTGTATATCAGTCAAAAAACCCTTAAAGGGTAAATGTGACGCAAGTCCTTTATCTTACTTACAAAATAACTGACATCACTCAAAAAATTTGTGAAAGAAAATTTTACAACAAGAAATTTGCGTCACAAGTGGCAGATGTTGAGGAACGTATTGTTAGGAAAATGGTTGAAAAATGTACTGAAAAAATTTAAACGAAAGAAAACCGAATCATCTGCTACTTGCGACGCAAACTTGTTGTAAAATTTTCTTTCACAAATTTTTTGGGTCAATTTTTTGTTGATAAAACTTTTGCGTACGACGCACAATGCGTCACCCCCAGCGATATCAGTTATTTTGTAAGCAAGATAAAGGACTAGCGTCACATTTACCCTTTAAGGGTTTTTTGACTGATAAGGTATACCTTCCAGCCACGGCATATTAAGAGGCATCGATGCTTTGCTGGAAAGCATACATTTTGGCGTTTTACTAGATTTTAGTTTACTTTTGATGATATCTTTCCACCAGAATCCTTCTTCGAAAATATAGGATCGCAATAACAACCACTAGTGTGTTAGCTTTAAATAAAAATTAGTTTTGGTTGTAGTCGTTTGACCAGCTGTGAGAAAACTGAGAAGCTTTGGAAAATGTCGTTAAACTGATCTAGAAACTGGTGACTTTACTCAGAGCCAGTCGAACGACTACAACCAAAACTAATTTTTATTTGAAGATAACAGATTCGTGGTCGTTATTGCGGTCGTACATTTTTTGAAAAGGATTCTGATGAACAGATATCATCAAAAAAGAAATACGAGACTCGCTACGATTTTAGCTAAGTACCAATGCCTCTTAAAGTAAACCGGCAGGAGCGGTTTATTTTCCGAAAATCAAATTAGATAGGACAAGTTGACTTTATAGAATGAACGAACACAATGAATTTCAAGTGAGAGGCTTGGTGAGAGCCGTCATATCCAATCTTTATAAATTCAAATTTGATGATTGCCGATGTTGTATGTACTGCAATAAATTGTCGTTTGTAAACACTTGCGGTCACTTATCAAAATCTATAAGTCTGAATTCACAGTCGTCCATTTTGCCTCGGTTTACGTGACGTTTCTACTGTTTAGAGGACTTCTGCTTTATTTATTCCAACTGTCAAGTAAACGCGATTGGAAAACGGAGAAAAAATTGACGCGACTGCTAGGCCACCTTATGAATTAAATGTCCCTCTTCACATCAACAACTCCTGCCTGTGTCTTTACTATGTCGTGCTCTAGCCATACATACAAAAATCAAAACTCAAATCTATATTTCGGTAAGTTTGTTTTTCGTTGAAATTGATATTGGATTTTTTGTTTAGTCACTTAACATCGATACTGTTGGTTAATAATAATTCCATTGAAATTTACACGTATGGAATAACCTATTTGCTATGCTTGTATTATGTATATAAAAACTGTGTAGTTGGTTGCAATGTATTTAATAACAAAAACCTAAAAGACACATATATGGCGTCAATAATACAGTTTTTCGTTCACAGAATTGATTGAGAGTATACATTCAGGCCAGATAAAAATAAAATTGACCAGGTATATGACAATGAATAACAAACTGAAACACAACAAGAGCATCTGCATTGTTTCGATTATTGTTTTGAGCTTTTATTTTTATTTTTTCATTGTTTTTTTTTTTGAGAAACAATAAAGATTCAATTCTGGAAACATGAAAACAATTTATTCTCAGAATTTAGTACAATTTATAGTCATACTGTGTAGATTACAATAGATCAAGAGCTGTCAACTTCTGGGACACATAATATTTTTCTGAACAAAATTAGAAACACAAAATTTTTGTCAAGTTAGATTTTTCCCTAAACAACAAAACAAGTGTCCTAGAAGTTGACAGTATGCGAAGTGCGCCCTACATTTTTTTTATTACATCTTTGACATCGTAAAATTTGAAGTTGCACAGCCAGAGGCACTGAAATTTCAGCATGAATTTGCTTTAGCTGTTTTTCAGCTGATCCACACATTCAATCAAAACTGTTTATACGGTTAAAACTGCTACAATGACGCGGTTGGTTTTTCTTTAAATGTCTCATATTTTATTTCCGAAATGTTTTCGTAACTGTCATTGTCTTTCACGGACATACCAATATAACTTGGCGAAAATCTTTTCTTCATCGGGATAATTTTGTTTGACGTTTTTGACAACAGCTGTTAGACCAGTGCAGTTGAGAATCCCTAGACAGAATATATTGGGGATGATATTGTGCATATTCTGTGAAGGTGTTTATAAAGCAGGTCGTGATTGATAATCTTTCGGAAATTTGCTACATAAGTTGGTCGATCGATTACACTGGTAGTGGCAGTTGGCAGTGGTGATTGTTTGTGTGGATCACTTGAAAAACAGCTGAAGCAAATTCATGCTGAAATTTCACTACTTTTAACTGCAAGGTCTGCAGACTGCGAGGATAGTGATGAATTGGAATTTCATTTTGATCATGATTCGCTATACTTGTTCGTGGTGCAAATTGATATAGTGCTCGTAGAGAATTGTATCAAGTACCATGCCCTGATGAGAAATGGTATTTTTGAACTGTATATTAATGCAACATGTCGAAAGACATATTTAATTTTCTCACAGATCGAAACAGTGGTCAAACGTACCTTAATTTACTTCTAACAGTAATAAAAAAATTAAGGGCACACTTCGCATACTGTCAACTTCTGGGACACCTTTTTTACAGGAAAATATAATTTGACGAAAGTTTGGTTAAAGCCAATTCAGTCTATCACATTCATGTTAAGGTAATTGATGGAGAGTTGACCTAGTGATAAGTGAATGTTAAGTTGTCTATGAAAATTGGCATACAAATAAAATCATAGGACATCTTACGATCCCATCAGTCTTGAGTTGTGCTATGACATTTTGTATTTTGTATAGGACAATAAAGTTGAGGCATTTCGACCTTTTCGACGCAGAACGCGTATGTCTGTAAAATGTGTCAATTATTATATAAAATTCACTTTGTCACAATAATAACACCGCACTGCACCACATTCTGTCAGCCAACGAAAGCTTGACAGAAGCCATTTGTAGCAGTGATAAGAAAACATTTGTTCGACCTGCTCCGCAGCTAGAACGATATCAGGCATGAGCGCCGCCGAAAATAAGCTGCCGATCAAGCCGCCGCCGGCCATTTTTGAGCAAGCCGCGCCGCAGCCGAGCCGGTGCCAAAAACACGGCTCAAGCCGGCTTGAAACGGCTGGAAAATGAAATAAAGATTTCGAAAGGTGAATGGGTGAAATAATTTTGAAAACCGAGATTCCTGTTGATCCTAAGCAGCTCAAGTACTTTTTGATTTTTTTTTTCAAAATAAGAAAATTTTCTTGAATTTTCATGAATTTTCCAGAATGGTATATTACGTCCTCGCTTCTAAGTTTGTTGTTTTGGCAAGTATGACCTTTGCGGAACGAGCCGAAGGCGCACAATCAGTTAATTCACAAATTTGAGAAAACTTTATCGATCTTTGCGAATTTTCTCGATTTTTTTTCTTTTCAATTTTTACTTGATTTTCGTGAGCTTTCGATTTCTTCTCGAAAACCGTTTTCTTAATGAGTTAAATGAGTGTACTGGAGCATGATTTTCCATTTAGTTCAAGTTTTGAGGCAATAAAACTTGACGTGTTAGTGAACCTTAGACTTAGAGACTTGCTTGTAACAAGACCAGTTCCACTTGCACTTTGAACAACCTAATCTACCTACATTTTCGCTTTCCGTACAATTTCATTTTCATGCTTACTAGTTCATTTTCCATGAATTTATCTAAACGTTTTTATTTAAAAAAAAAGTTAAAAGGAACCTCCAGCCGAGCCGTTTTAAGCCGGCTCAAGCCGACTTTTTCGCCGCCGCCGAGAAATTTTTTTCGGCTAGCCGCCGCCGAGGTTTCTCCGTCGGCGCTCATGCCTGAACTATATGTTTAGCCACATTTTATAACAGAAGAGTATCTTAAGACAGTGTAAAATCGAATATGTAGGTCAGCCATTTCAACGTTTTTTAATGGGCGGCTGTACGTTTCGATGTTTAGATGAACTTATATTTTTTTTTGCATTTTACAGGCATACCCTAGAACAATTTTTTGCTTAATATAATGTTTTAAGCCGAACTAAAATAGCTTGTCGGAATGCCGCAACAATATAGGACAACACTCTGTATTTTCATTACGACATTGGACATTTAGTTGATAAAATATCGATTATTTCCTAAGAATCGATTATCGATATTTTCAAAAAATCAATATCAATCGAATGTTTAATCGATAACCAATAAATATCGACTGATAATCGGTAAATATCGACCGATAAATCGATAATCGATAAAACATTCGATTGATATAGTATCGATTATTTGGAAATTTTATCATCGACACATATTTTTAGTGATCATGCCTAATTTAATTAAACAAAAATAATTAATAAAATTTCTGTTAAGTCAGAAAATATCGTAAGAAATTACGACAAAAGTTGTCAAAATAGGTCAATGCTCCATCAGTTACCCTATATACACGTATTTCACATTATAATATCGATATTAGCGTACCCGTTTAGTATGCAGCCTTTTATCTTTAAATTAAAATCCTTATCTTTTAAGAACACAAATCGCTTTATTGCATTGATTGCGGTGAATATATCGACATTAAACACGGTTTTTCGGAGTATTATACCGAACATTAATTCTGCCATAGATCATCTTCAAGGTACTTTCACACGTAACCTCACTTAAGTTTCGTTAAATGTTTCGTTCATTCATTCATTTGAGATTTTTTTTAACGTGAATGGCATTTCTAATCATCGTTGCACTCGTTGTGAAACGCTGGCCATATTCCCCAGTATCATAATTTATTATTTTCCTACACGCACCGGTAATATGAGCAACGCGAGAGTCCAATATTTTTCTTAGTGTTATACCGTTTCAATACGTACTGGTTCTTGTACCAGGCATAGGTTGAAAAATGAAGAATCTTTTCTTTTTTTTTGAACCATTGAAAAATGTGTTCAACAGTCTGCACAGTTGTAAATCAGAAAATCCATTAACATAAAGAATGGTGACATTGACACTAATATAGAGTAACATGCTCTTGGTAAAGGATAAAAATTGAATAATAAAATCTGAGGAAGTCCCGGTAAAAGCGTTTCTACATTATTTGTTTAGTTCATGTTTTTTTGCTGCAAATAATATCTCCTCACAGACATTGTCCCAGTTTACTTATCCATCCATTTAATTTCGATACAGAAAATGTAATTAAGATATTACAAAAACACTCAGATACATATTTGTCGTTCGTATAATAGTGTACTATATTACTAGGTCTCACCCTTTGGGCGGGTCAGGTCACTTGACTGACCATTTTTTCAATATGAAATGAAAACAAAATGAAAAACCAGACTCGATCATTTTATTTTGCTTATACCTTATTTTTGATCAATTTCATTCATTGTTGAACTTCCGAAGCATCATTGATACGAATGCCTACATTTAATATATCGATTACTCTATACATGACAACAAAATTTGACAGAAAAAGTTCTTCAAATAAACCTTCGAACGAAAGACCGAATGATCTTTGAGTTCTCATTTTTCTTACAAATTTGCAGCAAGATTTTCGTAAATAAATCGTAAATCGTAAATAAAATGCGACTCGTGTGAATTACGGCTCTCGCTCAGCTCTGGCCGCAAACTTCCCACTCGTATGAGCTATCTATTATTCTGTTTGATTGCCAAATTTGATTTTGTCAAATTGAATCAGAGTAGATGCGAAGTTTTACGAATATGGAACGATGAGAAGACTCTTTCACTTTGGTAAGAAAATAAAAAAACTTGCGATAGATGTTCTTCTCTTACAGTTTTGTACAAAAAAGGAAGTCCCATGGTACTTACTAAATTTACAAAACCTTCAATCGTGAATAAAATATGGATGGTAATAAACGACCGATAAATTAATTTAATTTTTTTGTCGTTTCTTCACTTTTGTCGTTTTTTTAGGATGAAGGATGAATTCCCTTAGAACTAACAAAACACCTTCTCGTTACATTTCGTAGAAGGATGAATTTCCTAGGAACGAACAAAACGCCTTCTCTTTACATTTTGTAAAGGGATGAATTCCCTAGGAACGGACAAAACGCCTTCTCATTACATTTCGTTGAAGAATGAATTCCCTAGGAACGACCCGCCTTTCAGAGCCTAAAGTAAGGATTTTCGACTGGGGTGCACTTTTCGCTAAAAGGCGCATTTTCTAAACGGAAAAGGCGCATACATTTAACGGAAATGGAGTATATGTTTAAAAAAAGAATATTTTCCCATATACTGAGGTTTCGGTTCTCAAATAACAAACTTACATTTCTTAACTTCAGAGTGTATGCCTCCATTTACCATAGCACCACGACTTTAATGCCCTGTAAACGTCGGTCGAGCGACTCAAATTCGTGAACTTTGCCTCACAGTCATAAAACACTGACAATAACACTAAGAAAAATGAAGCTAGAGACAGAGACTAACATAAGGAATCTTATGGAGGTTGGAAGTTTACGAAATGAAGTGCCAGTCTGACACTCAGAATTTCGTGTACTATTGTAAGAATGTATAGTAGGTTTTCAAAAATTTACGACAAATGTAGAATATATTTAAACTCATTTCTACACGGTAACATGAATAAATCTAAAGTGATCTTCTATTACTGAGCTCCTGAAGTAGAAGTGCAAGAATTTGCTAGCAGAATTATTTTCCTGTAAGTAGAGTTCCAAAAAAATTTACAGGATAAGTTCGTGAATGGATCCATTATTTTCAAAAGATCTTGTATCTCGTCGACACTTTAACTCGAGTAATTTTCAACCGTAGAAATTTTTGTTTCAACTCGCAATAAGAGTTTTAGTTTTAGAGAGATATATCCACTACCGTTAGATATTGCAAGTTTCTAGTGTGAAAATGTAAGGGTGAGCGCAGGTTTGTTATAAAAGCGAGGTAGAAAACCCAATCATTAATTTTCCGTGTTATCTACAATCGGTGTTATCTAATATGCATGGTCTGTGGTCTTTTTCATTTGAATCGTAGTTTGTATTTTTCTCACACTTTGCACTGAATATTTCTGATTGTCAATTGTCCAGGTAGTGCGATCCAACTCTTAATTTTGTTAATTTTTTGTAATATGCACCACTTTTACGTTTCATTTTAAAATGTAAAACATAAAAATCTAAGTAATAACGCGATGATTTGGTAAACAATTTAAAAGCAATTGATTTGAAATAAGCAATCATAATGGTTTTCATTTTTTTTCTGGTCTCAAAAATATTTCTTTTGAGGTATTTTTCTAAATATTTTTTGACAGGAAATAAGAGTCGTCCTCCGCCAGAGGACAGGAAAAGGCGTTGGAGCACCTCAGAGGGCGTCTGGTGCACTTTTCCCCCAACGATGTATGTTATTTTAGGCTCTGCCGCCTTTGCTTTATATTTCCAAAATCGACCAAGTGTGAAGGAAAGACAATTTTTTTTTACTTTTTACTGATTTACTGAAGAGGTGCCAGCGACATGTACCAGATTTCTATTGGTATTTTATTATTTTTTATCGGTAAAATTGAATTTTTCTATCGCTTCGCTCTGGCCGCAAACTTCACACTCGTATGGGAGTTGTAAATTTTTTTTTGATTGTTGGAATAATGAGTTTAAAACACAAGAGATGTTTATTGGTTAGAGGCTGGGCATGTACTGACGAAATTTTTCTTCCTCATTGTTTCATGCACATTATCGAAAACATACTTATACGATTTACACACACTACGCAACAAAATCAAAATTCATCAAAGTAATCTTTTTCGATTGAGGTTATAATCAACAGTATAAAATCCTGTTTTTCTGGAATAGCTTCCAGATCCTTCGTCCCATATAGCCCATCTTCGGACTTAGCCTCTGGATTTTAATTCCAAACGTTAAAGAAAAAAATTCATCCAAATTGGTTAATAATTACTCAAGTTATCGTACCCTCAACGATTTTTTGTTACCCACATTTAACGTTTTTCATAGCATTTCATCATACATTTTCAATCACAGTGAACTTTTTTGTTACCCACATATTTCGGTATTTTCTGGTGTAAGACCCTGACTTTCAGTCAAGGGAATTATATCGTGTTGCATCGTTCGGACCGTTTCATAAAAACATTCATACAATTAAACAAATCAATTTTATTCATCCTCATCACCGACTCCTTCAACAACGTCACAATAATCTAAAATATTGCTTATACATCCAATGTCGGACACTTTGCGGTTAAACTTTGTTGGTGTAAATGCGGTATTACTTATTAGTTATTGTGCCAATGAAAGCTTGAAAATTTGATTTCCACACACCACACATAATTACATAATTACATACTTGGCGTCTGGAATACACTGTTCTACGGGCCGGTATTTCAGCGATAAAAATCATGATTTGGGCAGGTAAAATTATGAAACATCACAACCCTCCCAGCTCAAACAAATACGTATAGCACAATACAATAATATGCCAACAAACATATTTATTTTACTCCAAACGTTACCATATATATCAGTGTTTCAGCGCTGATAACCGTTTATTATATCGACGACCTTTGGCACTACATAATACGTACGTACAGCATACGTTCCGTTTTAATTATGAATATATTTGTAATGAGAATGAAAAAAAAATCCGAAATGGAAGAAAAAAAAAATTATCGACGAGGATGGGATTCGAACCCACGCGTGCAGAGCACATTGGATTAGCAGTCCAACGCCTTAGACCACTCGGCCACCTCGTCGCGATGGTATCCGTCTCCCTGAAGGCCATCATTTTCTTACACCACAGTTGTCTCGGTCTTTGAACCCTATGTCGCACTGTCGTCTGTTGTTAAATTTAAATTTAAAGATTTTATTTACCCGAAACATCAATTCATTCCGCCAGGTATCAGTAACATTATAATACACAATTCGTATTTTGAATGTTTTGCTGGCGATAAGTTTTGCAATATATTCGATAATCAACGCAAAAGTTTATTCAAGTGTGTTTCAGTCAGCACATGAAGCCATTTCATAGTTTTATATGAGTGATTTTGTTGGTATTTTTCTTTTGATATTTTAAATTTTCTGTTTTTGTTTTGAAATAAAAATGAAATATGAAATTAATGTAACGAAATCGGTGGCAAGCGGATGGTAGATGAGCTTAGTGAACAAAAAAAAGTTAGAGGTACGATGCATACCGTCAGAATTTGTTTTATAAATAGAATCAATGTTAATACAGCAACACTGTATGTGTTTCGTTCGGAGCACTGCAGAACAATAAAAATTGTTTTGAGTATCATTTTTTTAGAGTCAATATTGTGAATGGGCACTAAACAAGTCATACATATGGATCATATGCATATACATGCATATACATCCGACGAATGTGCACATTTATGCTATTGTATTATTTGTGCTCGAACTGAGTTTTGAATTTTATTTATGATATGTGATGCTACAATTTACGATTCATTATAATGATAGTGTTTCTGTGTTCAGCTGGAGAAGACCCTAGACAGAATCTGATTTCATTGAGCCCCCTACTCCGTATATAGTGCCACTCATTTTTAGACCCAAATTATAGTAAGTCGATTTTGCTAATATTGCTCATACTACATAGGTCTCTAACTAACTTAGGTTCTTGGAGGTAGGCGGTCCACTGAAAAATGTCAACAATCGATGATACAATTTCCAAATAATCGATTCAATATCAATCGATTGTTTTATCGATAATCGATAAATTTCGACTGATAATCGTATGATCAGTTGATTTCTACCGATTATCAGTTGATATTTATTGAATTTATCAGCCGATAATTAACAGATTGTCATTATAACATTCGATATATTTTGACTTTTTGAAAATATTGTAGGGAATATTTTATCAATCGAATGAATTCCACTTACCAAAAAAAGTACTCCGTGTGAGTACTCCTCGGATTTAAGGTCTTTTGGTGATATTTATGGCAAAATAAACGATGGAAATGTAAATGACACGGCAAATGATAGGTATTGTCAATACCAATCCAGGAAAAAAAAGTTTTTTAAAATCGGGTGAGTGGACCGTGAGTTAGGGCCTTAGAAGTGAAAAGCTACTAGGGCCCTATGTGTATTTTACATAGAACTCAAGTAAATTTCATTCCTTTTTCGTAATTTTTGTGTCATTTGGAAGGTAATCAAAAGCCGAATAGAATGTTGTTGAAAAAAAAATTAAATTTGGGTCCTCGGACTAAGGCCGCTACTAGGGCCCTATGCGTATTTTACATATAACTCGAGCAAATTTCATCCGCTTTTCGTAATTTTTGTTTCATTTGGAAGGTAATCAAAGGCCGAATAGAATGCAGTTGAAAAAAAATAAATTTGGGTCCTCGGACTAAGGCCGCTACTAGGGCCCTATGTGTATTTTACATAGAACTCGAGCAAATTTCATCCGTTTTCCGTATTTTTTGTTTCATTTGGAGGGTAATCAAAGGCCGAATAGAATGTAGTTGAAAAAATAAATAAATTTGGGTCCTCGGACTAAGGCTGGTACTAGGGCCCTATGTGTATTTTACATACAACTCGCGTAAATTTCATCCGTTTGTCGTAATTTTTGTTTAATTTAGAAGGTAATCGAAGGCCGAATAGAATGTAGTTGAAAAAAAAAATAAATTTGGGTCCTCGGACTAAGGCCGGTACTAGGGCCCTATGTTTTAATTTTTGCTTTGTTTACTTGACAGCTCGCTCTTTCACTGAACACTTTTTTGTTGAGTGGAAACAATACTTAAGGCCCGTCATTGGGAAGTGACAGGACAGTTTCCCGAAAATGTATGGAAAATTTTATTACAAAAATTCACCGAAAAAATTCAAAGAAACTCACCTCTTATGCTTTCCATTGTATTCGGGCATAGTCTCTTTAGGTCGCCAAGGCATATTTGAACACTAAACACTTTTTACTCGATGCAAAAACAAAAAGTTCTTTTTTGTTTTGTCGCGACAAAAACACAGAAAATATTTCGACACAACTGTGACACTCCGCTACTATAAGTACTAGAATCAATGTTTGCTGTGTTCACTTCGGCGGTAAAATATTTTCATTCAAAAAAGTGTCGGACATTTAAAAACAATCATCAAACGGTTGACAAAGGGTAGCGTATACATTTAATAATGCTCATCGACCATTTTTTAAAGCTTTACGAGAGCTCAGCGGACATTCTCTCAACGATGGGAGAGCATTTATTAAAAATTTAGCCTCTCGTAAGACTGCGCTGAGCGTAAATAAATGTTCGTTCCTCTTTAGTAAGCTAAGAAGACTTCGTGAAGTCTAATTATGCCACCTCTTTGAATAAAAATATCGGCTGAGGTCGAATAATTCTCCGCTGAACTCTAATAATTCTTCGCTGAGCTTTAACAAACCTCCGCTGAGCTCTAATAATTCTCCGCTAGGCTTCAGGAAGTATCCGTTAGGCCTAAGCAAGTTGCAGGAAGGCTTAATGGAGCGAATCGGACACTCAGCGGAGATCTGCCAAAGCTAAGTGGAGTCTTATTAAATCATAGCAACAATTATTAGGTATCCGCTGATGCTTATTGAGTGTTCGCTTAGCTTCATTGCCTTACTACAACGTGCTAAGGTCTGACGGACTCTTACTGAAGCCTAGCGGAGAATTATTAGAACTCATTAGAGGTTTGTCAAAGCTCAGCGGAGAATTATTAGAGCTCAGCGGAGGTTTGTTAAAGCTCAGCGGAGAATTATTCGACCTCAGCCGATATTTTTGTTCGAAGAGCATAATTGTTGGCATAATTAGCCTCAGCGAAGTCTTGTTAGCTTACTAAAGAAGTGGGAGAGGTTACAATTTTAATAAATGTCTACCATCGTTGAAGTGTCGGACACTTTTTTGAATGAAAATATTTTACCGCCGAAGTGAACACAGCAAACATTCATTCTAGTCCTTATAATAGCGGAGTGTCACAGTTGTGTCGAAATATTTTCTGTGTTTTATCGCGACAAAACAAAAAACAAAATTTTGTTTTTGCATCGAGTAAAAAGTGTTTTAGTGTTTAAATATGCCATGGGGACATAAAGAGACGGTGCACGAATACAATGGAAAGCATCATGGGTGAATTTATTTGAATTTTTTCGGTGAATTTTTGTGATTTTTGTGACGGGCCTTAAGCCCTGATTTCCATTTTCTATCCGTTTTCTCTTTAAAAATAGAAAAGTAACGGGGTTTAGGTAAACGGAGTGTTTTTTTGTAAGTGGAAACCATATTTAAGAACCGGAGCCGAACTGGCCTTAATGAAAAACGGACGGAACTCTAGGTCATTAGTTTTGTCAGGTAACGTCTGTACGCGAACTCCATTGACGAAAATATGTACGTAAAACGTATATACGAAACAAAAACGTACGTACAAAGACGTATGTTGAGAATTTTACTGTTTCTCTTTGAATTGCCGGTTGGCCGTATTGATACTTACTACTAAGCATTGGTGACTGGAAGGGATATTCTCCCCGCACTAGTAGTGCCAGAAACCTCTGCACAGAAATAAACATTTATTTAGGGCTGTTGCCCGTTCAACGTTCAAGTTTATTCTGATCGAAACTGTTCGTACAGCAGCTCTATTTAAACAACTTTCTGAGCCTCACGCAACGCTCTCCTCTTTTCGATCAGATCCTGAGTAATTTGTAAACAGTCTCACAAAACGAAAAAAAAACGATGAGTACACTGGTTACAAAAGCTTCGAGTGATACAAAAAAAAACCATGAATGACCAGGCGGTTTTATTCAAGAAATTATTCATACTTCATTCGAGGTAATAGCACCAACCAGTTGTAACATTCGACGTTCCCTTTTCCTTGAATTTAGACGACTTGCAAAAAATTAAGTGGTTTGGGGATGCCCTCTCTTTCAATAAAAATGAAATGAGACTTTAATGACTCAATGAAATCTTTTCAAATGTTTAATTTATGCCATTCCCATCGAAATTGCCATCGAACTATAAATTACAATTTTCGCGTTCGTTTTTTCATCTCATTTTCTTTTCTTTTTATTAAACTTCTCCTTAGGTAGGACACGTTTCTGAAGCACTCTTCATGCAACGACAAGCGTATATTATTGATGATATACAATTTTCCAAGTTGACAGTGTTCCCTCTTCTACTTTTTCGATGATTCTACTTTAATTTCTTGTTAGAAAACTTTTCGATCTGGCTGAGACATCATCAAAAATACATTTCCAGCTTATTGAATATTGGAAGAATTGAGGAATGAAATAATTGGGAAAAAATGTGCAAAATGAAAATAAAGCAGCAATATAAACCATCAAACGATTTGAGGTTTTGAATGGAGGATACTTTTTTTTCCAATTATAAATCCCTTGAACAGAATTAACGCACATCCATACCACACATATATAGCACACGTTAGTCAACTCAATGGAAATCTAATAAGATACGGTGTAAAATTGGGTAAATAAGTGAAATTCAATACCTGGTAACAACTTTACATGAGAGCGAAACGCCATGCTATATTGGGTCGTGTTCAGCTTCGAGTAAAGTGTAAAAAGTGCTCTAGACATATTATAGCACCACTTTCACCAATAAATTAAAAAAAACAGACTCAAGTTTCTTTCAAAGAAACGAAAGTAGTTTGCGTATTTGAACGTAATTTGAGTCCCGAAAGCAGTAGAGAGACTTATTTTATATTTATTCTCTGGTAACTTGTGTGAGTTCATTTCAATTATTCCTAATAAGGGAATGCCATTAGAAAACAAGCAAAACAGTAACGAAATGTTTTAGACCTAAGGTCAAGCTCAGACAAGTCAATTGGCGAAATTAATCACCAAAAACATTTGAACCAATTTACAAAACTATTATCTTACCTCTTACCTTTACGCTAATTAAAAATTACATAAACCAATATTTAAGTCCACTCCATTTGATTTAGATTTTTTTCGTATAAGCAATTTTCCCTCTCAAGAGATGTCGCTGTTTATATTGTACGATGATTGGTTCAGCATCATTTCTCCACTATGCATTCTATCGTTCAAAAGTATTCGATCATATGGCCTTTTCAGTGTAAATTACCAAACTTCAGGAGACCGCCTAAAATCGGAATGGTCCCGGATTTTCACGAAAGATGGCGCATTGGATAGCTTGATCCTTAAACTTTAAGGGAAAAATAAAAAAGGAAAATTGACCTACTGTGAAAATTTGCAGAAATTTTAATTTTCCCGAAGGTCTGCATAGCCGGGAAACGTCGTTGTTCGACCACTATGCATTTTATGAAAAAATGTAATAGAATCTAATTTAATAGAATCTATTCCATTTGAACTTAAGGTACAAAAGCAGAGAGATGCTAAGATGACGGCTGCGACCAGCCGTCATCTTAGCATCTCTCTCTGTCCAAAAGTATCTTTCCCTACGGCCATAAAAGAATTTTATTTTATGTGATGGATAATATGTTGAGTCCAATAATCTATATCTTCTTGTCTCCTGAATTATGTCTAAATTTTACAATTAGACCCGATCGTAAGTGTTGTATGTATAAATATTGAATTTGAAACATTTTGCTGATGAGTGTTCTGGGGCTATTTTAATTCTGTATTAATTGCAGAAGTACCTAAATTGAATCCCTAATGAAACGAAACCCTCAAAGTGAAAATTCGTCATAGCTATACACCACTTATATATTCATCTATAATATACGTTCGAGAGCATTCCTTTACGAACATATAACTTTCAATATCCTCCTTAATCCATAGTACAAGTGAGTGTTCGACTAAATCATTTGAAAAGGAAAACTAATTAATGAAGACATCAAATTGCTAAGAGGGTTAGATTTTCGTTTCTTTTGTCGACTCATGTAACAAAGTTTAACATAAAATCATTTTAAAATGTAAACAAATTTAAAAAAAAAACTTTTAACCTCAAAACAATTTTATTTTTAATTTTTCATGAGTTATGTTTGTTCCATATTAGTTTCAAATATATTTCACGTAAGAGTAAAGACTCTTTTTACTCTTCTTCCAATTCCACGTAACAAGTAAGTGAAACGTCAGTTCCACGTAACATGTAAGTGAAGCGTCGAAAGCACAGAAAACGATGTGGAAAACGTAAAAAATATAAAAAGTTCTTTTTTTCGGAACGTTTTAATTTTAAAACAGCAACGTCATTGACGAGAATCAAATTGCAAATAATATTCCCCGCGATATTTGTGTAGCATAGTTTAGTATTTGTATTAGTCATCAAGGTTGTTAACATCTTTTCTTGCTCTTTTCTTATGTCGCGCTTTCCGCTGGTTTTACTATATGCAAAAGTAAATAATTGAGATCGTCCACATAGAGACAGAACCATCTCTTCACGGGTGTACCACTTTACCATAAAAATTGTCGTAAAATACCATCGATGGCAATTGCCGAAGACAATTAAAAGTTACTATAACAGAAAATCGTTGTTGCCGAAAACTATAACATTCATAAAATTAAAAAACGATTCGATGTTTTTGGAACAACATTCAACAGGGCTGGTACAAAAATCAAAAATGTTCTAAGGCAGCGACAATAAAAGTTGTTCTAAGTTACACCCCTGTGCATTTCTTGTCGCATTCATTCTATGTTCTACAACTTGTATTTTATTGTAATTGGTTATTCGAAACATACTTCAGTATCGAATATTTTTATATTTACTTTTCGTCTTCCAGTTTCCTTTGTTGCATTTTTCGTTAAAAGAAATTTTTCCAATTTAGTTTTTGTTGATAGGAAAGTAAATACAATCGGAAACTACATCAATAAAAGACTGTACCTCGTATATGAACGTAGCGTCTCTGAAGATTTACAATAAAATTGGACGAAAATACGAAATCTGGAATAGTTATTAAAAATTGGTATTAATTTTGTTAATTGGATGGATAGTGAAATTTGATACGCGCCCTAGGAGTAAACATTTATGGTTCGTAAAGTTCGTGAGTATGGTGATTTCGTAGACTTTTGATATAAAATATATGGAAAAAGCGACAAAAGTTCACGAAATTGCCATACATACGATCTTCACGGCGGGAAATGTAAACTAAGCGGAAGAGGTATAGGTAGAGATAAGTGAAATTCAACATGTTTACAGTTTTGAGTAGGTGTTGTGGTTTGTAATCACACAAAATTTGTTTAACAAATGAAAATCTAGATTTTTTACTTTAGTATTTCACTTTTGTTGCGAGAGCGTGATTAAAAAAAATTCAGAAAATCATGCCCGCACGTTAGTAAGCGGGCGTGACGCAAGTCCACTACCAAAAATGTTTTACAAAAATGTTTTTGAGGACGGCGGAGCATATTTACAGCAACTTTTTGACTTTTCTACCCCTTGGCCCTAATGGCCACCAAACTGAGATATCTGGAATCTAGGAATCCATACGAGGTTGGTTCCTAAATTTTGGGATGAGAGATGATTCCTCTCGTACTTCCAAACTTTCATCGGATTTTTCGATGGATCTGGGTTGTTTTCGATATAAGTGAGGTGTTCCGAGGCTGGTTCATAAATTTTGGGATGATAGATGACTCCTCTGGCACTTCCTAACTTCCATCGGAGTTTTCGATGGATCTGGGTTGTTTTCGATATAAGGTAAGTGTTCCGAGGTAGGTTCCTAAATTTTGGGATGAGAGATGATTCCTCTGGCACTTCCTAACTTCCATCGGATTTTTCGATGGATATGGGCTGTTTTCCATATAAGTGAGGTGTTCTGAGGTTGGTTCCTAAATTTTGGGATGAGAGATAATTCCTCTGGCACTTCCTAACTTCCATCGGATTTTTCGATGGATTTGAGTTATTTTCGATATAAGTGAGGTGTTCCAAGGTTGGTTCCTAAATTTTGAAATGGAAGATGAATCCTCTGGCACTTCCCAACTTCCATCGGGTTTTTCGATGGATTTGAGCTGTTGTCGACATGTGATGCTTACAAAGCTAGTGACACTTACCCATAAACTTCCAAAAGAACTGATATCCACCAAAAAACCCTAAAGGGTGAAAGTGTGACGCAAGTCCCTGTTTCTACTTACAAAATAACTGATATCGCTGAGGGTGACGCTTTCTGAGACGAAAGTTTTATCAACAAAAAATTGACCCAAAAAATGTAAGAAAGAAAATTTTAGAAAAAATTGCGGCACATGTGGCAGATGATTGACATATTTTTCCCTGTTTCAACTATTTTCCTAACATTAGTTTCCTCAACATCTGCCACTTGTGACGCAATTTTTTCTAAAATTTTCTTTCTTAAATTTTTTGAGTCAATTTTTTGTTGATAAAACTTTCGTCTCAGAAAGCGTCACCCTCAGCGATATCAGTTATTTTGTAAGTAGAAACAGGGTCTTGCGTCACACTTTCACCCTTTAGGGTTTTTTGGCGGATATAAATCTAGATTTCCATTTGTTCAACGAAATTTTTGTGGAATCAATTACAAACCAAAAACGACTCCCAAATTAGAAAACACTTCGTCTACATTTTAAAGTGAATTTAAAATTTTAAATTTGTGCCACCTTAGAGGCTCTCGTTTTTATACTTGTGGCGGTTCAAAAAATGTTGTTTATTTTGTTGAAGATCATATTAGAGAGTCTAAATATCCGTTAAAAAAATCTGTTCTAGTGCTATGTCAATTTTGTTTATTTTCACTCGATGTCGGCTTTAATGTCGAAAACTAATCTTTTTTATTTTTATTTTTATTACTCACCAAACAGAGGAAACTCACCAGTACCGAAAGCACATGTGCTTATCAGTGAGATTGTTCGTACAAAATTTTCCTCACTACCTCAGTGAGATGATTTCGTTCCATTTTTTTTAACTCGTATGTGTGAGTTTTTGGCTTTCTGATTGTATCTCTTGCACTTTTGCTAACATTTACAAGGATGTTCCCTAATCAGCATCATTATATTTCAAAATAGCGAACCATTTTTCCGTCACAGTTCAATCGATTCATTTTCTTCGCTTGGAATTTTCGAATCAAAGCTACAGAAGTGATTTGGAAAGTGAGAATGGTATTATATTCAGCATATCTTCGATGGGTGTTACGTATAGGTGTGTAGTCAAAGCTCATGTTTGCTCACGTTTCACTTTCACAGAATCTTTAGAATAAATCGGCATCAAATGCGCAATAAATTTATTCTAAATCGCAGATTTTCCCAAAACTTTTGGTTCGGATTATTCATAAAACCATGTGTGTGCTGTGCTTCTAGGAAAAAATACAATGAAACCGAAAATGAATTTACATATTTGTGTTTGCAAACACTTAAATTCTGATGTGTATAAAAAGCCATAGAAACGGTAACGGAATACCTGCTTTATGCAAATTAATAACGAGAAAAAAAAACTTTCTCCACTGGTACAGCACCGTACATATTATATACACTTCTACACACCACTCAAAAATATGTCTTCGCATTTCCATCAAAAGCACTGGCATGCTGGAAAATATAATTGCTGAGAAATGCGATAATAAGCAATTTCCCCCAAAACAGCAATGATTGAGATTTATTTGGTCTTGTTAACGATGGTGGTAGGATGGGATCCCAAAATTTTTTTTTTTTTTCTAAATTCGATATGCCGACGAAAAACGTTCCCTTCCAAACTGTTATTTCGTTCTGTTCATTTGAACCATATTCATTCCATCCATTATTAATCGAATCGTAAGAGAAATATTTATTTTAATTGAGTTGCGTGTAAAAGTTTACATGTTACATGACCATTGATTCTCGCAAGTCATCCCATATATCGAGCGGAAATCGTTCCAGAATGCGAACCAACCGATTGCCCTTCCTCGCTGTTGAAACCAAGACTCCCGTTTTAACCTAGTTGACCGAATTTATTCTGATTGTATTCTTAACATTAATTGCCCTGAATTTTTTTTATGGAAAATATCAACACACTCTCTAGCAAACAAACTCCATTTTGACGCTGTCAAAATACCTTTCTTCATTTCAATTTAACTGCTTTCTCTTCGTTTGACTTTGCACACAAAATCTCTGTGAAAGATATAATACACAACTTTACCCACCACATGGTTCAAAATTATTAGTACATTTCGGTATCAATTTACTGATGTCAGCGCTCCGAACAGGTCAGGTCAACCTGATATGCATGTTAACCTGATTTGACCTGAAATTTAATTTATTTATTTCTTGGTTTTAATCGTCTACTTAACAAAGCCGACCAATTACCTGACCTGACCTTAAATTATCTACCTGTTTCAGCCTGACCTGAGAAAACCTGACTAGACCTGCAGACCTGAAATCAAACTACTTCGTTTTTTTTCGCATGTTCTTTCCTCGATTATTTTTGGTAAATCACCGATGAAAGAATTGGCTTCGGTACAAACGTTTATTAGACACTACAGCTGAAATTGATAGGTCCACCATATAAATTTTGGCTGTACTGTTCAATGATCTTTTCATTGCTTCATTGTTATTTATTTCGCAACATAGAGCGCAAAGAATGATCGATTATGAAAACGAAACGAGCAAAATGGTCCTGCAGGTTTCATGTCAGTGATTAAATTTACTTTTTGGAAGTACTTTTACAACGTGACATACATTGACGAAAAACCTCCTTCATCTCACAGTTTTGTCGTGGAACTTCCCACATCTTCCGCTCGAGTGTGGCATATTTCATTAGCGTAAAGCTGAAACGTAAAAAATCAATGACGACCATAGTAAAGAAATTAATTGACTCCAATAGAAGGCCTTTGTAAAACGATTACAAATTTCCATAAAAATATTGCTTGAGACAACGAACGCCCAAAGGGAAACCGACCGAAAACCTTCGTTACAATATCCAGGGATTATGCTAATAAATGACGACAAAATGATACTCATTCCAACTTTGCTAAAGTGAATATATTCATTCATTCATTGGATATATTCGTTTAGTCTAGCACCAAATCGTAGTAAAAACAGTAAATGGTTTTTTCGATGGAAATTTTGCGTTAACCGGATTGAACTAATCCTATTGATTGGTAGTAAATACATCGGACATGTGAGTGACTTTGAGCAGATAAATCTCTGTAAAAAAAATGGGAACGAGGAATACATTCGACAATTTATCGATCGTTAAATTACAAAATCAGAATGAGATAGAACAAAGTTATAACGTTTATTCTGGTTATAGGTCGCAGACGGAAATTTCAAGGCAGAAATCGCGCTCTATTTGTATTTTTTTTTAAAAAGCTATACTAGATCAAAGGTACCAAGGAGAATCCTCAAAACGTAAAGGGTGAAAGTCCTTAGAAATCCTGCCAAAACGGTTAAATATCCTCTTAAAACCAGAGAAAGTTCTCAGGAGATTTCCTTTTGGAAAATTTTTTGTCAACCAAATGTGCAAATATCCATCCGCCCATAACCTCATAATATGTACAGCCAAGAACAAAATTGAAAATGTGATTAATTAAAATTGCCAATTATTTTCATCTTAATTTTAAATTAATGTTTTTAAGATAAATGGTAATAAGGATATTATCATTCGCAGCTGTAAAAGTATACTCTGTTTATTCCCGTTGTCATAACATTATTATTACTTTGGTATCATCCGCAAAGCATTGCCAAAAAATATGCTAATATCATTGTTTTATGATGATTTTGATATTACGAATTTTTCTTGTATAAGCACAAGGTGAATGGAAATTTGAATATTTACCTGGTTACGTTTACATATAAATTCATTGCGATGGGATGAATTTTTAGCCCCGTACGAAGTACGAAGGGGCTTATAGGATTACGATGCCGTGTGTAATTGATGGAATTCGAAGCAGACGGTAAGGGCAAAGTGTTTGCCTATGTTCATAGATGACGAATCCGCAATAAAAATTTGGGCCGTCTGTCCGTCTGTCTGTCACGTCGATATCTTGAGTAAATCAAATCCGATTTCAAAATTTTTTTTCCCTGAAAGATAGTCAAAATAGTGAGGCTAAGTTCGAAGATGGGCATATTAGGGTCGGCCCTTCGTGAGTTAGGGCCACCTAAGTGATTTAAGGTCTTTTGGTGATATTTATGGCAAAATAAACGATGGAAATGTAAATGACACGGCAAATGATAGGTATTGTCAATACCAGGAAAAAAAAGTTTTTTAAAATCGGGTGAGTGGACCGTGAGTTAGGGCCTTAGAAGTGAAAAGCTACTAGGGCCCTATGTGTATTTTACATATAACTCAAGTAAATTTAATCCGTTTTTCGTAATTTTTGTTTCATTTGGAAGGTAATCGAACGCCGAATAGAAAGTTGTTGAAAAAAAAATTAAATTTGGGTCCTTGGACCAAGGCCACTACTAGGGCCCTATGTGTATTTTACATTGAACTCGAGTAAATTTCATTCGTTTTTCGTAATTTTTGTGTCATTTGGAAGGTAATCAAAGGCCGAATAGAATGTTGTTGAAAAAAAAATTAAATTTGGGTCCTCGGACTAAGGCCGCTACTAGGGCCCTATGTGTATTTTACATATAACTCGAGCAAATTTCATCCGTTTTTCGTAATTTTTGTTTCATTTGGAAGGTAATCAAAGGCCGAATGGAATGTTGTTGAAAAAAAAATTAAATTTGGGTCCTCGGACTAAGGCCGCTACTAGGGCCCTATGTGTATTTTACATATAACTCGAGCAAATTTCATCCGTTTTTCGTAATTTTTGTTTCATTTGGAAGGTAATCAAAGGCCGAATAGAATGTATTTGAAAAAAAAAATTAAATTTGGGTCCTCGGACTGAGGCCGATACTAGGCCCTATGTGTATTTATACTAAATAAATTTAAATTTTAGGGCTATTTGAAATTTTTGTTTTATTTGAAAGGAACGTCGTACGGGGCTTCGTAATTGCGCTATGCGCAATTTCTAAAAGGTACACATTTCATAATAATTTGACTTCAACTACGTTTACGGGTGCAATAGGTCTACGGTCAAAGTAGGGTGACAGACGCACTAGGGTCACGTACGCAATAGATATACGGGTTTGTACGGGGCTCAGTCGCAGCAGACGCTCCGACTGTTCTGATGGCTCGTTTTTCTTCTGCATAACTCAACTAATTTTCTTCGTTCCATCAATGCTATCAATTCAAATTTAGATATTAATTCCGTGCATGGTAGAAAGGGGGAAAGATATTACAATTTTTAACGAAAATTCACAAAAGTGATCTCACCGTCGACTCGAGTATCCAAACAATATAATGGTCAAAACAACCGCTTCCAAAATCATCTACCTCAAAAAAATTCACAGTTCCGGTCATATATCCTAAAATGGATCCGTCATGTAATGAATCACTTCCGCTGCATCCGAATGTAATCTACCAATTGTCTCACTTTCCATTAGGTAATTAATTGAATGATGGAATGGATTGTTTGATGCGTGTTTTTCGACAACTTTCCTACATTAAGGCGTCATTCATAAATAACGTCCGATGCTGGGACGAGAGAAAGTTTAAAAGCTTAGGAAAGCATGGAGAGTGGAGTGAAAAACTTACGAAAAGTGTGGAACGTCCTTAAGAATAGCACTTAATTCACAGTTTCATCTTGCCCACAATTTCGATACTTCGAATAATTTTGTGACAAAACAAAATGTGATAGTTTGCAAACTGTTTGGAGTTAGTTTTCGCCTCAATGGGTATGATAAATTACGTTCAAATAAAGCATACACAGCTTTTAGCTTAGAATATCAATTCAAATAACGTTTGCTTAACTTGAAAGGCCTATATTATAGTACTGAAGTTAATTGATCCTACAATAGTTTTGCATTCAACGTCTAAATCCATACAGACATCGTTCTTAATTTCGTATCAAAAACATCAAAGGCTAATGTATATATTGAGGCGCTTTATCCGTGTATCATCAGGATACACACAATAGCAGCACAAAGACTTTTTTTGTTCAATTGCTCAACGAACGAAACGAGGATATTAGTTAGTCGGTATCGATTGGCAATGGTAAGATTTTTTGTTTTGTCTCTTGCCTGTAATTATTATAATGAGCGTTTTAATGCTCATTTTTCAATATTTTTGTATGAACATTTTGTGAATGTACGAAATTGTTTCTACTAATGAGTTCGAAAGACACGAAACTTTATTTAGTTACTACTCCTCCGCATATATTCACTATAGCAATGCAACAAAGACGAATGTTGCTTTGGCCTTTCGTTATCCAGCCCTAGACCGGGGGCCTAGACTATGGAGCGTATTTATAGCATTTTCCAGAAAATAATAAATTCTGTCATTCAACGTACGTTCTCAGAAAACGAAACCAATTTCATTTAAAGCACAGAAAATTTTATTAATGAACATAAAATTGAACACGCTCAACTGAATTTAATATCATAATGTCCATGTGTACATCAGGGACTATTTTTGGGAAAATATCTGTCCATATTTCCTTGAATTTTCCCGCATTTTTCCTAGATTTTTCCTGACTACTTTGCCCCGTAAAAAATTTCACTTTCCACTCCGTTTCTCTGATGCTATTTCAAATGTGAAATCTACGAAGCTGTATTGGTTAGATACCAAAGTGGGATTTTTTCCGTGTGCAAAACAGTAATTTTCGCAATGAATGTTTTTGGGAAATCTTGGAAAAGTGTGAGAAAATTCGGTATAATTCAAGAAAATATGGAAAATATTTTCCCAAAAATAGCCTCTGATAGCCTCTATCAGAAGTTGATTTTTTTTTAGATTTCTCTCTCGTTGAATTGATTTGTTCTGTCTCGGTTGAAAATAAAACTCAAAAATGCAGTATCGAGACGTTTAAAACGCATCGAGAAATGCTGTGAATGGGTAGTATGAGGGTCTCAAGTATTGCAGTTCGATGAATATCATTAGCCCCGTACGAAGTACAAAGGGGCTTATAGTATTACGATGCCGTGTGTAATTGATGAAATTCGAAGCAGACGGTAAGGGCAAAGTGTTTGCCTATGTTCATAGATGACGAATCTGCAATAAAAATTTTGTCTGTCCGTCTGTCCGTCTGTCACGTCGATATCTTGAGTAAATCAAATCCGATTTCAAAAAAAAAATTTCCCTGAAAGATAGTCGAAATAGTGAGGCTAAGTTCGAAGATGGGCATATTCGGGTCGGCCCTTCGTGAGTTAGGGCCACCTAAGTGATGCAAGGTCTTTTGGTGATATTTATGGCAAAATAAACGATGGAAATGTAAATGATAGGTATTGTCAATACCAATCCAGGAAAAAAAAGTTTTTTAAAATCGGGTGAGTGGACCGTGAGTTAGGGCCTTAGAAGTGAAAAGCTTCTAGGGCCCGATATGTATTTTACATAGAACTCGAGTAAATTTCATTCGTTTTTCGTAATTTTTGTTTGATTTGGAAGGTAATCGAAGGCCGAATAGAATGTTGTTGAAAAAAAATTAAATTTGGGTCCTTGGCCTAAGGCCGCTACTAGAGCCCTATGCGTATTTTACATACAACTCGAGTAAATTTCATCCGTTTTTCGTAATTTTTGTTTCATTTGAAAAATAATCGAACACCGAATAGAATGTTTTTGAAAAAAATTAAATTTGGGTCCTTGGCCTAAGGCCGCTACTAGGGCCCTATGTGTATTTCACATATAACTCGAGTAAATTTCATCCGTTTTTCGTAATTTTTGTTTCATTTGGAAGGTAATCAAAGGCCGAATAGAATGTTGTTGAAAAAAAAATTAAATTTGGGTCCTTGGACTAAGGCCACTACTAGGGCCCTATGTGTATTTTACATATAACTCGAGCAAATTTCATCCGTTTTTCGTAATTTTTGTTTCATTTGCGAGGTAATCAAAGGCCGAATAGAATGTAGTTGAAAAAAAAATTAAATTTGGGTCCTTGGACTAAGGCCCTTACTAGGGCCCTATGTGTATTTTACATATAACTCGAGCAAATTTCATCCGTTTTTCGTAATTTTTGTTTCATTTGAAAGATAATCGAACACCGAATAGAATGTTTTTGAAAAAAATTAAATTTGGGTCCTTGGCCTAAGGCCGCTACTAGGGCCCTATGTGTATTTTACATATAACTCGAGCAAATTTCATCCGTTTTTCGTAATTTTTGTTTCATTTGCGAGGTAATCAAAGGCCGAATAGAATGTAGTTGAAAAAAAAAATTAAATTTGGGTCCTTGGACTAAGGCCCTTACTAGGGCCCTATGTGTATTTTACATATAACTCGAGCAAATTTCATCCGTTTTTCGTAATTTTTGTTTCATTTGAAAGATAATCGAACACCGAATAGAATGTTTTTGAAAAAAATTAAATTTGGGTCCTTGGCCTAAGGCCGCTACTAGGGCCCTATGTGTATTTCACATATAACTCGAGTAAATTTCATCCGTTTTTCGTAATTTTTGTTTCATTTGGAAGGTAATCAAAGGCCGAATAGAATGTAGTTGAAAAAAAAATTAAATTTGGGTCCTTGGACTAAGGCCCTTACTAGGGCCCTATGTGTATTTTACATATAACTCGAGCAAATTTCATCCGTTTTTCGTAATTTTTGTTTCATTTGAAAGATAATCGAACACCGAATAGAATGTTTTTGAAAAAAATTAAATTTGGGTCCTTGGCCTAAGGCCGCTACTAGGGCCCTATGTGTATTTCACATATAACTCGAGTAAATTTCATCCGTTTTTCGTAATTTTTGTTTCATTTGGAAGGTAATCGAACGCCGAATAGAAAGTTGTTGAAAAAAAATTAAATTTGGGTCCTTGGACTAAGGCCACTACTAGGGCCCTATGTGTATTTTACATATAACTCGAGCAAATTTCATCCGTTTTTCGTAATTTTTGTTTCATTTGCTAGGTAATCAAAGGCCGAATAGAATGTAGTTGAAAAAAAAAATAAATTTGGGTCCTTGGACTAAGGCCACTACTAGGGCCCTATGTGTATTTTACATATAACTCGAGCAAATTTCATCCGTTTTTCGTAATTTTTGTTTCATTTGCGAGGTAATCAAAGGCCGAATAGAATGTAGTTGAAAAAAAAATTAAATTTGGGTCCTTGGACTAAGGCCCTTACTAGGGCCCTATGTGTATTTTACATATAATTCGAGCAAATTTCATCCGTTTTTCGTAATTTTTGTTTCATTTGAAAGATAATCGAACACCGAATAGAATGTTTTTGAAAAAAATTAAATTTGGGTCCTCGGACTGAGGCCGATACTAGGCCCTTCAAAAAAATAAAAGACTAGGGTCACGTACGCAATAGATATACGGGTTTGTACGGGGCTCAGTCGCAGCAAACGCTCCGACTGTTCTGATGGCTCGTTGGAAGTTGTTTTTGGTTCCAGATTCAGTTTAATTGTTAATTGTTTTATATACAAAATAAATGTTAGAATTAGTGTTGTAGAGCTATAGATTTGATAATTGTTGGCGCCCTTCTCACAGTCGCAACTAATCTAACTATAGTTTGTTGAGCTTTAGAAAACACAATTTTAAATTTATCAGAGTTTCAACAGTCAATCGATATTCCCAGTCAGTTAAATGATTCCGAGTCTATGAAATTTTAGCGCGAAATTTGAATTCGCAAATGGATCTTTATATTTTGTGCCAAAATGTCATAACCGAGAAACACTTTATTGACTGGGAACATCGATGAATTTTAGAACTCTGAAATATCTCAAATATGTTCAGAACGTTCAGAACTAAAACAACCCACTGTAGTAGTAGTAGCAGTAGTTTATTGACAAAACATATGTAAGGCAAAGCCTTTTTTATTTAAATATATTTCGCGATCAAGACAAGTAGTTCGAATTCGACTTCTCTTTACTACAACTGTTTGAACAAATTTTCGGGGTATTTGCTTCTGTTCAAAAAGCATAGTAAAATCCAAAAATTTAGTTTTAAAACCAGTGAACCACCAATCTCGTGGTGTCTTATGTTTCTTGGTGCGGATGTGTATAATTCTAATTAATTCCGAGGTTGTTCCTCTTAATGTGCGCTTTCGCTCGAAAACTTAACTTAAGTTAAAAACATATTAACCCTTTTAAGAAACGTCGCTGTAGCTATGATAGGACGGTCTATTGAGTAATAGAAAATCTGTGTACAAAGAAATTTCTATATCTGACTATGAAATAATCCAATTGGAACTAGCACACTAGTCAGCAATTTTCCATGCGTAAAATTGAGTTACTTCTTCTTCAATAAATATAAATCTTATGAAAGTTCAATTCCTTTTTTTTTACATTTTACACCCTATTCAGTGCCTAATGCTTAAACAAATTATTTAAATTTATGATAACGAGAACGCTCGATTTACATCGACATTTTTACCTCATCGTAATATGCTCTTTACCTTTTTTTATGAAATTGTTCTGGCTTTATACATGTCGCATTTCACACCACTAAATTTGTGTCACCAATTGTCACACAACAAGACTGCAACAAAATATGAACTGAAACAGCAAAACGATATTTTGCCAGTTCACATTTTGCCAGCGTTCTGGTTTTATTGGAATATTTAGGTCTGGCCTATGAGTGTCATTTTTAAAGAGTCTTTACGGAGTCCTTTGTCATCAATAGAAACGACAAAAACAAGTGACAAGTTTCACATAAATGAAGTAATAGATTTCCCATCAATATCTAGACCAAAAGAAGTACTAGATCGAGTCAAAATTAAAAGTGAAAATATAACTCAAAAGCGATACCGTAATGGTACACATAGACAGTCAGGGCCATCGCTATAACCCAGTAAACGTTTGCACATCTCCAGATTTTTTTTATGGATTTCCCAATACATTCTTACCGCTTGACCCCACAAATTACGGTGCATTTATCAATTTAGATAACTTTAACACCTTTTCTACCACATTATGGTATTATGGTCGACATGTCGACAAGAAAATGTTATTTCGTGTTGGTTCACGTAGGTAAAGGTGTGATAATATAAAGAAAATGTGAGAGAGAAAAAATTGGAAACTTTCTAGTGATGCCAAAGGGTACCTACATTTTATCGGTACAACATAACTTTTCTGACAACATCCTGCACAACATACAACACTCGGCGTAGATACATAACACCAGACTGACAGATGAACTCAATTTTTTATTCTTACCATCAACATAAACTCAATTTTGTAAGTGAATAAAAAATTGTTTGCTATTTTCAGTCAATTTAATTGCGGTTTCCCTCTATACGAATTTTTATGCTTCTGCTTGTGTATGACTACGTGTTATACATACGTCTGTGTGTCGATGCTACACTGTAGAAGTAGTAGAACATATTTATACCCATCAAGAAAATGTAATGAAATTTTTGAAGAAAAATAAATTTATAAACATTTTGCGGTTTATTAACTAGGGTGCGCCAATCGCCTCATTACGAAGGATTTTCATATTTCAATTTCAAACAGAAATCAAACAAATCTGGTCTGCTCTTCAGAGATCACGATTGTATAGCTTGTCTGAACTTTATTTCAATTTTCTCGATCTATATCTGTCAAAAAACCCTAAAAGGTGAAAGTGTGACGCAAGTCCTTGTTTCTACTTACAAAATTACTGATATCGCTGAGGGTGACGTATTCTGCGCCTCAGCGCAAAAGTTTTATCAACAAAAAATTAAACCCAAAAAATAACCCAAATCCATCGAAAAATCCGATGGAAGTTGGAAAGTGCCAGATGAATCATCTTTCATCCCAAAATTTAGGAACCAACCTTGGAACACATCATTCACGACGAAAATAACCCAAATCCATCAAAACTAATTCATAATTGCTAGCTGAAAAAAAATTCTTGTGACACACACACACACAAAACACATAGTATTGCATTGTATGTAAACTTCCGGGAGTTCCCAAAAACGCTCGCATACCACAATTTTTTTAAATCCTATTTTGATCTAGTGCCCGAGATTGACCTATAACCAAAATTTCAGGAAAATCGTAAGAAACATTTAGGAGTTACGAAATCGTCCTTTTTCATAGGAACTAACTAACTAACTAACTAACGTGGGCGATTTCAATTATCTGAAATTTTGCTTATTTTCATACAAAAATCAATATTTGGGCATGATGACGACTCAATTTGCGCTTACGGCTAATAATTGCAAGACGGTAAGTCTGTAAGGTTATTCTGAGACAGCAAACTGGTCATTTCATTGTAGATTCTTGACTGGAATAGAACCGTAATTCCAACAGATTATGAGCCCAGACACATTGAACTGACACCGCTTACAGTGCAAACTGGCGCTGTAGATTAATTGCGACAGTTCAATGTGTCTGGACCCATAACCTGTTGGAATCTATAATAAAACGACCACTTTGCCGTCGTATGTCATCTTGACTCTCTTTGGCTCATAATTCATTGAATTTGTTTTCGCATTAATCTTTCACGGACAGCAATACTCATCAATCGAAAGTAAGCGAAAATCTTGTAAGCAAAGCATTTTACAGCAAGTATGCTAGCGTTTGTACCACAGCATGAATATAGAAAATATTTGTTCCACGTAGACTGGACCTCTGCTATAAGCGTTCAAACAACACGTGAATCAAACTTAACGAAGGCATTTTCAGTTATCCATGTTCCGTCTGTATACCAATGCAATGTTGAGTTGGTGCATGCAAAATTCAATTGAATCCAATGTGAAACTTTTACACCAATCCGGTCTATATCAACATCAATACCAAACTAGAAACAGTCGGCTTTGATAATAATGATTACATAATCTCATCGTCTCTTTCGTTTCCATACATCGGTAATCAAATGAACGAAAAAACAGCGCCACTACTGGTAACGAGAGCTTATTACTTTATAATATTTAACTAGGTCAAACTTATAATAAGTTATTCAACGACTATCACTCTCCTGTCTAAAAATGAAATAAGAATGCTTTTCCACCAGTTGGTGTGGTGCATGTGCAATGGCGCTGATGAGTTATGTGTGCATAGCATGCTCAACCCAATACAATTGTTTGCTTTGACAATATCGTGTATACCAGCCAGAGCGTACAGTAAACAACATTTTCAGCATCATAACATATTATCATCATGGAGCTTTGCTCATGATTTCTTTTCCTTCTTTGTTTCCGTCGTGGATTTTAAAGCATTTTTAGTTGACGTTAATTTTACTAAAAAGGGGAAGAAGGTACGTAAGGCTCGGAACGGGTCGGGTTCGGTCAGACCGGAAACCGAACCTGATCTTGACCCGAACCGGAACTAAGACTAAGACTAAATTTTACACTAAAAAATGCCAAAAATTTCGGGTTAACCCGAACCGGACCTGATTTATTTGAAGATCTCGGGTTCAGGTCAGGTTCGGGTCAAACCCGAAATGGAAATTCGGGTTCGGGTCAAGTACGGGTTGAATAACTTCGGGTTCGGGTCGGGTTCGGTTTGAACCCGAAATCGAAAATTCTGGTTCGGGTCAAGTTCGGGTTGAACCCGAAGTCTTAGTTCCGGTTCGGGTCTAAGACCGGTTCGGGTCATAACCTGAACTGATCAGGTCAACCCGAACCCGTTCCGAGCCTTAAAGGTACGTTCGTTTACAAAATTAAGTTTTGTTACATGCTAGTCGTTCACTCTGCAATAACGACACGATAATTGACTCAATTTTGAACGGATTTGCAGATTGGTTGGAGACTGGTTGGTTGCTTCATTGACAAACAGAGCTTTCTGTTTCTTTTACAGAAAAATCTCTATCTGAAAAGCCAACTAAAAGCTTTGCTCCCGAACCCACTATATCAGGTCTCAGGACCATTTAAACTCCTTAAAACCATCCAATTTTTGATATTCTCTGAATCCTACACATACCTTGGAGGGTCTACGCATTCCTTGCATACCTCTTCATTGCAAATGAAACACGTGTCGATTACGGCCTCGCATATTCTCTTGGTAAATAAAATTCTGTTTTTCTGTTTCCGTTTTTTGCTTGTGGTTGTATCGTATACTCAGCACTCAATCGAGATCCAATCTTGTAGAATTTCCACCTTAGCCACTCGCTACAATTTTTCGCCCTAAAAATCCACATAAGTATCTGTACAAATGCTCGAAGAAGGTTTTCATTCAAAATTTATATCCCCCAGATGGACTGGGATTAGTTGAACGAATGTTATGTATCCAAAATCATGGAGGAACGTGCCGCTAGCAATGAAGATAACATTTTCGTTTTTATTTTGTAAAAAAATGTTGTGTTTTCTCGATGAATAAAATTTGCTTTTTGCAAATTAATTCTTAGCCCCGTACGAAGTACCATGCCGTTTTAGATGTATTAGAATTACGTCACAGTGGGGCTGACCAATTTTTTTTCGACAAGTCAATGTACATGGAATTTTATTCGTGATTATGAAAGGATGTCATCTCACGATTACTTTAAGCCCAAATTTAAAATATTTTATCGGGAGAGTTCCCAGAAAAAATTGTTTTCTTCTAGATCGGTATTGGTATTTGTACTTTGATGAGCTCTGGCGGGCGTCTATCTTTTCGTTGCAGCCTACGTTCGTTATTACGTCATAGGCAGATCTGTCACCATTGAAAATATGCCAAATTTACCACAGGTTCCTAAAAAATACAACTGGGGTGATACCCAATATGTGTCAATGTCGAATTTCTCGAAATATTTATATGTACGGGGCTCAGACGCAGCAAACTCTCGGGGCTCCGACTGTTTGACGGTTTGTTTTTTTTTTTTTGATAAACCAAAAATTGATGAATGTAGTAAGATGGCTGTCGGCAAGGTTTTTTCACTGAATACGCTGAATACACAACAGAAATTGATGTAGGAAGCTAAGAATTAACGTTTGTCCAATATATAGGATTTTGAAATCCATTTGGAATTAAAACTTGAAATATCTCCTTTCTCGACGTCGAATGTTTTCATATTTAATAGTTATTTGTTTACAGAGGGAAAAAAATATCAAATTTTAAATAAGAGTTCGTAGCCGGAGCGAAGCGGGAGACGCATTTTTGCTCGAGTTGGATTTTCCTGTTTCTCCCGGAGGTGTATGGGAACTTGATGCAATGCCATTTTCAAAACCTTAAACAAAGTGACAGTTTAAGTGAAAAAAATTCTATTTCATACCTAGGACCCGATATGAAAAATACTGTTCGTACCACGGACTAAAAGTCTTTTTTAGCGTATTCGATTCCAGACCTCGCCTTCGGCTCTGTCTGGAAACTTCTCACACGCTAAAAAAAGATTTTTAGTCCTAGGTACGAAATGTACTATTTTTGCCAAAGACAAATCACCAAGAAAAATTGACAAAAAGTGACCAAAAATGATTTTGTTCGATTCAAAGGAGTTATGTTCGATCTGTTCTATGAAAGGTAACGGAAGGGCGTTTTGTTCGAAACTACCCTTTAACGAAAGGTAATGGAAAGTCGTTTTGTTTGATCCCAAAAACGTTTAACTCGATTTTTTAGTGCGTCGAAAGAGATTTAATGCGTTTTTTTTTCAAGCAATCAAAAACAGGCATGAGCGCCGACGGAGAAACCTCGGCGGCGACTAGCCGAAAAAAATTTCTCGGCGGCGGCGAAAAAGTCGGAAATCACGAAAATCAAGTAAAAATTGAAAACAATAAAAATCGAGAAAATTCGCAAAGATCGATAAAGTTTTCTCAAATTTGTGAATTAACTGATTGTGCGCCTTCGGCTCGTTCCGCAAAGGTCATACTTGCCAAAACAACAAACTTAGAAGCGAGTACGTAATATACCATTCTGGAAAATTCATGAAAATTCAAGAAAATTTTCAAAATTTTCTTAATTTTGAAAAAAAAAATTCAAAAAGTACTTGAGCTGCTTAGGATCAACAGGAATCTCGGTTTTCAAAATTATTTCACCCATTCACCTTTCGAAATCTTTATTTCATTTTCCAGCCGTTTCAAGCCGGCTTGAGCCGTGTTTTTGGCACCGGCTCGGCTGCGGCGCGGCTTGGTCAAAAATGGCCGGCTGCGGCGCGGCTTGGTCAAAAATGGCCGGCGGCGGCTTGATCGGCGGCTTATTTTCGGCGGCGCATATTTTTTAAAACATATTTTTTCACTTTTGGCCATTCTTCACATTCTGACGAATCGTCAAAAAAATATCTTGGCGATTTGACTTTGCAAATACTTTACGGCTATAAGGGAGAGAAAGTACTGCACTTTTCTCACTAAAAGTGTCATTCGACCAATCGCCAACAAAACAATTTTCTCACGGCCTATTGAGGGGAGAACTTTAGGTAAATCACACCGCACGTATGAAATAGTTATTTGATCAAAACGGTGGCAAGAATGAATCGGGCAACAATATTGTTTTCCTTGATTGAAATTGTAGAGTTTTGGGCTAACAATGTCAATTGATTTTACCTCATAGCATGAATCAATGGTGTATATATAATAACATTTGTCCTCTACTCCTTCACTTACGTATTTCCAAATGAATGAGAACTTATAGTTGTTGAGAAGATTCCCGTAAAGATATTATTTTACACAATCCATGTGTGCGGCTCGACGTGCTTGTAGCACAGAAAGCTGGAAATTAGGTCTACTTATTATGTATAACCGTTCATCCAAAGTTCTTCGGCGAAACTTGAATCGTACATTATGTAATAATATTCACCGAATCCAATTTTATATGCCTTTTGTATTCAGTTTGCACCTGATTCAATTTCACTGAAACAAAATGCAATTAGAAGGTAAGTATTAAGTTGTGAAATAAATGGAATCGTAAAATTAATATTGAAAGTTGAGTATCGTTGGTATCGTTTGTGTAATATTTGTTGAAAGGCTTTACGACACGCAGCAGAATTGAATACGTTCGATACTGATTTGTTTTACTTTACGGATCGGTATATACAATATATACAACCAAGCGTTGTCAGAAAACTTATCAAAGTTTGTCATGTTTCTATTTACAATATGAAAATGGCGGTGAAATATGTCAAAATATTATTTCACTTAGCGATTACACCATCCGAACAATTTCTTCCATTAATATTTCATCGAGGTGCCATAGTATCTATCTAGAACGGAGGCTATTTGGCTCCTAACATTTAGCACGAACTGGCTTATCGTAAAAAGAGGGCCAAAAATTCCAGAAGACTTCTGAATGTTAAGACTGGAAATGAGCCCTGGTTTGTGAATTTTTATTTTGACAATTGTTGCGTTTGCAGCCTGAGCCGACTTCGACGGATTCAACCAAAAGAGTCAAGAGATACAAGCTCCTTATAGGAAATAAAGGAAATAGAATCCGACAGAAGAGTCTCAGTGAGAAGTGACAGTCCTGACTAAAGAAATATACTTTCTCATCGCAGCAGATAAATAGTTACCCAACAAAAATCTCTTCGAGAAAAGTGTGACGCAGTCATTGTAGTACAATTTCTAAAATGAATGATATCGCTAGAGTTGACGCTTTCAGCTTCGTTACGCAAAAATTAAATTTTACACCCAATTTTAGTTCAAACAAGCTGGCTTAGTTTTTCTCATCATCTGCCAAATAATTTTTACCAAAAAAAATTTGACTGGAAACAACCAAAATTTTACCAAAAAAATCTGCGTCGCAAAGTGGCAAATGTTCAGGAACAGACCAGCAAGAAAATTTATCTGCCGCATGCGACGCAGATTTTTTTGGTAAAATTTTGGCTGTTTCCAGTCAAATTTTTTTTGGTAAAAATTATTTGGCAGATGATGAGAAAAACTAAGCCAGCTTGTTTGAACTAATTGGGTGTAAAATTTAATTTTTGCGTAACGAAGCTGAAAGCGTCAACTCTAGCGATATCATTCATTTTAGAAATTGTATTTCAAAGACTGCGTCACACTTTTCTCGAAGAGATTTTTGTTGGGATATCAGTCGTTTTAGAACACTGCTTTTTAAATTTGACGAAATTTGAAAATTTGACGAAAATCCAAAAATTTGACGAAAATCGAAAATTTGACGAAAATCGAAAATTGGACGAAATTCGAAAATTTGACGAAGAAAGTAATTCTCTATCTGCCACCATTCAAGAAATATCTCCAAAACCCCAATTGACCCACCCATTTCCAACTTTCGACATTTTTCACATATGCCCCTCTGTTCTACTCGTAAAACTCTGAGATTTTGCCGAAGAAAGTAACTCTCTATCTGCCACCATTCACAAAATAACTCTAAAACCCTAATTGACCCACCCATTTCTAACTTTCGACATTTTTCACATATGCCCCTATGTTCTACTCGTAAAACTCTGAGACTTTGCCGAAGAAAGTAACTCTCTATCTCTCATAATCGCAAAAATATTAGTTCTTTCATCCTACGCTCGAGTAGCTCAAAATTTGGTCACTCTAATCACTCTAGCTCAAACGAATCTGCCCCGATTTTTTAAATTATTTTTTTGTTCGAATCGTGTTACGATTACTTTTCATTTGATGGGTCACACGCCTCTGTAGGTTTCAATACAGCTAAGCTACAGCCGAAAACGCGTTCCCAACCCTCGAAAACCACACTCAGAAACCACTTCGAGGCCAATAAAACCAAATTCTGGTTTTTCCTGGGGTAATGGCGTATCACATATTCATTTTTATGCCCACCCTGAGACTCCTGCAAAATTTCATGGAGATTGGCTGACTGGTTTCCGAGATCGACCGTCGATGGATAGATAGATTTTTTTGGTAAAATTTTGGTTGTTTCCAGTCAAATTTTTTTTGGTAAAAATTATTTGGCAGATGATGAGAAAACCCAAGCCAGCTTGTTTGAACTAATTGGGTGTAAAATTTAATTTTTGCGTAACGAAGCTGAAAGCGTCAACTCTAGCGATATCATTCATTTTAGAAATTGTACTTCAAAAACTGCGTCACACTTTTCTCGAAGAGATTTTTGTTGGGATAGATAGATAGAAACATACAGAGTAAGTTGAAAGATTTTGATTGTTTGGGAAAAGTCAATTTGGTGTATTTTGTATGAAAAGTGACCAAATTCAAAACGATGTATCTCCGGCAATTTTAAACCTACATAGTCGAGTGATAGCTCGTTTTGCTCGTATTTGAAGCGAAAATATGATAGAATATGTTTTGTGGCGATACAAACCAAAGGGTAGAAACTGAAATGTTCGGCTATATATAGTTGCCGCGTCTCAAAAAAATTTCTTCGTTCTCTTTTTGGAAGTTAAACTGCGTCAAGTCCTCCGCTATCGCTCCGGACATGATTTGTTTACCGAGGGGATGAAATAGGAAATTTTAACAAGAGTGATGTTGGAATTTCCTATTTCTACCAGAAGTGAACACAACGTTTTTCATGAGAGTGTGTTGTGTCTTACCAATTTCGAAAACATAAACAATGTGACAGTTCGAATGAGAAGTTTTATTTTCTCCCCACGGGAGACAATTCGATGCACTTGTCAAAAGTCAAATGGCAGTGTGTCCAGACGATAACACACCACTGAATAGCACGACAACCCGACACAGTGACCATATGGTCCCTTTGCAAAGAACCACTTGTCTCACTAGAAATGTCATTCGACCAGTCGTAAAGAAAACACAATTTTCTCATAGGCAATTGAGGGGAGAAAATAAGGCAAAACGCGTGCATGAAAAGCATTTTCACAGAACCCAAGCCAAAAAAAAACCATTCGACATTGTTAGGGCTGTTGTTCATTTCAAAGCATGCACAGATTTGTTTACATCACATTAGGCATTAAATATGTAACTTTTCTTCGATTGACATTGCTGTGAAACAAAATACTTCCATGATTTGAAAGCTATAATGTATCGCTAACCGTACACCGCGATACATAATTTATATATTTTTATTCCTCAAAACAGCCGACAACAACTGCCTAAAATAACGTTATTGATATTGACGAAAATAAAAATTTATTGTTTCGGATAAACAATTTTATTCGCATGAATAAACAATAAATATATTATAGAGGCATACTTTGCGACCTAGCAGGCATATTGAATGAAAAATATGTTTTGGTGATCGATCAGACATAAATTTTCCGAACCGGTTCCGTATAAATAGAAAAAGGAAACTGATGAATTTACACGTCCAATAAAATTTTGAACAATGTCACTGTAAAATAAAGAAACGAAGAAAGTAATCACAAGGTAGTACACACAAGAGGCCACGAAACCGTTCTTAAACGACAAAAAATATCGATCTCACGAACAAAGTTACAACAATTTGTACACTTTCATGTTTCACCTCAAATTCACCGAAAATGATGTGCCAGTGTGTAATGACTTACTTCCCAGGCATAGCGTGTAATCAAATTCCTAAGATACACTTAGGGACAACCAATTTTCACATAGAATTTTCTTCAGCTGATCCACTCATGCAAACGAGACCCTCTCGCCATCCTGCCTTTCAATTTGATTCTGCTAGGCTCTGCAGACGATCCGAATATAACCCGGAAGGAATAAGGAGGTGGTTAAGAAAAAGTGTGTGGCTTTGGAGAGGAAAGGTTCCGACTTTGCGTTAAAGGTGAATGACGCAAAAACGCAATATGTGATCATCTCCCCTTCAATACAACAAAGGATCACAAGATCTGTGTTTTAAGATCATTCAATTGATCGTCCCAACCTGATAAATCTAATCTCTCCTTCGAATCGACTGTCGACACACACACTTTCAAGGTAGTGGGCAAATTTGTGTACCTTGGATCAGAGCTAAATTTCGACAATGCATCATAGACAATACCCTCTCTAGCAACCAAGCTAGGAAAATTAAGGTGGTATAACTGTACAGTGTATTCTGTAGGTACATGTCGCTGGCACCGCCACCATTTAGGGCTGTGTCGAGTTATGGCTAATTTTAAAGGGCTCGTTTAGGGCTGACGAATAAAGCCGGTCCCGAGTTTAGGGCTGTCGATTTACGTGAGTTTTCAAGCGTGTCACTTAAGTGTTTTGTCATAAACTGAATAGGTTTTTGACTTTCCACTCAATCTATGATTTGGGGCTAGTTTAGGGCTTACGATTGAAACCGGTCCCGAGTTTAGGGCTGCTCAAATACCATAGTTATTCAATTTTTTATCGAAAAAACATGTCATATTGGCAGTTTTGGATGTTATTCATAGTGTTCCTAGTTGAAAGTATATATTAACGTTTGGGGCTAGTTTAGGGCTGACAATTGAAGCCAATCCTGAGTTTAGGGCTGCTATCCCGCCAATGATATCCAGCTTTCTCTAAACACAAACATGTCATATTAGTTTTTTCAACGATATTCAAAAAGCGTCTGACTAAAATTATAGTCTATCGTTTAGGGCTCATTTAGGGCTGATGATTGAAACCGGTCCAGAGTTTGGAGCCGCTCAGTGACCAAAGTTATCCGATGATTAAGAAAGAAAGCATGTCATAATGGGCGTTTTGTTGATATACAATGTGTTCCTTAATTAAATCATAGCTTCACGTTTAGGGCTCATTTAGGGCTGACAATTGAATCCGACCTCAAGTCTAGGGATCTTGAAAGAGCAAAGTTATTCGAGTTATCACCCATCAACTGTTCCATTGGAAATTTTCAAGATATCTGATGATCAGATTTCAAGTCTATGACGTGAATCCATCGTTGTCTCTGAGGTATTTTTCAACATTATTTCAAGAGCAACTACGGTATTAATTTTATTTGAACAGTTTCTCCTCTCGAAAACTAAGACCAAAGACTAAGAGTCATATCGCCAAGACTTCGGGCGATTATGGAACAAGCGGTCTCCGATTTTAATGAGCTGAATATCATTGGCGGGATAGCAGCCCTAAACTCAGGATTGGCTTCAATTGTCAGCCCTAAACTAGCCCCAAACGTTAATATATACTTTCAACTAGGATCACTATGAATAACATCCAAAACTGCCAATATGACATGTTTTTTCGAGAAAAAATTGAATAACAATGGTATTTGAGCAGCCCTAAACTCGGGACCGGTTTCAATCGTCAGCCCTAAACTAGCCCCAAATCATAGATTGAGTGGAAAGTCAAAAACCTATTCAGTTTATGACAAAACACTTAAGTGACACGCTTGAAAACTTCAAAACGGTATAACTCACGTAAATCGACAGCCCTAAACTCGGGACCGGTTTTATTCGTCAGCCCTAAACGAGCCCTTTAAAATGTGCCATAACTCGACACAGCCCTAAATGGTGGCGGTGCCAGCGACATGTACCTGTATTCTGTCATAGAAAATTTTACACTTTTAACCATATAATTTAAATGAAGTAAGAGCAGCGATGTCCTTTTTTGTGTTGAAAATATTAAGTCTTCTGTTACCCTTTCGGTGTTCGAAAATGAATAATTTGTTGTTCTGACGTCTTTTTTTGTGATCTTAGTTGGTTCGCTAAAGAATCACTAGAAATAGACGGATTTTGAAAAATCGTCTATTTTGGGTTAATCTTAGTTGCTTCGCTAAGATCATAGATCATCGGTACTTTCAGACGTAACCTCACTTAAGTCTCGGTAAATGTTTCGTTCATTCAGTCATTTGTATGGTATGTTTTTAACGTGGATAGTATTTCCTAACGTGGATGGCATTTCAAACGGCATTGAAGATGATCTATGTTTCTAATGGGCGCCAATCGAAATCTAAGTCGGTTTGCAGGAATTCGAAGTGTCTGTTGTACAAATCAGTGATACGACCAGTAGTTACATATGGCAACAGACGTCTAGCTCAGGAAAGTCTAGCGAACAATGTTTGGACCTGTGCTTGATCCGAGTCAACACAGACGATAAAACTTTGAGTCAAAACAGCTTTATGGAGAGCCGTACACGGTTTTACCACTACCATGCCTAAACAGGTATAAGCAGTATTACTTGTATGAGTAAACAATCTGAAAATCGGTGCGAAAATTGGTTGTTCCTATCTGTAAACCGAATAAATAACATTTCAAAGTGCAAAATTAAATATAGAATGGTCCACAAGTGGCATTCGGGTATAATGTCAATGTCATCTTAATTAATGGGGACATGATAAAGCCACTTGTTCAGCGAAAGTTGATTAATGATCAATCTTTTATCGTATACCCTGTGTTGGACGTGCCGCTGATTTTATTATCTGAAAATTATTTAGCTTAAATTGCATTAAATTGATTTAACGTCTCCGTAGTTAACCCTTTTATTTTCTGTCCTTATCAGAATTCGAGCCCTTTTAATCGGTTGAAATAAAATGTGTTTTGACTCATTTTATTTATTCAAATTTGTCTTCGTTTAATTGTTACGAACAACTTGAAACGAGGGATAGGCACGTTATCATTATTTCAATAAATTTATATTCAAAGTGTTCGTATGTCGGTATGGCAGCGAAATTATATTTTTAGAAAAATATGGAAAATGAACAGAAAAGACACACATATCGCATTTTGATATATACACAACGTGGTATGTGTTATGTCAAGAGTAAATGTGAAACATGAAAATTGTTCAGGTCATAAAATATTAACGAAGAACAGTTAAATATTTGATAAGTTCTCATATTTGCACATGAAAAACGCACAAAATATTTTTTCTTCTTTTTTCTTTCATGAAGAAAATGTAAATGAAACCTTTTGGCTGTCTCTAACACTTATTTCAACATAAATATAATCCAAAAAAAAAGTTGCGGCATTTTCTACGAAAGCATCACTTTGGAAATTCGAGTATCCATTCCCCATGTCATGTCGTTGACATATAAAAGTATTACGTTGTGTTGTCAGCTTAAAAAATTATAGAAATTTTTCTTCTTCTTTTTAAGAAATTGAAAAATATATTAAATTGCAAATAATAATTTCAATGGGACAGCCACACTTTCAATACGGTTTTTCTTTTTAATTTAAAGAAGACCTAAGTTACAGCTAGCATTTAGAACGATTCGTCACCCGTATGTCGCACAAATGGGATAATGGTACAATAGTAATCGCCGCATCCAATTTAATCGATTTCTACTAATTTCGCTGACGGTGGCGGGACATTTCCACACCGTCAATATCGTCAGGAACGATATTATCGTTTTTTTGGACGATACTATCGTCTAAAAAACGATACTATCGTCTAAAAAAACGATAATATCGTTTTTAGACGATAGTATCGTCCAAAAAAACGATAATATCGTTTTTTGGACGATAGTATCGTCTCAAAATCGATATTATCGTTTTTTAGACGATACTATCGTCCAAAAAAACGATATTATCGCCCAAAAAATTTTCATCCATGACGATAATATCGTCTAAATTGAAAAATTCTAAAATATTGTCTGGACGATAGTATCGTTTTCTTGTCGATATTATCGATAAAAAACGATATTATCGTTTTCTGGACGATATTACCGTTCTAGAAAATCTAATGGATATTTTCGTTTTCTGTACGATAATATCGTCCAAAACGATAATATCGTCCTGGGCGATATTACCGTTTTCTTAAACGATAATATCGTCCAGGACGATACTATCGTTTAAAAAACGATAATATCGCCCAGGACGATATTATCGTTTAGTTTTGGGTGGTAATATTGTCCAGGACTCAATTTTACTCAGAGGTGCAGCAAGAACCGAATTCTCTTCCAAAATATCGAAAAACAATTGTCAGAGGAAATCACCTACACATCAGTGTTTAAAAAAGGCGTTTAGTTCGTCCCTAAATAATTCATCTTTTTACGTAATGAATACCAACTTTGATTGTACATAAAAAGCGTTTTAACACGCCGAGCGATCCGGCCCATTGCCCCGGAGCGAAGCGGAGGGCCGCAATGCGAGCCGGGCGCCGGAACGGTGTCGGAACTTAGGAGTTAATTTTTTTTTTCTCGCATCGTCTCATAATTAGTCTGTGTAATTTTTCTATATAAAATTTAAATTTACGGAACCAAATGAACCAATTTTTAATATATATTTGCCGTCTATAAAAAGGTGTTTATCTACAAGATTTTGTGTTTCGTCTTCAACAACCATCCAGAATATCGCCCAGGACGATATTATCGTCTAGAATTTTTATTTTAAATAAATTAAAAACGATATTATCGTCCTGGACGATATTATCATCTCAAATTTAAAAAAATAAATTAATTAAAAACGATATTATCGTCCCAAAAATTATCGCCCAGGACGATAATATCGTCCAAAATAACGATAAATTTGTTCAGAAAATGAAAATAACGATAATATCGTCCAGCAGATATTTTCATCCAGAACGATATTATCGTCAAAAAAACGATATTATCGTTTTTTGAACGATAATATCGTTTTTTGAACGATAATATCGTTTTTTGAACGATAATATCGTTTTTTGAACGATAATATCGTTTTTTAGACGATAGTATCATCAAAAAAACGATAGTATCGTTTAAAAACGATATTATCGTTTAAAAACGATATTATCGTTTTTTAAACGATAATATCGTCAAGAAAACGATAATATCGTCCTGAAAATATTTTAAAATTTATAATTTTAGACGATATTATCGTCCTGGATGAAATTTTTTTGGACGATAATATCGTTTTTTAGACTAAAAAGTCTAAAAAACGATAATATCGTTCCTGACGATATTGACCGTGTAGTTATCTCGCCTCATCTCGCTGACGGTTATCGATTTTTGAGATACGTTCATGTTGGGTTGCCTTTAAGTAGAAGTAATTATACCTAGAGAAGAACATTTGAACAAAATTATGTAAAATATGTGGTCCCAAAAAGAAGTACAAAATGTTTTCTAGTAAGTGTTTGCCCTCTTAAGAGCGCTCACCCATTGGTAATTTTCTAGCCTACATTTGTGCGCAAAAATATTCGTTTTTTGTTGATTTCTCAAAACTAAAATCTTTTTTTGAAAAAGTAAAACCATTAAATCACGCAAAAATGTGTTACTTTTAAGGGAAAAATTGGTTTGTGGTCGATAACTTAACCCACTTGGACAAACATTTGCAAAATGTGTAAATTACACATTTTGCAATGTTTTCTCCCAGTAGGTAAAGTTTTGACTCACAAACCAAATTTTCCATTAGAAGTAACACATTTTTGCGTGATTTAATGGTTTTACTTTTTCAAAAAAAAAAAATTTTAGTTCAGATAAATCATCAAAAAATGAATATTTTCGCGCACAAATGTAGGCTAAAAATTTGCCAAGGGGTTAGCGCTCTTAATAGGCATCGATGCTTTGCTGAAAAGCATACATTTGTGCGTTTTTTTTAAAATACCGGAATCCTTTTTGAAAAATGGATGACCGCAATAACGACCACGAATGTTTCAGCTTTCAACAGAAAATAGATTTGGTCGCAGAACTTTGACCAGTCCGTAAAAAGTGTTGGAATATCCAGAGGTAGCAGCTTGATTGAAAGAAAGAATTAGAGTTCAATCTGAATAGCTTTTATTGCAAACAAATAATTTAGTGACTTGATGTGACGAAAGGCTTTTATCGAATGAATATTTTCCAGAATGAATTTTGACCGATTACTTGATTGAATATTTCAACCAACCCCCTCAATCTTGTAATCCAATTTAAATTCTAAATTTTGTATGCTTCGCAACTGTAATCCAAATCTTGCTTCATACAGACGTACAACACGATCGAAATGATAAATCTTTAGTATGCGATCTACCTTTGTCCATTCAAATTCGATTGTATTCTCCCGATTGCGTTCAGATCATGATGACCTGATTCTCTATGCCAATGATGGAAACGATTACCCTTATGTTCCACCAATGCCTGCATTTTCTTGATTGTATTCGGATCAGAATGACCCGATTCCTTATGCCAATGATGAACACGATTACCCTTATGTTCCACCAATGCCTGCATTTTCTTGATTGTCTTCGGATCGCGATGACCTTTATGCAAACGATGGACGCAATTGTCCTTATGTTCCGCCAATGCATTCACTTGATGCGATTGCCGAAGACAGTACGTATTATACTTGCAAACTGATTCGGTGAATTTGACCGTAAAACCCATTTTTGTCAACTTTTCTTGAAAATTATTTTCCTCCGAAAGTTTGCAATGAAAAACTGATTTAAACGATTTATTCTCTCGTGAGCTGGGCCCATAACCTGTTGGAATATCCAGAGGTAGCAGCTTGATTGAAAGAAAGAATTAGAGTTCAATCTGAATAGCTTTTATTGCAAACAAATAATTTAGTGACTTGATGTGACGAAAGGCTTTTATCAAATGAATATTTTCCAGAATGAATTTTGACCGATTACTTGATTGAATACTTCAACAAAAAGATATCAGCGATCAAAACGCACAAATGTAGGATCCATTCAGCTTACTTGTGCAACCCGGGATGTGTCTCAAATGTATTATGCCAAAGTATCCAAATATCACTGCTTAACGACTTAACACCTGCTTTTTTCCTTGGCTTATCGGCTAAAAAATTTAGGTAGCAGTGACTCGTTCGTGTCAAGTCAAAAATTACAGTGTTAGGTGTTACTGATAGTGTTTCCATTACATCCATTACGGAAAAATGTAAGAAAATGTTCACACTACTAGCCCGACCATGTATAAATTATCCTAAAATCCACCATGGATGATTTTCATGCGAGGTGTAGCGTAATCTAAGCCCAAGATCATCGGCAATAAACTATTATTATACGGGTCACGGAGTTGTTTACATTATGAATAAATAAATCATGTGTACGTACGTGGTAGTAAAGATACTGGGTACACCCGAAATGTCATGCACTTAATGTTTATCGGACGGAAATGTTTACGGCAGTGTTTTCGGTTTTATGATATTTTATAAGAAAAATTCTATTTTGTTATTTGAGGTCTAAAGACAGAATTTCCCGAAGTTGTTTACCCTTTGTAAAGTTTTCATTTTGTGTAATATGGCAAGGGAAGGGTGCTCGGTGAAAAGGGTTAGCCAATGAAGCTTATTAATATATGCTCTCTCGCCGGTCTTAAATGGGAAATATTATCATAGCAAAACCTTTTTCTAATTATACATATAATATTATACGTGATTGTATCTCCGACGAAGATTTTTTTCTTCCTTTCTTTTTTGCTTTCCTTAATAGCTTTCATTCACTTTTGGTATGAGATACGGTTGCCAAGGTTATAATTTTAATTTCTTTCTTTTTTCTCGTCTTATTTACAGGTTGAACAGATCCAAGCTGAATACAAGGTTCTGGCACTTCAATATCATCCAGACAAAAATAATGGCGATAAGGATGCCGAAGCTAAATTTCAATCACTCAAGGTAACTAATATAATACCGAAACTCCAAATATTTTTTATACCAATGGCGAGATGTGAGAGCCGAAGGAAAACTGTCGATTGCGGTTAGCTTAATAAAATTATCGAAGACTACAAAATGATCACCAAAAAGTAGAAGCAACTGAAACTGAACAGTGAATATTTTGATTAATATTTCCAAGTTTGTGTTCAAGTAAATAACAAAGTTAAAAGCAAAGACGTTTGCTCAGGTATTCGGAAACATTTTAAGACGGCGGCTCGTTTTCAGCACCTCTCGTATCTGTGCGAATTTCCTATTGTGAGAAAATCGGATGAAAACGACGATTGCGGAAAATAAATTTTCGAGGAAATCATAGCAATCTCTAGCAGCGACATATAATTTTTTTTTTTGGCTGGTTCGAGTTGGCTTTTATTTTTCAGACAAATTGACACGTTTTCACGGTAATATTTTTATCACACAAGAAAGCACAAAGTCAACTCGAACATTTTCCATGCGTCTATTTCAATATTTTGATTCTGTGTGCTAGAGTGTGCGCTATCGGGATGTGTGTAGTTGGGGATGAAGTGCCAATGCCAATCAATGTCAATTTTACATGTTAATTGTCGATCATTTTGGATTCAAATTTGTTATGTTAAAGCCGTTGGCACAATATTATCTACGTCGCATTGAATGTGCGTTTGCTCTTTTTATTTAGTAAAAAAAAGCTCTGGCTTTACTTATTATTAAAATGTTTAAACTTCAGTACATTACAGAGCCGGATGTTCCATCTTTTTAATAAGATTGACGAACCCGTACATCTATTGCGCACGTGACCCTAGTGCGTCTGTCACCCTAGTTGAAGTCAAATTATTATGAAATGTGTACATCTTACAAATTGCGCATAGCGCAATTACGAAGCCCCGTACGACGTTCCTTTCAAATGTAACACAAATTTCAAGTTGACCTAAAATTTTAATTTATTGAGAGGCCTAAGGCCTAGTTACGGCCTTAGTCCAACGACCCAAATTTAATTTTTTTTCAACATCATTATATTCGGCCTTCGATTACCTTCCAAATGAAACAAAAATTAGGAAAATCGGACGAAATTTACTCGAGATATATGCAAAATACACTTATGGCCGTGTAGCGGGCTTAGTCCAAGGACCCAAATTTAATTTTTTTTTCCAACAATATTCTATTTGGTGTTCGATTACCTTTCAAATGAAATAAAATTTAGGAAAATCGGATCAAATTTACTCGAGTTATATGCAAAATACACTTAGGGCCGAATAGCGGCCTTAGTCCAAGGACCCAAATTTTTTTTTTTTTCAACAACATTCTATTCCTCGTTCGATTACTTTTCAAATGAAACAAAAATTAGGAAAATCGGATCAAATTTACTGGAGTTATATGCAAAATACACTTAGGGCCGAGGAGCGGCCTCAGTCCAAGGACCTAATTTTCAAACATTTTTCTCACCACATTCTATTCGGTATTCAATTACTTTTCATATAAGACAAAAATTACCAAAATTGGATGAGATTTACTCGATTTATATGCAAAATACACTTAGGGCCGAGGAGCGGCCTCAGTCCAAGGACCCAAATTTAAAACGTTCTTCGCCACATTATATTCGGGCTTCGATTACCTTTCAAATGAAACAAAAATCACGAAAAAAGGATGAAATTTACTCGAGTTATATGCAAAATACACTTAGGGCCGAGTAGCCTTTCACTTCTAGGGCCCTAACTCACGGGCCATTCACCCGATTTTAATAAACTTTTTTTTCCTGGATCGGTATCAACATTACCTATCTTTTGCCGTTTCATTTACATTTCCATCGTTTGTTTTGCCATAAATATCACCAAAACACCTTAAAGCACTTAGGCGGCCCTAACTCACGAAGGGCCGACCTAAATATGCCCATCTTCGAACTTAGCCTCACTATTTTGACTATCTTTCAGGGAAAAATTTTTGAAATCGGATTTGATTTACTCAAGATATCGACGTGACGGACAGACGGACAGACAAAATTTTTATTGCGGATTCGTTATCTATGAACATAGGCAAACACTTTGCCCTTACCGTCTGCTTCGAATTCCATCAATTACACACGGCATCGTAATCCTATAAGCCCCTTTGTACTTCGTACGGGGCTAAAAATGATTTTAAATGTTTAAACTTCAGTACATTACAGAGCCGGATCTTTTTAATAAGATTGACAATATTTTCAAGTTATTTGTTTAGACACCAATAACCACTGGCCTAACGTGACTTTCGAACCACGCCTCGAAGTATGGAAAGCTAGACGCTTACTGGATATCTTGCCTAAATGTAGGCTAGACAAATAAAGACAAATGTACCGTAATTGGGATTCAGTATGTATATCGTTGCAGCTGCAACTACACAAATTTTGAAGCCTTAGTGAATTTATAGGACCAACGCGATATAATCGCTAGAAAAAGGCCATGTCTCAAATGGGATTCGAACCCGAATCATTTTGGCGGAAGGCTAGTGCGTAACCACTGAGCCATCCCGTTGGGATAATCTATGTACCAAATGCTGTGTAATCTCTATCGAGAGTTTTTCAGGAAAATGACTTACGAAGGTCGAAAAATTTCAAACATCGCGGTGGGCTTCTGTACCTTGTCAGAGTTTGTCTTACCTAGAATCGGACAGATGTGCGGCATACATTCTTTAAATGTTACTGGTTTCCCATGACATCATTTCATTTTTTTAGCCAATTTAAAACCAACAAATATTTGTACAGACACTAACAAAAGCCTCTCTACAATTCGACCATCTTTGAACGTCCTCATTTATCTAAAACGAAAGAGTTAAATGTAATGCTTCTGAAGATGAAAAAAAAGAAACATTTAACTGTAAAGCTCGCAGTAGAACTTTTATTCTTTTTGTAATAGTTTTATCCGTTTTCCTTATTATTTGCCTAGTTACATCAGTAGTAAAACATAAAACATTTTGAAGCGTTTCCTTCAAGACGTTTTTAAATGAATGTTCGTTGTCTAAGGAGATGGTTCTTTTTAAAACAATTCGAATTTCAACTACAGAAGTTTCTCTATTAAAGAAATTTTTCAGATTAAGTTGTATGGTGTTCGTGATATGCCATACAAAAGAAAATCAAAAATTTAATTAAAATTGTTATCAAATGAAGCTTGAGGCGGATAAACGTAACCTAATTATCTTGCGTGGGACAAATGCATTTTGTGAGCCTGAAAATGGGTTTCTTTTGTTTCTCGTTGCTAATAAGAATGGTTCTCCGCTTTTTATGAATAGAAATTGCGAGAGTGCAGTTATGTAAACTTTGAAAATCTTACTACATTCTATGGAGGTAACTAGAGTTCTTATGAACGAAATCGGTCGACCGCGATCGACTGAAGTCAAAAAATGTCTTTATCTCCTGCAAGCTGATATTTCATACATTACGCGTTTCTGCATATAAACACAAACACATACATAACCACAGCCTATACGAATGGATAATTCACACATAACCCACCTAGGGTAGATTTACTTTCCATCTACATATTTGAAAAAAAAAAAATCGCCGAACGGCGGAAGCGAACACGGGACCAGCAGCATATCAACCAAACATGCTGACCACTACGCCAACAAATCACATAACGCGATGCAATTGGTGTCGGTAGTGGTTCGTAAGTCACTTCTACATCGATCAAATAATCAGAGTAGTCGGAATGATGTGATTTGAACGAAATGTTGAGGTGGATAGTATATGTGTGTGAGTAAGTAAATAAAGGATTCTCTGTGTTTTTTTGTGTGTTGTGAATGCGTTTTAAAACAACATGCTTAATTAATTAATTTTAAATCCAAATTTTTGTGGTTATTTCGCTAATGTATGAAATATCAGCTTGCAGGAGATAAAACATTGTTCTACCTTGGTGTATATTTCTCGAATCACTTCTTATGTACAATTGTATATACACTCGCTGGCGCTCGTTATATACAATTGTACATACGAAGTTATTCTCGAAATATACACCAAGGTAGAAAATGTACTATTACTTGATACTTCAGGTCTTCTGTTAGGTTTCAGGTTGACCTGATATTTTTACACAAATTTTCAGGTTTTAGGTCAGAATTTTATGTGAACTAAAAAGTTTTATTTCAATTATTGCCGATTAAAACCAAGAAAAACAACATAAAATTCTGAAACCAACGGCAAAGAAACACAACAAACAAAGGTTTTAGGTCAGGTCTGAACTGATTTCAATTTTTTTTTTTCAATTTCATTTATTTCCAAGAAAAAACTTCTAACATTAAACACACAGCGTAGCTCCAGTATGCGTTACAATTCTAAGGAGCTACAACAGTTTAACATAAAATCAAATTAATAAAGTTGATATAAATCTAGACAACAAGGACAGCTAGCAAGGCGAAAAGTACCATGAGGTGATGGTTGTATTTTAAATCTTCATATTAAATTCTTAAACAGATGGAAGTGATATTTGCTCTTTATTCGATCGTGATTTTCGTTTACAGCTGATTTACTTTAATTAGAATCGAGTCGCGTCAGTAAATACGCTTTCAACGAACGACAAAATTGATTGAGGGTAAGTGAATTTCTGATCGTTGGCGGAAGGCCATTAAATAGCGTCGGACCAGAATAAAGCAGGCAACGTTTACCATAGTTCGACGAAATCTTAGGTTTCTTCAGCAAGTATGAATAAATTGTTTGGTAGCAATTAAGATTGTCCGAGAACTGCAGCGAGTGATGTTTCAGATCATTGATGCAACAAAAAACGAATTTGCAGACCGCGTATTCGTACATACGCTGTACCGTTAATACATTCGGAAATTGCTCGCTAAAAAGACGCTCAGTTGGGTACCTCAATGGCAATCGGTGGGTGGCTTTTAGCGCTCTCTTGTGCAAACCGTGAAGCCTTTCAATCAATGACTTTTTGGCAGAACCCCACACGCCAACACAATACGTCAAATGGCAATGAACAGTAGAAAAGTATATCAGGCGAAGGATCTTTTTAGGCAAGAAGCGAAGACGCTTAAGTACACTTGGACACAATCGAACACAAATTGGAAATGTGATCGTCCCAACTCACAAACTGATCAAGAGTCAAGCCGAGACATTTGACCAAGGAAAAAACATTAATCTCAACGCCGTTAAAGGTTAAAACTGGCTGACCGTCAACCTTCACATGAGGCTTGCGAAAGTGAACCAGCTTCGTCTTATTCAGGTTGAGAGTAAGCTTGTTCAAACGGAAATACTCAGCAACAACCCGCAAGTCTTCGGATAGATCGGAAACGTTTTGAGCGACGACTGCAGAAGAGACGAACATATTCGTATCGTCGGCAAATCCGAAGGGAGTGGAATGGATCGGCAGCTTGAAAAAATCGTTAATGAACACTACAAAAAGCAAAGGTGACAGGACGCCACCTTGCGGAACACCGATCGTCACATCAACCAACGGACTAGTGACTCCATTACACACCGTGCACCGCTTTCTATCGGTCAGATAGCTTCTGATCAAATCGTGTGCAACACCCCTCACCCCAGCACGCTCTAACTTAATGAGAAGCAGCTTGTGGACAACTGTGTCAAACGCTTTGGACAGGTCTATAAACAGTCCAGAGACCACCTTCTTATCATCAATGTCCTTATTAATCACATTGATCAGCTCAAACAAAGCAGTGTGCGTACCGCTCCCATCCCTAAATCCATACTGGCGTACATTGAAAAAGTTGCAACTCTTGAGGAAGCGAGTGAGAGCGCGTTGAACGACAATTTCTAAAATCTTATTAACCGCTGGTAGCAGCGAAATTGGTCGATAGTTTCCTACTTCATCTTCCAAACCCTTTTTATAAGCAGGCACGATCACTATATTCAGGTCAGTTCAATTGCAGAATCAGGTTCAGGTCATAACAGGTTTCGGATAAATCCAGATCAGATGCAGGTAAATCTGACCTGATCCGAGCCTTATTTAAATGATACTGGTCATTCATCTTTCCACCGAGATCGATATTCCTAGGACACAATTTCAATATGGTGCCAGCAACTGTATGAGGATCAAATTTGGTAATTCAACGTTGTGTCCTTGTATCGAGTCGGAAGTCCGACTATTTTATCATTTTCCATCGATACGTCGTAGACTGGGAAAAAAGAAAAAGATTCCGACATAATCATCTTGGACCGTAATCTGCCAACATCTTGTGGTCGCGAAGGCTTCCTGAAGGGAAGCTGTACCGATTTGGATAAAGATGTTACACACTGACAAAAAAGAGTTACAAATTTTACCTGTTGCAGGTAACTTTGTCTTCAGATAATCTATGTTGTCTGCTACAGCTGTAGTTGTTGTATGAAGAGCTACAGCTGTGGTAGCTGTTGTAGGCTAACTTGAGACAAACTTACCTGCGACAGGTAAGATTTTCTCCTCTTTTTTATCAGTGCATCTTGTGAGTTTGGCATCCCAATGTTACAAACCAAATTAAAATTTTAATAACCGTTTTGCGATTCCTATTTTGTCGGCTATTATTTTGCTGTTTACAATAGCGCACAGTAGAAAACATGTTTTTTTTCCCCGTTTTCACATTTTTCATTCCACTCTAATATGCAATTTCTTTCTGTGTCGGAAAATTTTACACAAAAAATGTGTGTATTAAATCACCGGTTCATCTAAATCTATGATGTATTCGCTGAGTATACCATACCATATACAGGGGGTTAATGTAAAAAAATTTGTAATCCACTGAATTCCACCCATTTAGCATGATTACCATAAAAAAAATTATTACTCCCGTGCTTGCATCATCACTCTTTCGAACAATTTCGCTCAACCAACCATCGTATCTACCTGGGATGTTCATTTTAATTTTATTAACTCATTAAATCTGTTTACAACGTCGGGTGTATGCAGGACTGTGGTAATAAATAACAATATTGTCAGAGCAGAGTGTATTGGAATCCATCCCTTTTTCGCAATTTAGGATTGGGATGTGTCGTAAGACGTAAGGAATCTGCTTTGATTGTATATGAGATGAATAGGAAATATGGAACCAGGAACCAGTCTGGATTTATTTATATTTACAATGTGTCTCGATGTGGTATTAGTTCTGAAAACTCCAACCAAAAATTGATCAATTACTACTGCACAATGATGAGCTCACTAAACGATAAAGGTCTCAAATTATCATGGTACAAGGTAGTGTCATCTGCCGTACAAATGTCATTCGGCCTGATATAACAGTGAATCATTTTAAAACACTGAAAAAAATGTTTTAAATATAATTGATAATGGATTAAATGGATTAAATGGACCACAATTAAAGGCTGGTTTTTCTTGACGCTTGACGCACAAATGTATCTACCAAGATAAAAAATCTCTAATCTCCAAAAATCTCCTTCTTCTTGTTCTACTTGAAATACTCTTGTTCTACTTCTTGTATACTACTTGAAATACAAATATTTGAGTTACTAAGTAAACGTGTACCAGTACCATTGCTGTTTTATTTAGGCTCGCGCGCTACGAACTAATCGTTTGAGAGTCTTTTAGGTTTGACAATTCCCAAGGGGAAACGGACATCTTTATCTTGATGGTAAAGAAAAAAGGAAAGCTAGAAAGTTGAATGGCTCAGGGCGCTGAATATGCTCAAATGTAAAGCTCAAGTAAAGCTCAAATGAAATAGATTTTCGTATAATTCTATTACATTTCATCATAAAATAACTAGTGTCATCGCTCTATTTGTTCGTTAACCAACTTCACAGCTATGACACTATTTTACCAGAGGGTGGCGGGACATTTCGACACCGTCAATATCGTCAGGAACGATATTATCGTTTTTTGGACGATACTATCATCTAAAAAACGATACTATCGTCTAAAAAACGATAATATCGTTTTTAGACGATAGTATCGTCCAAAAAAACGATAATATCGTTTTTTGGACGATAGTATCGTCTAAAAAACGATATTATCGTCTAAAAAACGATATTATCGTTTTTTAGACGATACTATCGTCCAAAAAAACGATATTATCGTCCAAAAAATTTTCATCCAGGACGATAATATCGTCTAAATTGGAAAATTCTAAAATATTGTCTGGACGATAGTATCGTTTTCTGGACGATATTATCGTTCAGAAAACGATACTATCGTTTTCTGGACGATATTACCGTTCTAGAAAATCTAATGGATATTTTCGTTTTCTGTACGATAATATCGTCCAAAACGATAATATCGTCCTGGGCGATATTATCGTTTTCTTAAATGATAATATCGTCCAGCACGATACTATCGTTTAAAAAAACGATAATATCGCCCAGGACGATATTATCGTTTAGTTTTGGGTGGTAATATTGTCCAGGACTTAATTTTACTCAGAGGTGCAGCAAGAACCGAATTCTCTTCCAAAATATCAAAAAACAATTGTCAGAGGAAATCACCTACACATCAGTGTTTAAAAAAGGCGTTTAGTTCGTCCCTAAATAATTCATCTTTTTACGAAATGAATACCAACTTAGATTGTACATAAAAAGCGTTTTAACACGCCGAGCGATCCGGCCCATTGCCCCGGAGCGAAGCGGAGGGCCGCAATGCGAGCCGGGCGCCGGAACGGTGTCGGAACTTAGGAGTTAATTTTTTTTTCTCGCATCGTCTCATAATTAGTCTGTGTAATTCATTGCACATAAAAAGCGTTTAAACACGCCGAGCGATCCGGCCCATTGCCCCGGAGCGAAGCGGAGGGCCGCAATGCGAGCCGGGCGCCGGAACGGTGTCGGAACTTAGGAGTTAATTTTTTTTTCTCGCATCATCTCATAATTAGTCTGTGTAATTTTTCTATTATAAAATTTAAATTTACGGAACCAAATGAACCCATTTTTAATATATATTTGCCGTCTATAAAAAGGTGTTTATCTACAAGATTTTGTGTTTCGTCTTCAACAACCATCCAGAACGATAATATCGCCCAGGACGATATTATCGTCTAGAATTTTTATTTTAAATAAATTAAAAACGATATTATCGTCCTGGACGATATTATCGTCTCAAATTTAAAAAAATTAATAAATTAAAAACGATATTATCGTCCCAAAAATTATCGACCAGGACGATAATGGAGGACGCCAGCATTTTTCGACGAAAACGATAATGCCCCACAATAACAGTAATTCCCAACAATAATGCCTCGTCAAAAATGGCGACCATTGTGAATGCATTCACATGGACAAGTCAATTTTCTATTTATTTTTGATTTTTATGCTAAAAGTTCGTCCGGATCTATATTTTATCACAGCAATCCGTAGATCTAATCTGTAGCGAGCTAGCGACTTTGAGCTGGAAAAAATCTATTCACTTTACAACGCGCTGTACGACAACAAACATCATGTGTTCCGCTTGCAGGTTAAGCACGTGTTTGTTGTGTATTGGATGATGTTTGTCGTCGAACAGCGCGTTGTAAAGTGAATAGTTTTTTTCCAGCTCATTGTCGCTAGCTCGCTACAAATTAGATCTACGGATTGCTGTGATAAAATATAGATCCGGACGAACTTTTAGAATAAAAATCAAAAATAAATAGAAAATTGACTTGTCCATGTGAATGCATTCACAATGGTCGCCATTTTTGACGGGGCATTATTGTTGGGAATTACTGTTATTGTGGGGCATTATCGTTTTTGTCCAAAAAAGCTGTCGTCCTCTAATATCGTCCAAAATAACGATAAATTTGTTCAGAAAAAGAAAATAACGATAATATCGTCCAGCGGATATTTTCATCCAGGACGATATTATCGTCAAAAAAACGATATTATCGTTTTTTGAACGATAATATAGTTTTTTAGACGATAGTATCATCAAAAAAACGATAGTATCGTCCAAAAAAACGATATTATCGTTTAAAAACGATATTATCGTTTTTTTAAATGATAATATCGTCAAGAAAACGATAATATCGTCCTGAAAATATTTTAAAATTTATAATTTTAGACGATATTATCGTCCTGGATGAAATTTTTTTAGACGATATTATCGTTTTTTAGACGATAGTATCGTCTAAAAAACGATACTATCGTTTTTTGGACGATACTATCGTCTAAAAAACGATACTATCGTCCAAAAAACGATACTATCGTTTTTTAGACGATACTATCGTCTAAAAAACGATAATATCGTTCCTGACGATATTGACCGTGTAGTTATGTCGCCTCACCTACCAGAGTGTAGTTATACCATCTGAAAAAAGAGAGCAGAGAAGGAAATACTGAAAAAAAATTGTGGCGCCTCTACAGGTAAACTGAGGTTTCCTATCTGGTGCCAGCACGTTGAGCTCACATCTCCTATAATTGTGGTGTAAATGTCAGATATTTATAAAAACGACCAATTTTCCTTGTGACAATACAGCACACATATAATGCCAGTGATGCATAAGTAAATTTTCAAAGTCATATTTATGAGATCTTCAAAATAATTTCCATTTTGGCACGCGAGTCTCTCCCATCATTTCCCAGGCAATGTCACCCCCACTTTTTTTTTAATTTCGAAATGATGTTTTGTCTTATGTAAAATGTTTTCTATTTTACATTGGCACACATTCGTTGTATATCCTTTTGTACAGACGCTATTTTGAATGTGTTTAAATAAATAGAAACAGGCAAATTCAAGATGTTATAAATATTTACATTTATCCTTCGCTTTTGATTTCGTAAAAACAAAAGTAACTCTCATTTCACACACACACACATCATGGCCCTACGTTAGTGAAGCGCCGTGACGCAAGTCCGTTCACACTGAAAAATTTGACAAAATTTTTTGTTCTAGTGTAGTCGATAACGCAATGAACGTTTACCGAGCGAGTTCCGACAAACGAGTGATTGGAGGTTGTTGGGTACATCGAAGAAATAATTTTCTGAAGAAGAGACAAAAAATTCCTCCTCGTCCTTCCCCTCCCCTCCCCTTCAAAGTTTAAATGCAGAGGTGTCTTTGTCGAATTATTGACAGGGCTGTGTGAAACGGAGAGATACGTGTGATAGCTCATTTTAAAGGTAAAGGTTCAAAGTTTTTTTTGGCGCAGTTAGATTTTCCGAATTTTCCAAATCGTTTAAGACTTTTCCGACTTTTCTTCAAATTGATGTTTTAAATTTAAGGTTAAAGTTAAATAATTTCTTAAATATGTTCCGAAGTAAAAATTTTTTTTGGTAATATTGTTCTGTATCATTTGCTACAATTTTGCCGAAGAAAGTAAAATTGTATTTTACAAAATGTAGGCACCATATTAATTTTTAATGAAAAAATTCCATGGATTCGCATAGGATTTTTAGACCGGTTTTTTGGTAATTTTTTTTTTTTTTATTTTCTTGTTTAGATTGCTTCGAAATCATAAGAAATACATAGAAACACAAAATTTACGTTTTTAAACATCTTTGAACCTTTACCTTTAAAATGAGCTATCACACGTATCTCTCCGTTTCACACAGCCCTGTCAATAATTCGACAAAGACACCTCTGCATTTAAGGACTGAGTAACAACACAACTTTTTTGACTTTTCCCCTCCGCTCCTACTACTCCCCACGTATTTAATTCGTAATCTAGGCGTCTATACGAGTTCAACGAGCTATCACACGCCTCTTAAGGTTAAGATTTGGTCGAGATATTAAATTTCAAAACTTGGAAATTTGTATGAAGAAATTGATTTCCATACATTTTGAAATAGATGAATTTTACCAACCTTTGTCACTTTGTCCCTTTGTCACTTTGTCGCTTTGTTACAACGAAACTTTTGAATTTACCGGTGGATTTGGCTGAAATTTTCAGTGTATGTCAAGGACGTAATTCTAAAAAAACTAATTTGAAGGAATTTTTATAAAAGCTTATAATTTCGGAGCTATGAGCGTTTTAAGCTATTGAACTATAGGACCCATAACTCAGAAAATATGGCAGATAGAAAGTTCGTTTAAAAGACAAAGTTATAGAGTTTCACATTCTAGTCGACACGTGTTTCATGGTTTTCCTAAAAAGTCGCTTATCTTGGAGCTATGAGCGTTTTAGGTGCGTTAAATTTTTGAATTTCGACAAATTTTCGATTTTCGTCAAATTATCGAATTTCGTCATTTTTTTTATTTTCGTCGAATTTGTAAAATTTTCGATTTTTGTCAAATGAAAGCTGGAAGGTTGAGATGAAAGAGAAAGTTATATAGTTTTGTAAGAAGAATTTTTTCGTTCAAACCGCACAATATGATTGTCTATTATCTGCGACCAAATTCTAAAAAATCTAAACTTACAAAAGAGCTGATATCGCCCAAAACCACTTACAGTGGAGGTGTGACCCAAGTCCTGTTATCCACTTGTTGACGCAAATTTTTTTGTTATAATTTTCTTTCTAAAATTTTTCGGGTAAGTTTTGTTGATCAAGCTTTCGCGTGCTTTCCTCATCAGCTGCCATTTGTGACGCATATCTTTTTGCGTGTCGAATCTGTAAGCGTCACCTACACCGATATCAGTTCTTTTGTAAGTGGATAACAGGACTTGCGTCATACCTCCACTGTAAGTGGTTTTGGGCGATACACATTACACACCGTTCGTTCCCTTCCATGAATATTATTTTCAATTGAAATTTTCTCGCAATTTTATGCTCGTGATTTGAATAATTATTTAAATTCGCATAAAATTAAATTTAAATGAAATTAAGATTGAATTTAGTTCCGTTTTGTGGGGCTCATGTTTAAATTTATTGTTTTGTTGTGTGTTTGAATTTGGATAATATAATATTGTGTGTGCTTAGCACTAGCGCTGTGTGTGATAACACGACGTGTGACATTTTAGCAAAAAAAAAGTTCCTAGCAATCAGGCATAAATACACACGACAACATTCGAAAATTGGGTTCGTATTATTTTGATAAGCCAATTAATCAAGCTTCTTATTAGCTCTAACAGATTTCCCCGTTAATTTTCATAATTCGACTCTCATTTAATGTCCCAATTTGTCGCACCCCAAATCGTTGTATATTTATTAGCAACCTTTTGCGAACGCTTTACATGATTATCATATAAATACGAATAGGTAGGTACTGACTACACACCAGCATTATTTTTTTTCATTTATCCGCATGTTGTATAACGTATATAACATCGGTGTAGGGGTAGAAATTTCTTTTTAGAAATTATGAGTTTTGTTTTTAAAACAAATTTTCGTAGGTTTTTGTATAGGTAGGATAAATAAACGGAATTAGATTGTAAATGATCGACTTCAAACGAAATGTATATCTAGGCTATTGCCACTCCCATTACGTATTTGTGTAACGAAAATAAAATTACATTTGAGAGGAAATTTTCAATTTTCGCCGTAATCCTAAATCTCTTTTTTTTTTAACACATAATTCAGATTGCTATTCCAGCCAAATGAGAAATTGATTCCTGTAGTGAATTGCGTAAGGGCAAAGGCTCTCGAAAATGTGGAACTGAAACTTAAATAAATCAAAAGTCCAAAAGGTATCTGACAAATGGCAATCATGTCCGAAGCGATAGCGGAGGACTTGACGCAGTCTAACTTCCAAAAAAAAGAACGAAGAAATTTTTTTGAGATGCGGCAACTATATATAGGCGAGAATTTAAGTTTCTTTCCTTTGGCCTGTATCACCACAAATCCTATTCGATCTTATTTGCGCTTCAAATACGAGCAAAACGAGCTATCACTCGACTATGTAACTTAATTGCCGGAGATACATCGTTTTGAAGTTGGTCATTTTGATAGAAAATGCACCAAATTAACGTTTTCCAAACAATTCAACTTTCAACTTTCAACTTACGCTGTATGTTTCTATCTATCTGTCTATCTATCTGTCTATCTATCGACGGTCGATCTCGGAAACTAGTCAGCCAATCTCCATGAAATTTTGCAGGAACCTCAGGGTTTGCATAAAAATGAAAATGTGATACGCCCCTACCCCAGGAAAAACCAGAATTTTGTTTTATTGGCCTCGAAGTGGTTTCTGAGTGTGGTTTTCGAGGGTCGGGAACGCGTTTTCGGCTGTAGCTTAGCTGTATTGAAACCTACAGAGGCGTGCGACCCATCAAATGAAAGGTATTCGTAACACGATTCGAACAAAAAAATAATTAAAAAAATCGGGGCAGATTCGTTTGAGCTAGAGTGATTAGAGTGACCAAATTTTGAGCTACTCGAGCGTAGGATGAAAGGACTAATATTTTTGCGATTATGAGAGATAGAGAGTTACTTTCTTCGGCAAAGTCTCAGAGTTTTACGAGTAGAACAGAGGGGCATTTGTGAAAAATGTCGAAAGTTGGAAATGGGTGGGTCAATTATGTTTTTAGAGGTATTTCTTGAATGGTGGCAGATGGAGAGTTACTTTCTTCGGCAAAGTCTCAGAGTTTTACGAGTAGAAAAGAAGGGCATTTGTGAAAAATGTCGAAAGTTGGAAATGGGTGGGTCAATTGGGGTTTTAGAGATATTTCTTGAATGGTGGCAGATAGAGAATTACTTTCTTCGTCAAATTTTCGATTTTCGTCTTTCGAATTTCGTCAAATTTTCGATTTTCGTCAAATTTCATCAAATTTTTGATTTTCGCCAAATTTTCGATTTTCGTCAAATTTCGAATTTCGTCAGATTTTCGAATTTCGTCAAATTTTCGAATTTCGTCAAATTTTCGAATTTCGTCAAATTTTCGAATTTCGTCAAATTTTCGAATTTCGTCAAATTTTCGAATTTCGTCAAATTTCCGAATTTCTGTTATAAACTGTTATATAAAGCAGTGTTCTAAAACTTCTAAAACGACTGATATCCCAAAGTGGCAAATGTCCAGGAACAGACCAGCAAGACAATTTTTCTGCCACATGCGACGCAGATTTTTTTGGTAAAATTTTGGTTGTTTCCAGTCAAATTTTTTTTGGTAAAAATTATTTGGCAGATGATGAGAAAAACTAAGCCAGCTTGTTTGAACTAAAATTGGGTGTAAAATTTAATTTTTGCGTAACGAAGCTGAAAGCGTCAACTCTAGCGATATCATTCATTTTAGAAATTGTACTTCAAAGACTGCGTCACACTTTTCTCGAAGAGATTTTTGTTGGGATATGTGATTTGCCGCAAAGAGTGCGTTGCTGAAAAATATCGTCCCAAAAGGTACAAATTGAACATAGAATGTAGCGACATAAATGCATAACGGAAAGGAATAGGAAACCTCGGTTGGCCTGTAGAGGCGCCACAATTTTATTCAGTACGTCTTTATTTGCGCTCTATTAACTTCACTCCGGTAAGTATTAATGAAATGTCATGCAGTTAAGTTGGTTCACAAAAATAGAGCTCACATAGTAGTCTTTTAACGAAATGTTTTAGAATTGTAAAAGAATTATAGGAAAATCTATTACATTTGAGCTTTAGCACAGCACTGTTCCTAGCATGAACATTGAAAATATTTGACAGCTGATGAAATCACAGTAGACAGTGCGTTTCCTTTAGAGGTATAGGTATAGGTAGATATGACTTGTTTTCGTTGTATGAGTTAAAACATACAATACAAATAATTCTTAGCGGCAGATCTTATCACCAAAGCCTCCAAATTTGACCCATGTCGGTTCTCGGTTCAGTGTCCATGCTAGGAGCAGTGTTATGGCTTTAGTTTCAAACAGCATTTCCCACTATTGCCATCTCGATCGTCAAAGAGAAGAGTCGCCAGCGGGAAAATTAGTATTTTTCGCTCCTTAGACTGTCTGTATGTACTGTGAACATCGTCATTTTCCCTGCAAAACAAAGGTTTAAACTTAGAGTAATTATACCTAGAGAGGAAATTTGTATGACGAAATGTGGTCTCAAACATCAGTTTGTATAAGATGCACATTTCGTATAATTTTACACCAATACATGTATGCGCTGACACTATTTCGCTTTTGATAGTTCAATTTGCCCTCTTAATTACTCTTAAGGTTCCCTGCGATCTTCCTCACTCAAAATGTTACTATTTTCGAGCTATGACTTTGACCATATTCATAATTTAAATAGCAATTCGTCAGTGAATCAGTTCTTCGAGACGCGTGCTCACCATTAATTATAATAATTATTACCAATTACCAAACATCGAACGACCAAATTCATATCGTTAAAGCTTTGATATGCTAGTTATTTCTGTTATTCTAACTAAAATCCTAACCAATTTTGAATTAAACAAGAAGAATCGTAAATTTCAAATTAGAAGCTATCGTTTGACTTAGTTCTATTGTGATGTCTAATTTATACGAAATTTCTAGTAAGTCAGAAACATTAAACATTTTATGCAATTATGCATCATGTATGGATGTACGTATACAATATATATTTCTACAAATTTTAAAATTATTTGAGTCTGGTAATTTATGCAAACAAAATCGAAAACTTATATGGTATGAAAACCCTTCCACGTGACTACTAGACAAGTTATAGTTTTGCAAAGTTTTCGCTTTCAAACATAAAGTACAGTGCAGCCATTCACAAATTACGTTTTCTCTTTACGGGGAACAAAACGTTAATCGTTATACATTTTAAACGCAGGGTGAGAGGATGCGAAATACGTCATTGTTCGTGCACGTACTTTGTGAATGGCATCACAGCATCTGCTAAAATATTGTTTATTTCAAGCGAATTGATAACAAACGTCTTTAGACTGAATTCGCTTGTGAACTCCTATAAATAAATATTTATGTTGATGAATGTGGCATGGTGGAGAATACAAGAAAATTGTTTGCATTAATTCAGTTATACTATGAAAGCGGAGATATGAACAAAACTCTTCATTAGGAGGCAACATACCGCTAAGGTTGCGATTTTTCTTGATTTCAACAAGAAAATAAAGGAAATATAAGAACTCAGCAAAACTTTTAAACATTTTTCAATGGAAGAAATCACTGTTCCTAAATAGGTGTCGACAAGACAAAAGTTAAGAGTGATATCGCCAAAACTTCAGGTGATTTTTTTTTAACTTTGGGAACAAGCGGTCTCCGATTTTAATGAGTGATAGTTCGTTGGATTCGTCTTTCAATTCTAAAAAAATCATGGGCGCGCGTTAGCATAGCGCCCGTGACGCAAGTCCTGTTACTAGAAAAAATTTCAAAAAATTTTTTTTTGTCGTAGACTGCAGAACCATATATACAGCAAATATTGAAGTTCCACAATTCAAATACAAATGACTCCAAATTACCATTAAAAAAAACTAGGCGTCCGTACAAGTTCAACGAGCTATCACACGTTCTTGCAGCTTAAAATTTGGCCACGCAAAAAATCTTCCAAGAAGCCCCATTTCCATACATTTTGGTCAATTTCAGTACTTTAAACGAAATGAAAAAACCCTACGTTACTTTGTTAGTCCGTCCGTCCGTCCGTCCGTCCGTGTTTCCTATCTTCTAAAGTCTTCTTTAGATTTTGTTGAAATTTTGGGAGTAGATTCTAGTCGTCATTCTAAGACATTCCAGAAAAAAAAAAAATTGGGGGAACCGGCCTCGTTTCGGAGCTAGGGCTCCTCGAAGTTCCCATATAAGCCCCATATAAGAACACCTTTAAGTGTGTGTGTGTGGATGGGTATGGTAGAACAAATTTGTTCGCTTTTGGTAAGCTCTGCTCGCCACAATTTTTTTCCCTAAATTTAATTTTTTTAAAATTATTCATAAGTTTTTAAATTTTTCAAAATTTTTTAAATTTTTCAAATTTTTTTAAATTTTTCAAAATTTTTTTAAAATTTGTCAAATTTTTCAAAATTTTTTAAATTTTTCAAAATTTTTGAAATTTTTCACATTTTCCAATTTTTTTAAATTTTTTTTAAATTTTTTTTAATTTTTCAAAATATTTTAAATTTTTCAAAATTTTTTTACAATTTTTCAAATATTTCAAAATTTTTGAAATTTTTCACATTTTCCAATTTTTTTAAATTTTTTTTAATTTTTTTTATTTTTTTTAAATTTTTTTAAAATTTTCAAAATTTTCAAATTTTTCAAAATTTTCAAATTATTTCAAAATTTTCAAAATTTTCAAAACTTTCAACATTTTTTCAAATTTTTTTTAAAATTTTCAAATTTTTCAAATAAAGTCGGAGCATTATAATTTGATCGATTCTACTCATTTAATTCATTTTCAAATAATTGTAGTTTTCGAAGAAATCATTTCGAAAACATTACAGTATAAAAGCTTAGACACGTGCATTTGAACGGATTACCCGCAGGTATACCGCGAGTAAACAGCTCTAATGCGCATGTGTAAGCTTTTATACTGTAATGTTTTCGAAATGATTTCTTCGAAAACTACAATTATTTAAAAATGAATAGAATCGATCAAATTATAATGCTTCGACTTTATTTCAAATTTTTTAAATTTTTAAAATTTTTAAAATTTTTCAGAATTTTTAAAATTTTTCAAAATTTTTCACATTTTTAAAATTTTTAAAATTTTTCAATCTACTAATTCTTCCAAAAGAACTGATATCAGTCAAAAACTCTCAAAAGAGTAAAAGTGACGCAGGTCCCTGTGCATACTTCCAAAACAACTGATATCGCTGGATGTGACGCATTCTGCGCTTGTACGCAAAAACTGTAACAGGAAAAATTTGACCAAAGAAATTCTAGAAACAAAATTTTACCAAAAAAATTTTGCGTCACAAGTGGCAGATGTTGAGGAAAGTACTTCTAAGAATTTTTTTAAAATATGCATAAATACGTCCTAATAAGTCCGAATCATCTGCCACTTTGTGACGCAATTTTTTTTTTAATTTTAAATTGTTGTAATGTTGTACGAATGTCGGCCTTGGAAAGACCTACAGGTAGAGTATACGCACCGCTTGGTACTATGGCATTCATTTTTTATCGTCAACTATTCTTTTACGTTATCAATACAAAAACGCGTCGCTATGCCACGATTATATCAGATCCAGTGTTAGTAATATCAAGAGAAAAATTATCAAATTTTTCTCGCAGAATTTTAGTCAAATAAAGTGGAACTCTATACTATGTGTTGTCAACCTCGGCTTCGCCTCGGGTTAACAATATTCACATCTATTGCGCAAAATTTCCATTTAGTCACATGTAGTTAGCAAAATAGCGAAACGAAACGAAAACTTCAATTCGCCATACTATTTTTGTAAACATAAACAAAGTGATCTCTTAGTAGGCAGTGCGGGATAGATAAGTGAAATATTGATGATATAATATTAACTTGAGAGAGAATGAATAAATGAAGAGAGCTGTTAGCAAACCTAAATTTTCTCATGGCACGCATCAATCAAACAAGAATAGACCGGCTGAAGCCTGGTAAGGTCTTTTTTCATTTTTTTTAAAATTTCTGTTTACTTGCTCATTCAAGTGTCCCTTTGGTATCCAACTACCAAATTTCAGAATTACAAATAGGCAAGCGAATCGACTAATTTCATCAGTCGGTGTGCAGCTCTCAAACAGTAAACATCTTTACAAGATCCGTATTAGCTTGGTAGTCAACTACCACTTTGGTAGTCAACTACCACTTTGGTTGTCAACTTCCACTTTGGTAGTCAACTACCACTTTGGTTGCCAACTACCAAATACTCGATTTAAAAATAGGCCAGCAGACCGAATAATTTCATCAGTCGGTGTGCATCTCTCGTGTAAGAAACATCTTTGCTGCTAAATATTTTGCGGGTCCAACTACCAACAACTACCAAACTTTCAAATTGCAATGTCTGCTATGAGCGATTGGTTACCAGATAACAAATAATAATTGATTTGCCTGGTGTTGGTTTGCTCATAGTAGCATTGCAATTCTTACTTTTATCAATCACATTTGATTTGTGACATAGACGGACGGACAGACGGACGGACAGATGAAGTGGCCACAATAGGTCTTTTTTTCCTATGGAAAAAAGACCTAAAAACTGATTTGAGGGGCTTATTACCAGGGCGCAATGGTTATGATTACAATCTAGATTTAAAGAAAAACCATCAGGTTATTAAAACAGAACGTGTACATATTGATCGTCAATTGAATCACAGGACGACCGGAAAATTATTGTAAAATAATCTGTTTTCCTACTTCAATTGAACACATTCTCGGGCTAATTACTTAATTCCAGAATATTATAATGTTCGATTGAATCGAAATGTATAGACTGACCCCATTAACAAATTAAATTGAATTTCATTTGGATATAAATTTGTTTTTCCACAGCAAGCCAAAGAAACGTTGTTAGACCCAGCCAAACGTGCTAACTACGACAAATGGCGTAACAGTGGCGTTAACATCAGTTACAAAAATTGGTTGGGCATGAAGGAGCACGTACATCAGGTAAACGAAGAAAAACGGAACAAAAAATTGTATCACAATCAAAAATAAATTGAATCGAAATATAAAGCCTAACCCGACCCGGTATTACATTTTATGTTGGAGCACAATTCATTTTATAGCTTTATACATTTGTTGATCCCAAACCCCCGCCCGTGGTATTGTTGCCATTTAATTTATATATCATACACGTTGGGTACAGTGTATTGAGTTGCTATTGTTACAATGAATTAAGTATAATCATTGACATGTGTACCTAGCACGAAAACTGATACGACGTTCGAAAGAACAAAAACTCCTGCTTTGTGCTTTGTTACTCAAATAAAATACAAATTGAATCGAATCCTGTTGTACCAAAGGCGCTGTAGTTTCTATTGATTGAATCGACTTTACTTGCAATGTTAGCTTATCTAAAAATAACTGAACTAACCGTTCATCTAGGTCAGCAGTTTTCCATGTACTTTGTTTTTACCCCGTCTGTTCAAATAGAAATAGATTTTTGTGGGGCCCATATAGGAATGAAGGTAAAATGCGTGAATAAAACAAAATGTAAAAAGAAACTTCTCCACAAACTTCGTGAATCAAACATTTTTTCCCCTCACAAATATGAGAAAATAGTTTTTTAAAAAAAAAACGTTATCATTCAACGTTAAGCACAACTACAACAAAGGTTGCATAAGTTTATGAATTATTCACGTACGTAAATCACACTCTCCTCCCCAGTGACTTTCAATCGAAATGTATTACCATGCCTGAAGTTTACCTCTGTTTTTTACATTTTTTTTTTGACTAACCTGATTTTTTTTCACTTACTTTAAGTGATTATTTTTCCGTTTTAATTATCGAGACGTTCTTGCTGTCCATAGAATTAATCAACAATCTGTCTCGTTAAAAACTTTTTTAATTTTGAATTCTGCACATTTGTGGTTATTTAAACATATTAAAACCATATATCATCTACACTCTATACACATTCGACCACTGTTACGATCTGAGAAAAAACAAGGCATCAGAACAGTCGGAGCGTTTGCTGCGACTTAGCCCCGTACAACCCGTAATCCTATTTCGTCCGCAACCATAATACGTCCGTAGCCCTAATAAGCCCGGAACCCTAATACGTCTACAACCCTCTAATGCGTCTGTTACCAAAATGCAAGTCGAGTTGGGCATTGTCAAATTTACTGAAACTGTTCATTTTTAAAATTGCGCATAGCGCAATTACGAAAGCCCGTACGAAGTACCCTTCAAATAAAACCAACAATTTACGACATTATTTTAGAAACCCAAAATTTTTTGCCAACTTTCCATTGGGTATTCAATTACCTCTCAAATGAAACAAAAACTAGCAAAATCGGATGAGATTTACTCGATTTATGTGCAAAAAACACTTAGGGCCGAGTAGCGGCCTTAGTCCAAGGGCCCAAATTTGAAACTTTTTTCGCCACGTTCTTTTCAGTATTCAATTACCTTCCATAAAAAACTAAATCTAGCAAAATCGGATGAGATTTACTCGATTTATGTGCAAAAAACACTTAGGGCCGAGTAGCGGCCTTAGTCCAAGGGCCCAAATTTGAAACTTTTTTCGCCACGTTCTTTTCAGTGTTCAATTACCTTCCATAAAAAACTAAATCTAGCAAAATCGGTTGAGATTTACTCGATTTATGTGCAAAAAGCACTTAGGGCCGAGTAGCGGCCTTAGTCCAAGGACCCAAATTTGAAACTTTTTTTGCCACGTTCTTTTCAGTGTTCAATTACCTTCCATAAAAAACTAAATCTAGCAAAATCGGTTGAGATTTACTCGATTTATGTGCAAAAAACACTTAGGGCCGAGTAACGACCTTTGAGCCCTCCCAACAAGCCCACGTTGCATCTTACTCAAAAACAACTTTGTTCTACTCGTCAATACCTTTCATTTGATATATCGCAAGCAGCTATTGCGTGCGTATTTCGGTAGATATCGTCGAAAGACTGAAAAACACCTATAGGGCTCTAGCTCTGGAGGGGCCGACCCTACCATGCCCATTTTCGAACTTGACCTTACCTTTGTCGATACCAGTCGGGGAAAAAAAGAATTTTGAAAAAAGGTTGTGATTTACTCAAGCTAGAGGGGTCACGGACGGACGGACGGACATTTTTTTTATTGCTGATTCGTCATCTATGAACATAGACAAATGCTTTGCCCTTACCGTCTGCTTCCAATTCAACATGTTACAAACGGCATATTAATCTTATAAGCCCCCAGCACTTCGTACGGGGCTAAAAATTAGAACGCAGTTCGTTTCGTATACACCCTCGTGTGAAAACAATTACACTCGCTCCGCTTCGCTACACTCGGTTATCGAACTTTCAAACTCGTGCAATCAAGGCTCACTTAATTGGCCAAGTCAACACATTATTTGACGTTCAATTCTAATTTTTATTTTTTGACTAATTATAACGTAATCGTGCTTTTTCTACGAAATTTTAACTTACGCATCCTAAAGCTCTCTCTTGAGAGAAAGTTGAATTTCTGAAATAAAAAACCGCACATCTCTGGGATCGAACAGGGGCCCTCGCACACATCAGCTCATGACAATTCATGTGAGCTAAATCATTCTTACATGAAGTACGGTATTTGTCGAATGGTATTTATCTGGGCTCATTGTAGCAATTACTTTTATTGGTTTTGGATGAGAAGGAAGCCTCGCATCGACCTCTTCATATAATATTTCAAAAATTCTAGAAGCTATATCTCGGGCCAGGAGTCTTGGACCCATGACGTATTTTGGATTTTGAAGTGTTAATTTACAAGCTTTCAAAATATTATAAGAAGACGTCGATCCAAGGCTTCCTTCTCATCCAAAACCAATAAACGTAATTAGTACAATGAGCCCAGATATATACTATTCGACAATTACCGCACTTCATGTAAGAACGATTTAGCTCACATGAATTATCATGAGCTGATGTGTGAGAGGGCCCGTGTTCAATCCCAGAGATGTGCGGTTTTTTATTTCAGAAATTCAACTCTCTCTCAAGAGAGAGCTTAGGATGCGTTCACTTTTCATGTGCTGGTTTCTCTCATGTGCTGGCGTACCAGTAATATTCTAGAATCTATTTTTTTATCATGAATGCTCATTTTTTTGGCAAAAGTCGAAGGCAACATAGTCTACATTTTTGTACATTTGCACTAAAATGAACCATCATGGATTCATGGTAGAAAATAGATTTGAAGAAGATGTCAACCGAAAATATCTCTTTTCATCTCCTCACTAAACTCGAAATATCATGGCCAGTACCACCTAACTTTAATTTCAAAAATCTAACCTGACTTTAGTTTTGTTTATTATTCAGTTTATTATTTGTTTGTACGACTTCCTTTTTCAACGTGAATGGCCTTTTTTAACGTGTGATGGAATGTTTTAACGTGGGATGTCCTTTTTTTAACCCGAGCCTGCTTGAAAATATCTAGTCGTTCAATTTTTTCATAAATTTATCAGATTTTTAGCCCCGTACGAAGTACGAAGGGGCTTATAGGATTACGATGCCGTGTGTAATTGATGGAATTCGAAGCAGACGGTAAGGGCAAAGTGTTTGCCTATGTTCATAGATAACGAATCCGCAATAAAAATTTTGTCTGTCCTTCTGTCCGTCTGTCCGTCTGTCAAGTCGATATCTTGAGTAAATCAAATCCGATTTCAAAAATTTTTTTTCTTTGAAAGGTAGTTGAAATAGTGAGGCTAAGTTCGAAGATGGGCGATTTTGGGTCGACCCCTCCAGAGCTGGGGCCCCATAAGTGCTTCGACGTTTTCCAAAGATTTCTCTGGCCATTTAAAGGCTACACTTGTAAGTGATACATCAAATGAAAGGTATTTACAATACCTATCCACAAAAAAAAAGTTTATGGAAATTGGATGACCGACTCGTGAGTTAGACCCCTTGGTGTGAACTAGGTACAGGGCGGCAATCCGTTTTTGCTTGTAGGTTAGTCAAATTTGAACGGATTTAGATGGATTTTGCTTTATTAGATAGGTATTGACCGTACCAATCAGGGAAAAAAAAAGTTTATGAAATTCGGTTTACCGGAGCGTGAGCTAGGTCTCTTGGAGTGAGCTTATATGTGGCTACTCGGCCGTACAGTGAAGGTGGTGTTTTTTGTTAATATCTCGAGTAAAATTTAACCGAATTTCATGAATTTTTTTTTGTTTGAAAGGTACTAACGAATGTAAAGCAGCCGTTGTACTTTCCACCTCCTAACAAAATGGCCGTCGGCCGCCATTTTGGATTTTTGTAAAATCAATATAAATCGGTGAAAATGATACTTACTTAATTTTAGGTCAATTCGAAATTTGTGTTACATTTGAAAGGAACGTCGTACGGGGCTTCGTAATTGCGCTATGCGCAATTTTTAAGACGTACACATTTCATAAGAATTTTACTTTACCGACGTTTACGGGCGCAGTAGGCTTACGGTAAGAGTAGGGCGACGGACGAACTAGGGTCACGTACGCAATAGATGTACGGGTTTGTACGGGGCTCAGTCGCAGCAAACGCTCCGACTGTTCTGACGGCTCGTTCTTCTGTAAAGATATCGTTTCTCTCATATACATCACGTTACAAATCAAGTAGCTATGTGCTTTCTTCGATATATACCGTATCCGTGTACCGTGAGCCGATCACGTTAAATTCAAAATTCCATTCCGTAGAGAAGTCTTTCTTGCTTTGACATTACCATGGCCAAAATAACTAAATTTAATGTTACTACTTCATAAAATCAATGCAGTCCTTCATTTAAAAAGTGAACTTTTACTTCATTACACCCTTAACGTAGATATTACTATGCATAAGAGACAGAACGGCACTAGATTCAATAGATTTGAAAACCATGACAAGTCAAAAAAAAAATCTTTGTTCATACAGTCAATGCATTGGGCCACCCCAAAAACTAAAGATCGTATGCTACCCGAAACTGGTGTCCCTAGCGGCCTATCAGCTGGACAACCGAATCCAGCTCATCGTCGTGCATCGGAGGGAGGTGCCGCATTGTACTATGGCAGCCGTAAGGCTGAAATGGGTGCAGATAATTCGGAAATTGCAAACAAATTCCGTAACTACGAAATTTAAATTGAATTTTGAAAAGGGAATTTTTTTTTCAATTTTTTTCTGTCAGTTGATCTTGTGAAGAAAATAAAATAAAATCAGAAAAAAATGTACTTGTAGATTTGCTGCTCAAAATAAAGAAACAAAAAAAATATATATTTTACTTGAATAAGAAAATAATATTCTCAGTCGTGTCTCGTTTTACCTTCCCCCCAAATGTGCTAAACAAGAGAAAAAAACTCGATGAAATTTGAAGATGACAACAGAATAAAAAAAAAAATTGACAAAAATTTATAGGAAATTTATGTTTTTCACAAATTCACAATTGAGATCAAATAAATGGACAAACCACAGAGCATGCAAATGTTCATTTATTTGCGATGGGAAATGTACGATTTTCTATGAAGTCATCGCTTCTTATCTTGAAATTTCAAATTAAGATAAAAAAAATAAAACTAAAACCAACCCATTGACTCTTGAGTGTAGTAAATTAAATTTTCAATTAATCGTTAAATTAAGAACATAAAATTAATTCAACATCATTGTATCGACACTGAAATTCATCAATATATGCAAGAAGCACCAACATATTTAACAACAACAAAAAGAAAAATATTTTAAAAAATTAATGAAAAATATAAATTTATTGTTGAAACTTATCGATGTGATTAGAGGGATTTAATTAGATGGATTTGAAATATTTTGAAAAAACATTTAAATAAATTTAATTAGAGAGAATATTCTAGAAGTATATGTCGTCAGCGCCCCACCTTTTTGGGTTGGGGTTTTCGTTGCTGATTATTATGAGCTAGGTTTTGTGCTTTCGAATGATGCTACCCAAAAGTTTTGTGCTGCTCAGGCACCCGAACACAAAACTACTTTCTATTCAAAACATGTCACTTTGTATGGTAGACCCCTAATATATCAACTGCACCCAAAATACAATTCTAGGACTAAAATGTACACATTATGTGCTGACAATATCACCCCACCAATAGTTTAGTGCTGCCACCTGTGTCCAGCACAAAACTACTTTCTGCTCAAAACATATCACTTTGTATGGGAGACCCCTAATATATCAACTATATTCAACATACAATTGCAGGACTGAAATCTATACATTATGTGCTGACAATATCACCCCACCAATAGTTTAGTGCTGCCACCTGTGCCCAGCACAAAACTACTTTCTGCTCAAAACATGTCACTTTGCATGCATGGTAGACCCCTCACAATTCTCAGAGTTTGTCTTGCATGCAACAGAATTCTTGCACAATAGCCTGAGTCCATTGTGCATGTACCAAGAGGCTTGCACAATAGTCACAGTTCATTGTGCATGCATCACGATGCTTGCACAATAGTCAGAGTTCATTGCTCATGCATCTTGATGCTTGCACAATAGTCAGAGTTCATTGTGCATGCATCTTGATGCTTGCACAATAGTCAGAATCCATTGTGCATGTGACAAAATGCTTGCACAATAGTCTTGGTACATGCACAATGGACTCAGGCTATTGTGCAAGAATTCTGTTGCATGCAAGACAAACTCTGAGAATTGTGAGGGGTCTACCATGCATGCAAAGTGACATGTTTTGAGCAGAAAGTAGTTTTGTGCTGGACACAGGTGGCAGCACTAAACTATTGGTGGGGTGATATTGTCAGCACATAATGTGTACATTTTAGTCCTAGAATTGTATTTTGGGTGCAGTTGATATATTAGGGGTCTACCATACAAAGTGACATGTTTTGAATAGAAAGTAGTTTTGTGTTCGGGTGCCTGAGCAGCACAAAACTTTTGGGTAGCATCATTCGAAAGCACAAAACCTAGCTCATAATAATCAGCAACGAAAACCCCAGCCCAAAAAGGTGGGGGCGCTGACGACATATACCTATATTCTAGTAATTATAAATTAAATTAAATTAAATTAAAGAGAAGAAGAAGAAAACAAAATCAAATGAAAAAACCTTTACACAAAAAAAAAGAATTTAAAAAACAACAACCGAACTTAAAACAGGTAATTTTTTGACTGGAATGATATAAAAAACAAAACAATGAGAAACCAAAATCATTTCTCCCAAAAAAAAAATCGTATTTTATAATAATAAATTATTGACAATCCCTTTTATCGTTTTTAGTTCCATTCTTATATTTCTAATCGAATAACCATCTAAAGAGAACCAAAGACGATGAAGCATTAGTATAAATTCTATATTTCTCTACACCCCCCACAAAAAAATGACTACTTAAGTATATATAAAATGCAATCAGTATTTTTCGGAGAGATAGGCTGTAATAAGAAAACGTTATATAGCATATACGAGACCAATAAGACCATTGAGTCCGATTTCTATTTGCTTGCAATTTTAGTGCTCGTAATATGCGATTTGTGTGGATTTATTTAATATCAATATTGTATTTACGAAAGTATATACAAAAAAGGTAGGATTCTTTTTCGCATTTTTCTATTATTTGCTACGAGGGATTCTTCTGAAAAAACAGAAGACCGAAATCGGACGCATTTTCTATTGGAATTTTTTATATGTGCCCAGTAAGGTATTCGACCCCAGAAGCCAAAACCACTTTCAAAAAAAATTCTTTGCAGCTTGTGTTTTTTTTTTTTTTTCAAAAACACCTTTTATTGGTATTAATAGTACAATCTTAACTTCCGTTAATTTATTACTACTGATGAGATGTACTGACTGTTATAGGGTAGAAGCCAGTAAGACGTGTGAGGGTTTATCAGTCCAGTGATTGATTCCCATGATTCTTCATTCTTCAGCTTTTGTGAGTTCCAGTTCCACTTTTTCCAATCGTTTTGAAAGCGTTTCGATGTTATTTTTGAATTCGGCTTGCATGTTGATGAGCATTTTTACAATATCTCCAAGAGACGGCTCGCTCGATTCTGGCAGTTGCGTGTCATTTTTTGTCAGTTGTTTTGCATTTTTCGTAACTTGCGCATACGAAGTTCCTGTATTGTGATGAGTCGTTGAACTAGTTGAAATGTGGCAGTGTGTTTCACGAAGGCGATCCACTGCTGTTTTTGCTGGTTGATTTTGACTTTTTACCTTTTTCTGGTATATTGGACATCCCTTGTAGTTGGCTGTATGACCTTCTTGTTGGCAAAGGGCACATTTTGGAGTTGCATTTCGCTTTTTGGTACAAACGTTTGTTTCATGCTTTCCTGCACATTTGACACAGTTTGGTTCCCTAGTGCAGAAATTTTTTGTGTGGCCCAGCTGTTGACACTTTGTGCATTGTGGTATTCCTTTTATTTTCCTAGGAGGTTCCACGGTAACCTTGCAATGGAGTAGGTTTTTGACTTTATAGATATCTTTATTGTTTTCATTTTGTTTCATGTCTACGAAAAACATTGGGAATTTTCGTACTATTTTCTTCCCATCTTTATTGATAACTTTTTTTATAATGTTTGTGGTTTTCACAATTTCGTGACCAATTTTTTTTAGTTCATCAGTAATCTCTTGCTCTTCGCAAGTTGGAGGTAAACCTCTGATTACTGCTCTATAATTTTTTTCACTTTTCAGTTGATAAGTGTGGTACACTATGTCTGATAGATCATCTCCTTCTATCGAGGATAATTCCTCTAGGATCCTTTTTGTTTTTCTGTAGTCGTCTTCGTTCGCTACAGTGACTTTTATATCGTTATCTGAAGTAGCTCGAAATCTGGCTGAGTTAGCAACCGATAAGATTTTTTCACTGAATTTATTAAAATTCGTGACGTTGCTCACGTAAATTGGTGGTGGTGTTGGTGGCATTTTTATTTTTTGTTTTTTGTCGTTTTTTGGAGATTCATCTGGTATCGTGGAACCTTGGCCAACCTTTCGTCTCCGTTTTGATGATTGTTTAACCGTCTGAAATTCGTTTTCAAGTTCATCTTCATCGGTGATGTATTCTATACGGTGTTCAGTTTCCGCATTTTTTGATTGAATTGATTTGATAGAGTTTTCGAGCTCTATTATTTTTTTTGCATTGTCATCATTTAACTTTTTAAGTTGTTCATTTTCTCTAACTATTGCACATATATTGTCATATTCTGTTTTGGTTAATTTATAAACATTGCTGACTGATGTCGGGCTTGTTTTTTGTTTATCTTTTTTTGTGAACATTATGTCTGTTTGTTTAATTAGTTCAAGAACATGTTCAATTTATTGTTAACTTTTTCACTGCACTGTTATGATATTACTTAATTATGTAAAACACTTGCACCTGCACTTTGAGTGTATGCATATTACATTATTGTTTTGATACTTTTTTTTAAATTAGCTAACTGCTTAATTTTATGAGTGATTACAAAGCACGTCTGTTCACTCCGACTGTTGAATGATGAATGATTGCAGCTTGTGTGGCTAGTTTTAGGTCATCAAAAACCGAAAACTTGCACTTTCCGTACAAAAATTTCTCCAGTTACACGAGCCGTACAGGGTCGTGTGAGGTGTCATTGTAAAGGTAATTGCATGTACTTCCGGGGCAAATAGAGTCCTATTGGGGTTTGGAAGCATCTACGACGAATTATGAGAAGTTGAAATGTTTAGGTGCTTATATTGAATCGTAGACTTCCGCAAGCTCTATTTGCCCTGAAAGTAAATGCAATTACCTTTCTAATGACACCCCACACGACCATACACGTTTCGTGTATCTCGAGAAATTTCTGTAAGAAAAGTGTAAGTTTTCAGTCTTTTTTCGGTTGAAAACTTCAACTGTACATATCTCAGTGTGGATGAATTTTAAACCCAATAAGACCCTATTTGCCCAGGAAGTACATGCAATTACCTTTCTAGTGACACCCCACACGACCATGTGCGGCTCGTGTAACCTGAGAAATGTTTGTAAGAAAAATGCAAGTTTTCGGTTTTTGATGACCTCTTACCTGCCAACACAAGCTTCGAAGAATTTTTTTGAAAGTGGTTTTGGCTTCCGAGGTAGAATACCTTACTGGGCACATATAAAAAATTCCAATAGAAAATGCGTCCGATTTCGGTCTTCTGTTTTTCAGGAGAATCCCTCTAAAAAATGACGCGAAATGCGACGTTCGGATGGTATGACGGAAGCCTGAGCTTTTCTTTGCGATTTTTATTTCGTTTTAATTTTGTTCTTACCATAGAACGTTCGTAGAAATACCGCAAGCGACCACAGTCATCGGCTAGGTAGTTACCGGTCAGGTCCTTTCACTCGATGAGAATTCATCCGATCTATTCCGTTCTGGTCGAAATAAATTTCGTGATAATTTGCACACGGTCAATTTGAAATTTGTCATCGATTGCGCCAAAATTGTAAGGTACCGCGACTTAAAGCGACTTAAAAAAAGTGACGAAGAAACATTTAAGTTACCGATTTTCACTTCTCCTCCTTTGTCCCAACCGTTATCAAATTATTGTTTTGGTAATCTGGGTATTAGTACGAGTTCAACGAGCTGTCACATTTTACCATTTTATGACGCATCGTTTAAGGGCGACACACTTCAAGCCTGATTGTTACTCTTTTGACAGTGTGTTACACACACAACTGAAAAACGCGGTAAAAAAACCGATTCATATAAAATAGTACTCTATTTGGCAGCTGTCGACTATGATCACTTGCTTGAAGTTCGTTGTTAAGGGTGAAAATTTCCCAAGGTGACACAATCACTTCCTACACGTATACCCTTTAAGGCACGTTTGACTGATGTTTATTTATTTTATTTGCTTGGCCTATTAAGCCTATTAAAATTCAAATATTTTATACTTCTCAATTTGTAATGAAAACTGAAAATTTTTGTATTTTGGAAATTTGAACGTCAATCGTATCGATATATCCGTTTTGGTGGATCAATAAAACGTATCATACACACACATATACACATCCATCTTTATAACCAGAGTGACACTTTTCGCTGAGAGTGTAGGAGATGGAAAACAACTTCAAAATTACATCAAACAAAAATAGAATTTACTTAAAATATTAATTCAAAATTATCGCGATATTTATAGACTTGACCTTTTATGGTTTGAGTATTATTATAACGGTATTTTTTTCTACGAGATTTTTGTAAAAAAAAAATTGGCGAATGATTTTTTTTTAAATAATGAAGCGCTGTGTATACTCAACAATGAACATATTTTTATATGCGAATTTATATTGCGAAAATGAATTTTTTGACGAGAGAAAATTCTCTATGAAAGTTATAATAAGGCGCAGGAAATGATTATTAAAATACCAACCGATTCTGTTCTAATTTACAAAAAAATGTCTTGCTTGTGATTGCATTAATACGAAAGATGTCCGGAGTTTCTTATCGATACACTGATCCCTACCAGTCAGGTCTGTGTCGCTAACATTTTATTTATTTTTAAGAGCAAAGAACTATATGTAAATTTGTAGCCTACATTTAGGCGGAAAAATATCTGTTTTTTGATGATTTTTTTTAAACCAAAATCTTTTTTTTTGGAAAAGTAATACCATTAAATTACGCAAAAACTGTGGTTTTTTTAATCGAAAAAATTGGTTTATGACCCATATCCCACTTCGAGAAACCTTTGCAGATTTTCGAAATTTACATAAACTGCGATGGTTTCTCCAAGTGGGATAAGTTATCAACCAAAAACCAACCTTTCCTTATTTTTCCGTGCTTTAATGGTTTTACTTTTTCAAAAAAAGTTCAAAGAAACCATCGAAAAACGAATATTCTCCCGCCTAAATGTAGGCTACAAATTTGCAAAGGGTTCATCGTTCTTAATGGCGACGTTTTGTCTCCGAATTACCCACGCATCAAGACACACTTTGCTACAGGAGTGGAAGGCTAAAGATGAAATCGTATCCGCTTACATGAATAATGTCAAAATGTATAGGTACACCAATTATTTGACGATTATTGAAGTTGTCAATTGAAAAATGCTATAGTGAGCAAAACCAAAACTTTGGATTTGGGCTTTAAAAAATCGGCTTTGTGCAACCTTGGGCTGGAGAACAGAAATTTTAGTGATTGCCACAGCATTCCGATTTCATAAATGTTAACTTTGTTCATTTTTCCGTTCAAATTTTAGTTCTAAAGATAAGTACACAGTTCGTGAAAAATCAATGAAAAATCCATGAAAAATCCATGAAAAATGATCTTCGGTCCACAAGTTGAAAGTAGCGTGAAGTGAACACAGTCAAAAGTTATTAATTCACATTTTATCGGAATATAAACTATGCGCTATTGGTACCTTTGGCGAAAATAATTGCCCATTGCGCTGAGTTTGGATCCTATTAAAATGTAAATTATTAACTTTGGACTGTGATTAAACACATTCTTCACGCATTTTGCAACTTGTGGTACGAACATCATTTTTCATGCGTTTTTCACCAACTGTGTATTAGCCAAGTTTGGTTGTAGATGCTTTGATGTAAGTGGATTGAAGTAAGCCGATCGTTGGAACTGGAGTCCCTTCTTACAAAGCTCGACATTTTAGTACATTGTCTAATTTTGTGTTTGTAAGCTTTTCCCCCTACCGATATCATCCTTGCTACATTTAAAGTATTTTTATAATTTTCGAATAAAGACGAAACATTTCAATAAAAAAATAATAATTTATCTTTGATTGAGAACACCTCTTATGAAAAAAAAAGAACGTAGAAACGAGAGAATACAGAAGAAGAAGAAGAAGAAGAAAAAAACCAAATCAAATTCCTCATAAAATCGTTCCAACAAAACAAACTCTGTACTTTTTAATAATCACTTATTGAACTTTTTTCGAATCGTATTATGGAATTTCGAGCATTTAACAAAAGAAAAATATTTACAACCCAAATATGAATGCAAAAAAAAAGAAGAGAAAAAATAAAATAATAAAAATGAAAAAATAAAAAATAAATAAAAATTATATTGAGAATGTCGTAACATTAAAATTATATTGAATGTGAAAAAGATATTTTGTGTGATATACTTACATATGAATATATATATATTATTAAATCTCAGATGAATTATATTATATAAATTATATGTACCGTTGATGTATAATGAGATTAAAATTATTTCAAGTTAAGGAAAATCAAACTTTTCTTTTGTTGCTTTTTATTGCGTATATGTTTCATTCGAAATGCCGAACCTAAACAACCAGCTCCGGATCACCGTATGGGCGAAGTTTATAGCCGTCGTTGAGGTTGACTGAGGTATCTCGATCTGTGTTGTGAAGCAACAGACCAACTGGCGAAAATACTATCTATAAAGAACTTATAACATCAGCGTCCGGTACGTTTACTTAGCTGTTTATGATACCTACACGCAAAAAAAGGAAATTTCGGATGTACGTTCAAGACGTACAAAATCTACATTGTAGACGTACATTCTACGTACTAGACGTAGTGATGTACGCATAAAACGAAAAATGTACAGATAATACGTTAAATGTACTGATAACTCAACCATTGGTCTCATCGTCGAAATGTACGTTTTAGCCGTAGCATGATTTACGTTTAAGACGTAGGATGGTGTACATGTAAGACGTACAATAATATTATGTTTGGTGTTGATGTCAAAAAAATTCGACGTAAAGATGTAACGCGATTTTAACGTTCATTTTAATATTACCGCGGAAAATCAATTTCTTGCCAATAGAACCATGAGAGTTCATCCAAGAAAAAGAGGTTCTTATAATGCGTAGGAAATGGAATTCTATTATTTAATTTTATCACGCGTATTTAATTTTGAACTCTGGCCTTTGATGAGACCATTATACTTTCACAAGTTTCTGATCGGATTCGGAGTTGCCATTGCCAATCAACAAGCCCAAATCCGACATCTAAAAAAAGTGATGATTGAATTCCGACTTGACAAATGGATGCGTTGCGGCTAAAAAATCGGATCTATTTTTGATTAAAACCTTCAATCTCTTGGAGCCTGAAAAAATATAATTACTGCAACAACATCCGACCTTAACAACTCTAACTTACTCGAAAATTTCAGAACAAGAATACATATTTGGATTCGGTCTCACTAGTCATTATATTGGCTTAAAAGTACTCAGATTTTCTAGCTCAATAGGTTTGTTCCAAATAACTGTAAACGCGAACTTTGACAACCCGAACCACGACGATTTCATCCATAGACGACATAACCTTGGCTTTTCGCTGAAATTTTAAGGCCCCGTATATATAGTGACAGCTCATTTTTCATGAGCAATTGTTTAGGTTCTGTTGTCTATGGATGAAATTTGACAATTCGTATGGCCTTGGAACAGATCTATAGCTACAATTGCATAATAAAATGTACAAATCTACCGAGAATCCTATGATCATGTGTTCTAGATGAACTGTACATTATATTTTTAAAGGAACATGTGGCGAAAATTTCATAAATTATCAATAATAATTATTTTTTAAAGTTTGAAAACTCGACTTCTTTTGGGAGCCTGAAATTCAATGTTTAATCATCAGAAAATATTTGCCTGAATGTTGCTAAACTCAACTCAATTTAAGTTTGCAATTGGTTAGCATTCTACAATTTTAATTGTTCCACAGCGTTCCACATGTTGTCAACAAAAGAAGCGTAAAGAGTGTCGTTTCACTCACAAACGTGTGGAATTGAAGAAGTGTAAAGGCAAACTCTACTTCTATGTGGTGGAACACGCGTGGAACAAATAAAACGAAAGAAACAAACGAAACCCACCAAAATTGCATTCTTATGATGAGATCAGTTTACTGCGTCTAAACTACATCCTTTTTCTACTATGTTTAAAAGGAAATGACAAACAAAAGAACTCTTCAAAGTAAACTGTTCGTAACTCAACAACTAGTTAGCTCAGTGCGAAAGTCACTGACTCAAGATCGAGAGGTCCCCAGTTCAATTCAAACCAGTGACAATGTTTTTTTTTTTTTTTTTTTTTTTTTTTCATTCGCGTTTGAGAAACCCAGCACTTTGTTTTATATAAAGTAATCGATCTCACATCTGTAAAGTGGGCAAAGGACGAAATATAGTAACAATATTTCTAGAAAAATTAAAAAAAAAGCGAAATTTCCAATATACGTTTTATTCGTACATTGTACTGATAACTCAACCATTGGTCTCGTCGAAATGTACGTTTTATCCGTACGACTTTTTTTTGCGTGTACTTTGGTAGTATCAACCCTTCTACACCTTCTAAAATCTCCTAAAATTTCAAAAATGCTCTCCTTAATCTCTTAAAACGCATAAAAAACTCTCAATAAACTCGTATGAATCAGGATTAAGATCAATACTGTCGAAAATATTATGAAGAGTTTGGCGAGTGATTTCACTCTAAGAATATAGCAAATCAAGTAAGCAATTGAATTGAAAACAATCATGATACCCGTGATTCGGGGTATAATTACAGCGAATTTTACAGAATAGATTCAGAATAAACACAACTACTGAACGGGCAACATGCCCTAAGTAACGAGCTTTTCTCGAGTAGATGTACTGGCACATGCGTGTTGGGGAGAATATCCCTCCAGTACAAGTAGAACCATCGATGCAGCGGCCGACCGACGAATTAAGAAGAATTAAAATTCTCGACATGGCGCCCAACGTGTGTGGAAGGTTTGTGTCATTAATGGTTCAGCGGCAGCAGAAGACGTAACATTGGTCGTAATGTTACAAGGCTGGTTGGTCGAGTCAATTTGGTAGGCAGATCGAATTGATGGTCGTCGTAACGTCCAGCAAAAAGAAGTTATTGGCACGCAGCAGTAGCAACGAGAAAAAGAAGAAGAAGGCTGGTTGGTCGAATCAATTTGGTGGAAGAATCGAATTGATGGTCGTCGTAACGCCCAGCAAAAGAAGTCTTTCACAGCAGCAGCAAGCAGAAGATGAAGGCTGGTTGGTCGAGTCATTCGATGGTCAAAATTGAATTGATGGTCGTCGTAACGTCCAGCAAACTAGAGAGTCATTGTCAGGTGTCATTGGCACCAGGAAGAAAGAAATCAGAAGCTGGTTGGTCGAATCAATGCAGAAGTTGATGGTCGTCGTAATGTCCAGCGAAGAAGGTCAATTGGCATTCGTCATTGGCAGCAGGAAGAAGAAGAACGTCATAGAAGGAAGAAATTAGCAAGGCTGGTTGGTCGAGTGAATTTGGAGATTGATGGTCGTCGTAACGCCCAGCAAAGAAGGTCATTGGCAGAAGATATTGACAGCACGAAGAATCAATGTAGAACAAGGAAGAAGTTGCAGTCTGGTTGGTTGAATCGATGGTCATCGTAACAATCCAGAAACATCAGCAAAGATTATGAAGTCATGGTATGGTTTCCTCAGCATTTCGGATACCATAGATGGGAGAGTAGACGATTCAGCGAAAGAATTGGTGGAAGAGGCAGATTGACATATTTTCGTTTGGAGTTTCCTCGTGACCTGTGGAAACTGGTGGGAGTGTCAAAAATATTATGAAGAGTTTGGCGAGTGATTTCACTCTAAGAATATAGCAAATCAAGTAAGCAATTGAATTGAAAACAATCATGATACCCGTGATTCGGGGTATAAATACAGGGAATTGTACAGAATAGATTCAGAATAAACACAACTACTGAACGGGCAACATGCCCTAAGTAACGAGCTTTTCTCGAGTAGATGTACTGGCACATGCGTGTTGGGGAGAATATCCCTCCAGTACGAATAGTAAAGTGAACCAGCGATGCAGCGACCGACCGACGAATTAAGAAGAAGTAAAATTCTTAACAAATACAATCAGTGGATGAGTAATAAAATATGATGAACACCTTCTGATTAGATCTTAATAGAGCAGTTGCCTTTTGAAATTATCAACAATTGATAATCGATCAAATTGTAAATACCTAAATACCTAGTCTAAGGGTATGATACAACATGAGTTTAGTTTTGATAAATGCTGGAACGAACGAGACTATACTAAAGGATTATACAAGAATAATATAGACTGTAAAAGGAAAAATATGAGTTTTATACAAGAAAAGGGTGCTGCCATATCGAGCTATTTGTAAAGGGAAACATAAAATGCTGTTAAGAAATATATTCCTCCCAGCCGACGAGAGCTCCTAAAAATCTCCCAAGTCTAGAAACTTCCTAAAATAGGAGGACTTTTAAAACATGGTGGCCTGTAGCATACAAATAACAGCACATTCCTGTTTGTCGCGTGAAATCATTCCACTCGTTCCGCCTTCGATTCCAAACTCTCCACGAATATTCACACTATATACATTCACTCGTGCAATCATGAATCACTTACTTGACCAAAGTTGTTATCGAGTTCGGCTCAAGCAAATACTTATATTTAAATAATTCTCTTGGTATACGAATTCACACTTCTCCGCGTAACACTTCACTTCACTTCACTTCACTGCGTAACATAATTCGTCGTTTTGCGTCACGGCATGATCGAATAGAGACCTCGATATTTTTGCCACTTCATTTTGACTCACCAATGATGGTAGGTTCACTTTTCGGTATGTTCAGTTTTTTTACTTGAAGCTATAAGTACCTAAGGGCAAGTGAAATTTCATTAAAAATACATGCAAAAATTATTGCGGAACGTAAGTGTGCTTAAAATTTGAATTCGATGAAAAAGTGAACCGAAATAGTATTTTTCGTTACGAGTGATGAAAAGTGAAATTCGCCTCGTTAGGACAAGCTTACGACGTGTCCTGAAAAATTTTGCTTTCATCTTCGAGTTACGAACTACGTTTCTTGCGCCTGACGATCATAATGAGACGAAACACAAATAAAAATAAAAATAAATAAAAACGAAAATCACCACATCGACCCACTCACCCACATCAACAGTCAGTTCAGTTGCAAAAAAGGTCATTTAGGAGTCTTACCCTGTTACATACGGCAACACGGTGTGGTTGAATGGAGTTTAATTAAACATGTCGTCGCAAATTTGATATTTTTGGATATTCTTAGTCTGCTTGTGACCCTGAACAACGTTCCACAAAAATTTTTGATTTTCATCCGTGCAGTCCGGAGCACCCGGACCAAGGCTCCCTAGAGTGCTCTGTGGGTGCTATAGAACTGATTGGGGTTGCAATCGATAGGGAATGGAATTTTAATAGTCATAGTACAAAAAAAAATTCGCATTTCGTGGCAAGCATATGACCAGTATTATTGTTGGGTCTATTACTGCTATCGATCAAAATATTTTCAATCGGTTGATTTCAAATCTTGTACTTCAATTTTTTTAACATGTATTTTACTACATAAAGGACCATATTACCCACAGCTTGTCATTATTTTTGTCTTCTTCTTCGCAAAATAGCCGTATGTGACAGGTTAATAGTTATTTATAATGTACGCACTCATATGTCATGACATTTCTTGTATTTTGTATTTTTCAATAATAAAATAATGGTCCCAACGGATCTATATGTGTAAATAATGTGAAATTCTACATCTTTCGTGCCCAGTGTAGTGCTGTTTTAAAACGTTATTATCATTCGTTTCATAAATTATTTGAAACATTTTTTTTCTGCAATTTGGTGATGAAAGGTCCAAACTTTAATATTTTGCTGTCCAACACGTGTCTCAATGTGAATTTCGTTCAATAATGATTACACAATTTATTAGGTTTATTTTACAAAGGACGCTGTTTACATGAAGCTTCCTACAGATGGCTTGTTCAGTAAGTAGTATGCCCTCTTAATTTGACGAGTGACCTGACTACTGATCTATTCAGATACTTTCTGTCAGCACAAGCTTTCTGTGCTACAACGAAAAAAAATGAACGAACTCCAAAAAGTTTGTGTTGGCAAAAAAATTGTGACTATCATGAACGGGGGTTGACTGGGGTATAAATACAGTAGAGAAGCGAGAAAATCGTTCAGACTAAACAGGACCATAGAACGGGAAGCAAGTCCAATATGACGTGTATTTCATTTTAGATGCAGCCATCCAGTCGTGTAGAATTTTCAGCGCAAACCGGCTGCAGTTTTAAATCGAACCTCACTAAAACTTCCAACTATGAACTTGCTGCCGAAGGTGGTATAATAGATAGCAAGCACAATTTAACGGACCCTTATGGTATTGTTAAAGGGGTGGCGGGACATTTACACACCGTCAATATCGTCAGGAACGATATTATCGTTTTTTTGGACGATACTATCGTCTAAAAAACGATACTATCGTCTAAAAAACGATAATATCGTCTAAAAAACGATAATATCGTCTAAAAAACGATAATATCGTTTTTAGACGATAGTATCGTCCAAAAAAACGATAATATCGTTTTTTGGACGATAGTATCGTCTCAAAATCGATATTATCGTTTTTTAGACGATACTATCGTCCAAAAAAACGATATTATCGCCCAAAAAATTTTCATCCATGACGATAATATCGTCTAAATTGAAAAATTCTAAAATATTGTCTGGACGATAGTATCGTTTTCTTGTCGATATTATCGTTCAAAAAACGATATTATCGTTTTCTGGACGATATTACCGTTCTAGAAAATCTAATGGATATTTTCGTTTTCTGTACGATAGTATCGTCCAAAACGATAATATCGTCCTGGGCGATATTACCGTTTTCTTAAACGATAATATCGTCCAGGACGATACTATCATTTAAAAAAACGATAATATCGCCCAGGACGATATTATCGTTTAGTTTTGGGTGGTAATATTGTCCAGGACTCAATTTTACTGAGAGGTGCAGCAAGAACCGAATTCTCTTCCAAAATATCGAAAAACAATTGTCAGAGGAAATCACCTACTCATCAGTGTTTAAAAAAGGCGTTTAGTTCGTCCCTAAATAATTCATCTTTTTACGAAATGAATACCAACTTTGATTGTACATAAAAAGCGTTTTAACACGCCGAGCGATCCGGCCCATTGCCCCGGAGCGAAGCGGAAGGCCGCAATGCGAGCCGGGCACCGGAACGGTGTCGGAACTTAGGAGTTAATTTTTTTTTCTCGCATCGTCTCATAATTAGTCTGTGTAATTTTTCTATTATAAAATTTAAATTTACGGAACCAAATGAACCAATTTTTAATATATATTTGCCGTCTATAAAAAGGTGTTTATCTACAAGATTTTGTGTTTCGTCTTCAACAACCATCCAGAACGATAATATCGCCCAGGACGATATTATCGTCTAGAATTTTTATCTTAAATAAATTAAAAATGATATTATCGTCCTGGACGATATTATCATCTCAAAATTAAAAAAATAAATTAATTAAAAACGATATTATCGTCCTAAAAATTATCGCCCAGGACGATAATATCGTCCAAAATAACGATAAATTTGTTCAGAAAAAGAAAATAACGATAATATCGTCCAGCGGATATTTTCATCCAGGACGATATTATCGTCAAAAAAACGATATTATCGTTTTTTGAACGATAATATCGTTTTTTAGACGATAGTATCATCAAAAAAACGATAGTATCGTCCAAAAAAACGATATTATCGTTTAAAAACGATATTATCGTTTTTTTAAACGATAACATCGTCAAGAAAACGATAATATCGTCCTGAAAATATTTTAAAATTTATAATTTTAGACGATATTATCGTCCTGGATGAAATTTTTTTAGACGATATTATCGTTTTTTAGACGATAGTATCGTCTAAAAAACGATACTATCGTTTTTTGGACGATACTATCGTCTAAAAAACGATACTATCGTCCAAAAAACGATACTATCGTTTTTTAGACGATACTATCGACTAAAAAACGATAATATCGTTCCTGACGATATTGACCGTGTAGTTATGTCGCCTCACCATAAAAAGGTGTTTATCTACAAGATTTTGTGTTTCGTCTTCAACAACCATCCAGAACGATAATATCGCCCAGGACGATATTATTGTCTAGAATTTTTATTTTAAATAAATTAAAAACGATATTATCGTCCTGGACGATATTATCATCTCAAATTTAAAAAAATAAATTAATTAAAAACGATATTATCGTCCCAAAAATTATCGCCCAGGACGATAATAGAGGACGCCAGCTTTTTTGGACAAAAAACGATAATGCCCCACAATAACAGTAATTCCCAACAATAATGCCCCGTCAAAAATGGCGACCATTGTGAATGCATTCACATGGACAAGTCAATTTTCTATTTATTTTTGATTTTTATTCTAAAAGTTCGTCCGGATCTATATTTTATCACAGCAATCCGTAGATCTAATTTGTAGCGAGCTAGCGACAATGAGCTGGAAAAAAACTATTCACTTTACAACGCGCTGTTCGACGACAAACATCATCCACTACACAACAAACACGTGCTTAACCTGCAAGCGGAACACATGATGTTTGTCGTCGTACAGCGCGTTGTAAAGTGAATAGATTTTTTCCAGCTCATAGTCACTAGCTCGCTACAGATTAGATCTACGGATTGCTGTGATAAAATATAGATCCGGACGAACTTTCAGCATAAAAATCAAAAATAAATAGAAAATTGGCTTGTCCATGTGAATGCATTCACAATGGTCGCCATTTTTGGCGGGGCATTATTGTTGGGAATTACGGTTTTTGTGGGGCATTATCGTTTTTGTCCAAAAAAGCTGGCGTCCTCCAATATCGTCCAAAATAACGATAAATTTGTTCAGAAAAAGAAAACTAGGCCCCACCTATTGGGTGGGTCAGGTCCCTTGACTGGCTATTTTTTTTCTATAATTCCAGCCTTAGTTTTCTAACCATTTTTAAATGAGGTGGTGTTTTTGAGATCACAAAATTAAAGTCACATGAAAAGGTGATGTCTCTTTTATTCAGAAAACAGCAGTCATCACATGCTTCATTTTACTCATATTTATTTAATTTCCCGAAGAAACAAAAAGAGCTATGAGTTGAAGGTCCAGCGAGCGATGTCTTACTCCTAAGTTGAGTCTCCTATATAGTCTACTAAAAGCGCTGAACAGGTGGCGCATTTCTTGCTTACCTCTTGAAAAAAAAACTCATGTGAATTACGGCTCTGGCAAAATTCACACTCGTGCAAACACTTTAGGAACGAAAAATTTCTTTTAAGAACGCGATTTCACGCAAAAATTGTCGTATATCGCAGATTACCAGTCCAATAAAGTCCAATGTTCGAATTTAACCACATGAATTACGATACTGGTCGAAAACACTTAATATTTTCAAATCTGCGATTTTCGAAGCCTCTGAGAATTACTCGAGTTATCGTGTTATCAAGCAAGCAAGATTGTTCTAGACTTCTAGATTGTTCGACCAGAAATCCAGATTCACTTACTCGTCAAGGAAAAGCGTCTGAGTATAATTTGGCGTATTTCCTGCCTACCTCTTGAAAAAATATAACTCGTGTGAATTACGGCCCTCGCTTCGCTCTGGCCACAAAGTTCACACTCGTTCAAACATTTTAGGAACGAAAAAAATTCTTTTAAGAATACGGATTTCACGCAAAAATTGTCGTATATCCCAGATTACTAGTCCAATTAAATTCCAATGTTCGAGTTTAACCACATGAATTACGCTACTGGTCGAAATTGATTTTTGAAGCCTCTGAGAATTACTCGAGCTATCGGTTTCTCAAGCAAGCAAGCAAAAACTCTTTTGGGAAGTACTTCTTAATTGTTAGACCAGAATACCAGAATTTCACTACTCGTCATATAAGAAATTTTTCTGGAAATCCGTTGCAAAAATGTCGTGGTAAACAAGTTATGTTTACAATTACTCCAAACTCACTACTCCAATATCATTCTCTGTCAATTAAAACAAAAAATTTGAAAATCGGGTAAAAATTACTCGCGCAGTAACAAGAGAAAGCGTCTATGTAGAATTTCTCCCATCTCGTTGTTCGAACATTATCCATCTGCAAACTCAGCCTCAAGATTTTCAATCTTCGTCGATTAAGACAAAATCTTTGAAAATCGGATAAGAATTATGGAAGTTATCGCGGTAACAAGGAATAAAATTCTCTTGAGAATTACTCCCATCTCATTATCCCAATATTGCCCATCTACGAACTTAACCTCATGATTTTCATTCTCCGTCGATTAAAGCCAAAATTTTGCAAATCGGTAAAGAATTACTCGAGCTATCGAGTCCACAAGTGTACGGACGTTTTCTGTATTTAACGTTTTTTGCCAATGTAGAACATTTTCAAAATATCAAAGTGAACTTAGCGTTACGGACATTTAAGGGTATTTTCTTTCATAAGACCCTGACTTTCAGTCAAGGGAATAACGATAATATCGTCCAGCGGATATTTTCATCCATGACGATATTATCGTTTTTTGAACGATAATATCGTTTTTTAGACGATAGTATCATTAAAAAAACGATATTATCGTTTAAAAACGATATTATCGTTTCTTTAAACGTTAATATCGTCAAGAAAACGATAATATCGTCCTGAAAATATTTTAAAATTTATAATTTTAAACGATATTATCGTCCTGGATGAAATTTTTTTGGGCGATAATATCGTTTTTTAGACGATAGTATCGTCTAAAAAACGATACTATCGTTCAAAAAACGATACTATCGTCCAAAAAACGATACTATCGTCCAAAAAACGATACTATCGTTTTTTAGACGATACTATCGTCTAAAAAACGATAATATCGTTCCTGACGATATTGACCGTGTAGTTATGTCGCCTCATCTGTTAAAGGAAATCATAGGCTGGCTTTGTAAAAAATATAAATTTTATTTAAATTTTACTTTAAATGCATTCATCAACATCATGTCATCGTTGGGTGTCGATTTAAATCGAGTATTTGATATAAGTTTGACTTTCTATTCAAAAATTAAACATTAGAAGTAAGTAATAAGCATTACACTGCACTAGTAACATACGATTTTTTTGGCAAAGAACACATTAAGACTAATTTGAGTATGAAAAAAAAAAGGTCTACAAAATCACTACATGTCTGGATGATCCGGTAGTAGTTCACAGGGACGTAGGAATTCTTGGTCCAGCTCGTGCAGCCACTTATTGGACACTAAAATCGAAAATTGGTTTTATTTAAAATGATCGTCAACAAAACCACAGATAAGAAACGCACCCCATTTGCTACCAGTTAGTACCGGACATGCCGCATGCCGTGTCAAATAATCTCCCTCGCCAGATGCGTGTAAATTGTACCAAAACGCCGCCGTGCCTTTCTTCGGCCAGAGGGCTAAATTCAATGCTGGAAAAACGGTAGCGCCTCCTTGTGCTACATCGCTCATCTAAAATGATATTCTTTCGTGAAAACGAAATTGAAATGAGAAAATATTCAACTATTACATAAAACAAGACGGTGGCTATTCGATTTCCCGTGCCAAGGCTCTTGAACGCCTGCGTTTCTTCACGTCGAGCGAAATCGAAATGCGGTTCGTAGTGTCCGCCGATGCCGTAATTGACCACTTGCAACTCTTCTGCCGTTTCCGCCGTCAGGCCGGTCATGTCTTCGACTCTTTGGCTAATGTCCGCAACGTATTTATGTTCCTCGTCCTTCAGCCACGCAGATTTGCTGATTCGATAATGGGCCACTTCCAGTTCACCGGTTTTGTGGTTTTGAACGGTGGCACGTTTGAACTAGGTGTGATGAAAAATGGAATCTCAACGGCCGTTTTCGGACGATCAAAGAATATTTTCAAAAATTTACCCGCGGTTTGGCCATCGTTTTAATCAGATCGATCTCGTTATCATGCATGACATCATGGTAAATGACAATGTATGGTTTCAGGTATGCTTCCTCCAGTTTGAGCGGTGCAATTGTCAAAAAAGGTGAATTGTTCGTGACATATTTGCACCTTAACTTCGATAGTTCGGCTGGCGTTAGGCGAATCTCATTACGGCATAACATCTCATACAAACGGCGTTCGGGCGTTGCATAAATGTGAGGATTACTGTACGGTTTGGTTGTATACTGAAACGATGAGTAATGGAAGACAGGAAAAAGTGCAGAATTAGGACCTGACACACAAACGCAAGAAATTGTTGCTCTCACAATATTATCCTCGTCCAAGTCATCGGATCCATCGTCACCCTTTAACTTTTTGTCGGCTTTGGTGACCTCCTCTTCCTTCAGATGTTTTTCGTAGAAAGCTTTATTACCGTTGGCTCGTTCATGATTCGGCAGCAGTTCCAACAATTGATTGGTCATTTTTAAAGCAGATGCGACATTGCCTGTTAACAAAATAATTCGGATCAAAAAATAAATCATTGCAAAATCAATGGAATAAAAATGTTCGGAATTGTTGTTCTTCAGACCATAGACCATTGAACTTTGTGCGACAGCAGCATCAAATAATCATTGAGCATTAGGCATGAAAAATAGAACGTTACCCGCTACTGCTTCATTATTTTGTTCACTTGGTGTCAGATCGTATCCAATGCGCATTTTGGAAAATACCAAATCGAATTTTTGCTTTTGAATCGGTGAGCAGGAATATCAAAAATTGATATTTCACCTGAATAGTTTCGTAGCTTCAATCAATTTTAACGCGTTGACTGAACCCCGTTGCAATTATGTGATTATGTCAGTTGTAACTGGACATGACAAGGTCTTCAGAATTTTTTTTATAAATGTCTGAAGCATTGGTATTGAATATTCGTCCAGCGAAAGCAGATAGTTTCTTCGGTATATGAGGAAGCTAGGATTCCCGAAAGTTTCTACACAAAATTCTAAGTTCATCGGATGAGGAATGTATTACCTCAAAAATTTCATTAAACAGTAGCAATGAAACGAAAATGTAACAAATGGAGCTAACACAATTTTTGAATGGGTCAGAATAGGCACATAATAGGGTATGAGATTTTAGGGTTGGTTGTGGTCAATCTGATCAGTAAATGAATTTCTTTTGCAAAATTAGCAAGAGCTGCTTAGCCACCAGCTGGTGTGCAAGCATATGAGTATAGTTTGTTTACGCATAAGCAAACCCTATGTACCCGGGTGGTATACCTGTCATACCACTGGTGATCCTGCTGGATCCTGGTGGGATCCTGCAGGATCTTGCTCAATTAGGCTGGATCCCATGCGTAGAAAAAAGTGAAGCACAGTTTTCATAGGGTTGAGTGATATCGCCAAATCTTCAGGTGATTGGGAAATAAGCGGTCTCCAATTTTAATGAGTGATAGCTCGTTGGATTCGTCTTTCAATTCTAAGAAACACGTATCTTTCACTTTTTCTTTAAAAAAATTTGTTTTCTGTGAAAAGCGCTCAAAAGTGAAGACATGTCAGACGTTACAAAATTACTCATGTGGAACCGTTCCAGACGCTGTTCCAGCAGTTGGGCCCTCAGAAAGAAGGAAAAAATCTACATTTTGACACCAACTTTTTTTCCAAGACTTCTGTAGGCTTGCAGCCGAAAAGTACTGGGTTCATTTATATGTGCAACGATAGTGGGTGAGGCCAGCTACAACACCCCATACTCAGTTCCGTGGAACATCGAAGCTGCATAGAAGGCGGACTCTCTGAACATTCACTATATTTTTAGTCGTAACTCTCGTGGATCTACTAGCACCAAGCGGTGCGTAAACTCTACCTGTAGGTCTTTCCAAGGCCGATATTCGTACAACATTACAACAATTTAAAATAATTTTTTCTTGAGTTATTGCCGAAAAACTGTTTTCGGTACCTGTACTATATACTCGTGTCATGTTGTGACGTCACAGTTATTTATCTAGACGGATAAATCAGCTGTCTATATGGATAAATGGAAATTCTTGACAAGTGCAACAGTTCTTGTCTCGTTTTAGCTCATATGAGAAAATAGGATATCGATACATGAGAGGCAAGCCTCGATTGTCCGTCTCATGTATCGATAATCTTATATTTTACAATTGTTTTACATTTTACTTCTGGCAAAAAATCCATGGGTGTTGAGGAATTTCGCGCCGCGTCATTCACAATGACCCACAATGTGTCATTTTGTCAATTATTGTGAAATTCCTAGCAACCAATCCATGTGTGAGGAACAATTTTGTTGGGGCTGGAACAGCTCAAAAAATCGCTTCCATTCAGGCGACTGTTTAAATTCGGAAAAATCATAATATTGAAATCACGGACATATGCGAAAACTTTATTACTACTTTCCCTGACTTGTATTTGTAGACGACTCGAAAAGAAGACACTTTGTGGAATATGTGATTTCTTTGTGAGGTGGCGGGACATTTCCACACCGTCAATATCGTCAGAAACGATATTATCGTTTTTTTTGGACGATACTATCGTCTAAAAAACGATACTATCGTCTAAAAAACGATAATATCGTTTTTAGACGATAGTATCGTCCAAAAAAACGATAATATCGTTTTTTGGACGATAGTATAGTCTCACAATCGATATTATCGTTTTTTAGACGATACTATCGTCCAAAAAAACGATATTATCGCCCAAAAAATTTTCATCTGGGACGATAATATCGTCTAAATTGAAAAATTCTAAAATATTGTCTGGACGATAGTATCGTTTTCTTGTCGATATTATCGTTCAAAAAACGATATTATCGTTTTCTGGACGATATTACCGTTCTAGAAAATCTAATGGATATTTTCGTTTTCTGTACGATAATATCGTCCAAAACGACAATATCGTCCAGGACGATACTATCGTTTAAAAAAACGATAATATCGCCCAGGACGATATTATCGTTTAGTTTTGGGTGGTAATATTGTCCAGGACTCAATTTTACTCAGATGTGCAGCAAGAACCGAATTCTCTTCCAAAATATCGAAAAACAATTGTCAGAGGAAATCACCTACACATCAGTGTTTAAATATCGCCCAGGACGATATTATCGTCTAAAATTTTTATTTTAAATAAATTAAAAACGATATTATCGTCCTGGACGATATTATCATCTCAAATTTAAAAAAATAAATTAATTAAAAACGATATTATCGTCCCAAAAATTATCGCCCAGGACGATAATATCGTCCAAAATAACGATAAATTTGTTCAGAAAAAGAAAATAACGATAATATCGTCCAGCGGATATTTTCATCCAGGACGATATTATCGTCAAAAAAACGATATTATCGTTTTTTGAACGATAATATCGTTTTTTAGACGATAGTATCTTCAAAAAAACGATAGTATCTCCAAAAAACGATATTATCGTTTTTTTAAACGATAATATCGTCAAGAAAACGATAATATCGTCCTGAAAATATTTTAAAATTTATAATTTTAGACGATATTATCGTCCTGGATGAAATTTTTTTGGACGATAATATCGTTTTTTAGACGATAGTATCGTCTAAAAAACGATACTATCGTTTTTTGGACGATACTATCGTCTAAAAAACGATACTATCGTCTAAAAAACGATACTATCGTCTAAAAAACGATACTATCGTCCAAAAAACGATACTATCGTTTTTTAGACGATACTATTGTCTAAAAAACGATAATATCGTTACTGACGATATTGACCGTGTAGTTATGTCGCCTCATCCTTTGTGAACATGTAAGAAGTATCGCGAGCGCAGCGATAGGCGAAATGCTACTTAGTGTTAAAGACCTATTCCAGTTTTTATTCAGCTGTTGTTATGTACGGAATGAACTTTCTACCATAGGGTCAGTGCGGGCCTGTCATGAACATTCTTCTGGTTTATCCGAAATTCATCATCACAGCTTCTCTCCGCAGATCTTTTCACACTTTATAAATATTCATTTCCCAATTCACGCAGCATTTCCCATTAATTGGACGACCGATTCTTTTTATCACTCACGCGACGCTCCAAACGATTCATTATATAGAAAGAAAACGTGAAATGATATCGTCGAAGGGAAAACGGTTCCTCAATTTAAATTTCTTTTATTGTTCACACACAGAGCGAAAAGAAATCGCGAACAGTATTAATTAGGCCGTTCTGACCGTTCATCAGAATAAACCAAGAAATATCATTCGTCCTGTCGTATTCGATTTGTATACGATGCACGGTGAAATGAAAGTTAAACTGATAAAAGGGCCGATGATGAAGGGTGTTGTCGGAGTGAATGCAGAGGAAGGGATGAGGGAGGGTAAAAGTGCGAAAGGCCTAAACCATCAATTTAATAAAACATCAAAAAGGATGAAATCTTCTTTGGTTGGTTGTTGTTCAATCATGCGATTAAATATTTAGGCATTCTGGGTACAGCTAACCGAACCATTTCACTGTATTTATGCGAGTGAAGTGAATAAATTTCGTGTTCTATTTACCTTGTTTATATACCGAAAATGCTAAATATTCGAGAATATCTGCCTTTGAGGTGCTGGTTGTGTGATTCGTATCGCTAGTTAATCGATCCATTGCTTCACGCATCCATAAAGCTGTGTGATAATAGTCCTTGTTTAAATATGATTGCCGACCCATTTCAAAGCAATCATTAGCAGTCATTTCGGTACTGTAACGTGTAGACGAGACAATTTTTTGAATTTATTCGTTTAATATTGACGAAATACGGCGGGGAGTACAATATCGATTTGATTAAAACAAAATTTGATTTGATGGAACGTTTACCTGTACTGAACTCCGTTCAACTCGCCTCTGGCTATGCTCGAAGTGTCCAGATTGTAGGTGTCTTGTAATCTCATCAAAGCTACTGCTGCGCCATTTAAGTCTTCGTCGGATGGAAATTTTAGGAATTGCTTGTAAACGGTTATGTTGCCCAGATATTCTGTTGGGATGTCGAATACATTTGATCCTGTTCGATTTTGCAATTATGAAAAAAAAAATTGTCTATACCCGATCCAACGTCATATGTCATGACAGCTTCGATCGATTTCCAGTCACTGGTAAGTCTTTTGGTAAGTAGATATGCATTGATCGGATTTGAGAGGTATCCACTCACATCCGATTCAGCTTCTTTATGCTCCTTCAGGTAATCTACGGCTCGTCTATATTGTATCAGCGAAACGAAAAAATTATGTCAATAGATTCGAGATGTCAACTACTGTTCCCGGTCGACTTGGCAACGAAATCAATCTACAGCTTAACATGGCGAGATTTTCGAAGAACAGAAGAGTCACCTTCGAAATTATCATTCTTGAAGAAACTTTTGGTCTCTTCAAACCCTTCCATGCAAACCGCAGATTAAAAACGTCACGCCGTTCACGAGCCGGTACATTCGATTCTGATGCACAGCAACGAAATTTACCTTTTCAAAAAATTTAATTTTTGTTCTTGGGTGGCTATGTACGCTTCTAAGTTACTTATTAAATACGCCTCAGTCTCTAATAATTCTTCCATTTCGGCTAATGCTGTGAATACTTCACCGCTGGTTTGCCGCGGAATCATCAATCCCACACACACCAGACACAGTGACAGTATATAAGTCTTCAGCGGATTCATGGTCGGATGTGATTTTTGGTGAAATACCGAACTGTAAGTAGAAAGGTAGTTATACAATTGTGGATTAAATGGCGCTATCATAAATGCTTAATGCTTATGAGTGATATCGCCAAATATTCAGGTGATTGGGGAACAAGCGGTCTCCGATTTTAATGAGTGATAGCTCGTTGGATTTGTCTTTCAATTCTAGGAAACACGTATCTTTCACTTTTTCTATAAAAAAAATCATGGGCGTGCGTTAGCATAGCGCCCGTGACGCAAGTCCTATTACTAGAAAAAATTTCAAAAAATTTTTTTTGTCGTAGACTGCAGAACCATACATACAGCAAATATTGAAGTTCCACAATTCAAATACAAATGACTCCAAATTACCATTAAAAAAAACTAGGCGTCCGTACGAGTTCAACGAGCTATCACACGTTCTTGCAGCTTAAAATTTGGCCACGCAAAAAATCTTCCAAGAAGCCCCATTTCCATACATTTTGGTCAATTTCAGTACTTTAAACGAAATGAAAAAATCCTACGTTACTTTGTTCGTCCGTCCGTCCGTCCGTCCGTGTTTCCTATCTTCTAAAGTCTTCTTTAGATTTTGTTGAAATTTTGGGAGTAGATTCTAGTCGTCATTCTAAGACATTCCAGAAAAAAAAATTTGGGGGGAACCGGCCTCGTTTCGGAGCTAGGGCTCCTCGAAGTTACCATATAAGCCCCATATAAGAACATCTTTAAGTGTGTGTGTGTGGATGGGTATGGTAGAACAAATTTGTTCGCTTTTGGTAAGCTCTGCTCGCCTCAATTTTTTTCCCTAAATTTAAAGTTTTCAAAATTTTTTAAAATTTTTAAATTTTTTAGATTTTTCAAAATTTTTTAAATTTTTCAAAAATTTTTCAATTTTCAAAATTTTTCAAAATGTTTCAAATTTTTTCAAATTTTTCCAAAAATTTAAAAATTTTTCAAAATTTTTCAAATTTTTCAAAAGTTTTGAAATTTATATAATTTTTCAAAATTTATAAAATTTTTCAAAATTTTAAAAAAATTTCAAATTTTTCAAATTTTTTCAAAATTTTCAAAAAATTTTCAAAATTTTTCAAAATTTTGCTAAATTTTTCAAATTTTTTCCAATATTTTCAAATTTTTTCCAATATTTTCAAATTTTTTCAAAATTTTCAAAAAATTTTCAAAGTTTTCAAAAAATTTTCAAATTTTTTAAATCTTTTCAAAATTTTCAAAATTTTTCAAATTTTTCAATTTTTTTTTAAATTTTTCAAACTTCAAATTTTTTAAAATTTTTAAACTTTTTCTAATTTTTAAATTTTTCAAATTTTTCAAACTACTAATTCTTCCAAAAGAACTGATATCAGTCAAAAACACTCAAAAGAGTAAAAGTGACGCAAGTCCCTGTGCATACTTCCAAAACAACTGATATCGCTGGATGTGACGCATTCTGCGCTTGTACGCAAAAACTGTAACAGCAAAAATTTGACCAAAGAAATTCTAGAAACAAAATTTTACCAAAAAAATTTTGCGTCACAAGTGGCAGATGTTGAGGAAAGTACTTTTAAGAATTTTTTTAAAATAGGCAAGAATACGTCCTAATACGTCCGAATCATCTGCCACTTTGTGATGCAAAATTTTTTTGGTAAAATTTTGTTTCTAGAATTTTTTTGGTCAAATTTTTCCTGTTACAGTTTTTGCGTACAAGCGCAGAATGCGTCACATCCAGCGATATCAGTTGTTTTGGAAGTATGCACAGGGACTTGCGTCACTTTTACTCTTTTGAGTGTTTTTGGCTGATTTGTTTTCTGTGAAAAGCGTTCAAAAGTGAAGACACGTCAGAGGGTACCGAAAACAGTTTTTCGACAATAACTTAAGAAAAAATGATTTTAAATTGTTGTAATATTGTACGAATGTCGGCCTTGGAAAGACCTACAGGTAGAGTATACGCACCGCTTGGTGCGAGTAGATCAAACTCGTTGACGTCAAAATATAAAAATGTACTAAAAAGTCTTAAATTGAGTATATCTATCAGCAAATGTATCACTTAGCTATAAAACTATTTCGGGATTTCATTTTAATACATTATATATATCCTTGTGTCGGTGCTCCAATAATACCAAACTTAAAACCGCCAATTCACTTCGCAACATCACCGTAAAAGCTTTTTTTTAGTATTTAAAAAGTGGATTAAAAAATGAAAAGTAGGTTGCTTTTTAATTAAAATGAAACACACACAGGTTGTTGTATAATATTTGATATTTCATAACATCCAGATGAGTGAGATGGTATCCGATAATACAATGTGTTTCACCTATTGTTGAATCACAATGATGGGGAATTGCAGTTTTGATGCAGGCACGTCATTGTTCTAAACAAACAGTCGCGATAAATATAAATAAGTGTGAGGGGTTCTGCCAGGGCCCAAAATTCCCAAACAGGGACTAAATTAAGGAACATCGCAGGTGGGAATTTTCCCACCTGCGCCCCTCTAATTCCCACCTGCGAATCCAGATCTGCCCACAAGAAAAATTACAATTATCTAACTTGAAATAGTCAAATGAATGTAATTTTATTACAAATTTTGCCTGCGGCGCATTGAACCTAGTTGAAAAAGTGACAATGGCATTGCCGATATCAGTTTTTTTTACATTTTTTATCATCATTTCGATGGAGATATAGATACAGAATCAAAGTATTTCACATTTGTAGCTTTCACTTTCCTAAAAACTAAAAAAAAATGGAAAGAAAATAGGGTTGGCATGTAAAAAGTGAAACTAAAGGAACTAAATTATTCGAAAGGTCTTGGCATAGAACTACTTTCAGTGGAGTGGCGTATGAAACTCCAAAATGGAGTTATTAACAAAAATGTGAATTTTGTTTCTCATTTATTTCTCTCTGGTGTGTTAACGTAAAAATCGGTAGAAATTCTCAAAAAATGTCTGTATGGAGGGTAAACATCCGAGATTTTTTTTAGATTTTTTGGACGCCTATTAAACGATGAAAAAATTCAATAATTTTTTTCCATATGCTAGATAAAATGTGCTACTAGCGTTTTTGGTCACTTGATTTGTCTTCATGGAATGTGCCTACATTATGTAATTTACTCAGATTTTTTTTAAATGGCGGAACACACCCTAATTTAACGAAGAATATTTGAATAAATATTTTTACCTATAACTAGGGGTCCAAAAATTCTGCAAAAATCACAAATGTTACAGACGTTACTTGAGAATTTTTTCAGTTACATCCATTGAGATATATAAATTATAGACAAAACTCACCCTCATACCCAAAAACTCACCAGTATTGTGATTTTTAGGGCTGATATTCTACCAAAAATACCTTTTAGTCCAGTAAACCGATAATTATCTGCAATTTTGTGGAATTTGATTTTTAGGTCATATTGTGGACTCATTTTTCACAGGTAAAAAACACCCCTAACATGACCGAAAAATTAAATTCCAGAAAATTGCAGATTATTATCAGGTATGATCGGCAACTTGACGAGACTTTACATTTTGACATTTTGCATGATTTTTTGGATGAAAGACCCTAGACTTACGGTCAGGGGAATAATTCCCTTTAAATCGTAAAATATATTTACGTCAACGTCAAAAAAATTGTTACTTTGGTGCCCAAGATTTTGTGTTCAGGAGCCCCTTCGAAAAGTTTCCCACCTGCACAGAAATCCTTATTTTAGTCCCTGTTCCCAAATGTTCCCAAAATTGATTCCCAAATAATAAACCCTCTGTCTGCAGCAAAGACAACATGGGCTGTTAAATCAAACATACATAGAGAGCCGCCAGTTTGTTGTCTTGTGTGCGGCTATAATCGCAGCATATCGGAGGCTTATAGACTTTTAGCAATGCAACAGTAGATATAAATAGCTATTTCACCAACATGAGCCTAAATGGACATGTTGCCCGATAGATGTGAAAATTAACAAATTGAGGGGAAGGTGAAACTTCGGAAGCGTTTGTTGTGAAAAACGTCGATCTCGGGAGAAATTAATAAATTTCATTTTCTCGAATGACTTGTTACCACCGCTACGCCCCAAGAACACCCTCGAAATAAAATCTCCAACTTATTTTTCCTCGGTGAACAAATAACTATTTTCCCTTAGAATAAAGTTTTACGTCAATGGAAAATATTTTGTTGAAACTTTAATTCCCCATTGCCCTTACGATATTGTATCAAACTCAGAGGCCTTAAACTTTAACGAAAGTTGAATGAGTAGTAGACAATAGACCTGCTTGTGATAAAAAGATTATCTTAAAATTAATTGCAACATCAAACTTTTGTTTATATTATAGGTAGCAATCTACTCATCGCGAAATATGTCGATATTTTCTCGTTTTTTTTGGATCTTTTTTTTTTAAATAAAAATAGTCTTTTATAGCCCGTACCGGCTAACAACTATAGTGTTCCGTTTGAAAAATGATGGAATTCGAGGCAAGAATTGTGGGTTTAAGTTCGAATATAAGCCAATGTGGGTCAGTCTAACTTCCGCTATATATCTTGTAAAGTGTATGTCATGAAATGGTTATTTCCTGTTTTGGACGATTGATTTTAGGCAATTTCGCGGATTGTAGGCCGAACGAAGTGAGGCTTACAAGCGAAAGTGCCTTAAATCAACCGTCCCAAACAGGTGCACATGTAAGTTTTCATGCAGAGGGCCGGAAACCCGAGAAAATTCGAAAAATTGCCCTCATTTTCGGCCCCGAAGCATGAAATAGTTATTTGGATCACAAGGGACGAAAGTAAAGAAATTCAACCGTGTGCGAGAGTTGCTGCCCGCGCCGAAGGCAAGGGCCGCAATAGCACAGGTTGAATTTCTTTACGTCGTCCCGTGTGATCCACATAACGTTTTATCACGAGAACTACGAAAATTGTAATTGAGGCACATAAACTCGAAGAAATGCGTTATCGTATGATGAATTAATCCAAAATATGGTGACATTTGCGGGGGTCCAGGGGGCGGCAGCCCCCTGGTATAAGAAAATATTAATATTATCAACCATCACAACAATCAGACGTAAAAACAACAACAATATCCTTAGAATTATTCGTCATCTACTTTGTATGCTAACATTAATCAGAGCACTGGCGCACGGTTTGTTCAATATTGATCAAAGTAAACATCTTGACAAGATTTGACTTTCGCATTATGTACATCGACTTTCGCATTATATACATAGACTTTCGCATTATGTATTAACCGATTTCGATACATAACTTGCATTTTTTTACTTTCGCTTCCCGTTTGGGAACCGAAAATTACAATTTTCGTAGTTCGTGTGATGAAAATTTTCATTTTCATGCTTCGGGGCCGAAAATGAGGGCAATTTTTCGAATTTTCTCGGGTTTCCGGCCCTCTGCATGAAAACTCACATGTGCACCTGTTTGGGACGGTTGATTTAAGGCACTTTCGCTTGTAGACCTCACTTCGTTCGGCCTACAATCCGCGAAATTGCCTAAAATCAATCGTCCAAAACAGGTACACAAATGACTATTTGACATTTCTCTCTTTTTGTCGAAAAATGTCGAGAAACGACTCATTATTTATATTTTGTGTGCTTTTTTTGTTTAAGAGCGCTCACCCCTTGGCAATTGTCTATCCTACATTTGTGCGCAAAAATATTCGTTTTTTGATGATTTCTCTGAACCAAAACCAATTTTTCCCTTAAAACTAACACATTTTTGCATGCTTTAATGATTTTACTTTTTCAAAAAAAGATTTTTATTTTCATAAAGCTACTTCTAAATAGCATGTTGTCTTCAAGATCATCTTCAAGTTACGTTACTTTCAGACTTAAGTTTCGTTCATTCGTCCATTTGTATGAGATTATTTTAACGTGGCATTTCTTAACGTGGCTGGCATTTCAAACGGCCTTGCAGATGATCTATTGTTTTGATATAAATTTAGCTTTTCCACTTTTGGGGTGATTCCGCGTGAAAAAAGCGTAATTATCGACTATTATTAATTGAAATCGAATCTGTGAACAGTCCAAATACTTGGATATCGTTAAACTACAAGGTAGATGCAATCACCCCAATGTAGGAAACGAAAGAGATAAGCCATCTAATATTGCGTGAGCATCTTGGTTATATACCCTTATGAATCAAATAGATTTTAACCTGTTACAAAGCAAGCAAGCAAATGACCAGTATTATTGTCGTATCTATTACTAATTATCTGCAGGGTCTATTGCAGATAAAGCGGAGAGATTTAAGCATAATCATTATATACGTCTTAAAGAAAACTATTTATTTACCCCCCTTGCCTTTGAATCATTAGGTTGCATGGGTCCAGAAACAAAGAAATTTATTGACAAGTTGGGATCGTTGATGAAGAGAGCATCAGGGGAGCCACGTTCCAAAGATTATCTGTTGCAGAAAATTTCTATTGCTATACAAAGAGGCAATGCGGCATGTATTCTTGGAACTTTAGGAAGTAATAGAGCGGATGATTTTTATTTATTGTAATATTTGTTGATTGAAAAGATCGTTTTTTTATTGACTGCGCCGTATGTGAGCAGTCTTTTTTTTTCGCTTTGAATAAATAAATTATAGATTAAAAAATTACTTCAAACGATCAAAGTATTTATAATCGGTTGATTTGAAATCTTGTACTTCAATTTTTTTAACGTGCATTTTACTATATAAAGGGCCATATTAACCAGAGGCTGTCATCGCGTGTGCAAATAATGTGTATCCTTGGTATCTGGGATACCGGGAAATTTTTTGGCCGAAAACCGGGATACCGGGAAATCCACCAAAAGAAGACGTAAAAAAAAAATTCGCCGAAGGCGATTTTTTTTAGTGTTATCATGAAGCGGGAAGCCAGGGGGAAATCGAAATTGACGGGAAATTGAAATTTACGGGAAATCGAAATTGATGAAAAATCAGACTGACCGAGTAAACGAACTCACCGGGAAATCGAACTAACCGGGAAGTCCAACTCACCGGGAAATTAAATTCACTTGGAAATCGAAATTGACGGGAAATCGCAATTGATGGGAAATCATACTGACCGAGTTAACGAACTCACCGGGAAATCGAACTCACCGGGAAATCGAACTCACCGGGAAATCGAACTCACCGGGAAATCGAACTCACCGGGAAATCGAACTCACCGGGAAATTGAAATTGAGGGGAAATCATACTAACCGAGAAATCGAACTCACTGGGAAATCGCAATAGACGGGAAATCGAAAAACAAGAAATCGAGAAAAAACGGGAAGTCGATAAAAACGGGAAATCGAAATAGACGAGAAATCAAATTTACGGTGTCGGGGAATCTCGCACACGCGATCATAGTATGCGTCCTTTTACGACATGTAACGAAAAGTCATGACTGTGCGAGATTCACCACTTAGATGTGAATCTCGCACACCATGAATTTGTGTGGTGTGCGAGATTACCCTACCCCAAATTTACTGGGTAATTGAATTAAAAAACGGAAAGTCAAACTCACCGGGAAATTGAAATAGACGGGAAATAGAACTCACTGGGAAATTGGAATAGACGGGAAATCGAAAAAAACGGGAAGTCGATAAAAACGGGCCATCGAAATAGATGAGAAATCCAACTTACCGGGAAACTGGAAATTGAATCGAAATGGCTGAGAAGTCAGAAATAGAATGTTTTAAAATTATAAAATCGCAAAAATTTCTCGCTCGCTCCGCTCGCTAACATTCCCTTTCTTCTCATTTTTCACAGACACTACAGTGAACGACATCTCAAATGTCTCACTGTCAAATTTTTCTGAGAATTTTATTGTGTCATTGCAAATTCACAATGAGATTCTCTGAAAAAAAAGACAGTGAGACATTTGAGATGTCGTTCACTGTAAGACGTGAGAAATATTTCGCTGAGAAGTCCGAAATAGAATTGTACAAAGTAGAAAATTGAAAAATCTCGCTCGCAATCACTTCATATCTTATCAAAAAATACAGATGCTGAACGTCATAGATTTAGGGTTGTAGTCAGAGAATAGAATATTTTCAAAGTACAAATCGCTAAAATTTTTCGCTCGCTCCGCTCACGATCATTAAATAACTTCAGATTTATAATATTTTTCGTTTCATTCTCTCAGCTATTGTATTGCCTGCCAATTAATTCCAGCTGCCTGGGCCCGCGATATCTGGCCCAGGTAGCTGGAATCAATTGGCAGGCACTACAATAGCTGAGAGAACAAACCGAAAAATATTATAAATCTGACATAAATGAAGCAAACATTTGGAATGCGAGACTTTGGCTTTCGACGTTTTATAACATAATTCATGTTTGTCACGACAGTACTTGATCAAACTTAATTGAAAAATAAAATACATATTACATTCACCGGGAAATGAGAAAATTTTTTACCGGGAAATCAGAACTTTTTTATCGGGAAATCTAGCTAAATTTTAAGGATACCGGAAAATTCGGGAAATCTGATTTTGGATACCGGGAAAAAACATTATTTGCACACACGGCTGTCATTACTTTTGCCGTCGTTATCGATAACAGATGAATAGCCGTACGTGACAGGCTAAATTTTAATTTTTAAAAGGTCACTGACGTTTACTGCAAAAGGTCTCGTATGTTTACTGTAAGAGGGTTCGGTTTAGTTTTATATATAAACGAATCGCACTAAGTGCATCCACATATTACGTATAAATGAGGTCGTACGGGGCTAATCGTGTCAATTTGCTACGATGCCCACTGATTCTTCTCTTCTTTTGCTAATATTATTGAGACTGGAACGAATTTTTATTTCCGTCTCAATTTCATATTTTCCGTTTATTTCTTTGCAAAACAAAAGAAATATAAAAAAAAATGTTCCAAAAACGCTGCAGGGGCTATTCTTTCATATATAGTACAACACAATGAATGCATAGAATGATATGATGATGCTAATAAACATAAACAAATCAAGATAATATCTTCATATGTCGACGATGGGATTGTTGATCGACTATGTAATTTTAATGACATTCACATTTTCTATTATCTTTCTGTTGCTACCAAAGAAACAATATAAGTAATAAGCTGTTACCGTAAAGCAGATGGTTAGTTGCATATTGAACTTTAAATAATAAATAAATCTTACTCAAACCATCACGACACAAACGGGAAATATTGGATGAAAAACGAGGAATCTTTTCTATTTCTCATTTTGCGAAAGATTTTGTTTTCATTTCGAAGGTGTTGTCCCACTTTTTCCCGACAACTCAACGTTTTTCACAACATAGGCTCCCAAAGTTTCCACTAAGGTGAGATAATGACTATTTTCTCGATATAGACGTCCTTCCATAGGTGGCGGGACATTTCCACACCGTCAATATCGTCAGGAACGATATTATCGTTTTTTTGGACGATACTATCGTCTAAAAAACGATAATATCGTTTTTAGACGATAGTATCGTCCAAAAAAACGATAATATCGTTTTTTGGAAGATAGTATCGTCTCAAAATCGATATTATCGATACCAAAAAAAACGTTGCCCAGGACGATAATATCGTCCAAAATAACGATAAATTTGTTCAGAAAAAGAAAATAACGATAATATCGTCCAGCGAATATTTTCATCCAGGACGTTATTATCGTCAAAAAAAACGATATTATCGTTTTTTGAACAATAATATCGTTTTTTAGACGATAGTATCATCAAAAAAACGATAGTATCGTCCAAAAAAACGATATTATCGTTTAAAAACGATATTATCGTTTTTTTAAACGATAATATCGTCAAGAAAACGATAATATCGTCCTGAAAATATTTTAAAATTTATAATTTTAGACGATATTATCGTTCTGGATGAAATTTTTTTGGACGATAATATCGTTTTTTAGACGATAGTATCGTCTAAAAAACGATACTATCGTTTTTTAGACGATACTATCGTCTAAAAAACGATAATATCGTTCCTGACGATATTGACCGTGTAGTTATGTCGCCTCATCCTTCCATAAGATGAGGCAGTAAAAACGATGGACTCTCAGGTTTCAAAAATAATCGAACCGCTCATTCCACAACAATACACAGAGATGTCCATTGGGCAATATGGGATAGAGTTTCGGCTTTTGTTCTCTCCCATTGAAACCCAACCGATCGATTAGAGCAATCATATTCTTTCTACGTCGCTAGTGTTCTCCCAAACAAAAATTGAAAATGCAACGGTGCTGTGATTTACACTAACAGAAACTCACTTTGTGAAAATGAATCAAGTGCCTCCAGAGATGGGAAATTACCGGTAATTTATTTATTGTCGGTAATATTACGTAATATTACGGTAATATTACGTAACATTGGGTACTATTACCGAAATCTTAAATTACCAATATTACCGATGTTTCGGTAATATTACGTAATTTACCAATACAAAATTGTAACAATTCGATATTTTACTATCAGACTCATGCGAAAGTTGAATATTATTCAGCAATATGTCCTTTGCGAAAATTATCCTTTATACGGTGGACTATTTTCTGTTCATTTTTCGTGAATTTTACGTGAAACTTAACTTTCGCATGTGTCACACGGTAAACCAGTACCTTCGATACTGCTATATAATTGATTGCTTATGAAACAACTTTGTGATACTCGGAAACTCACTCGTGTGTTTTTGAGCAACTTGTTTGATAACCAAACTCGTATTCGGCTAGTTGAAGAAGGGGTACACGAGTCGAAAGACTTGGAAGCACTTGTGTTACGTTATCACGCTAGATTGTATGTCGCTACCACAATATTCAACGATGGCAGTGCCGGAAACTCGGTCTTTTAGGCAACGAAATTTGAAATGAAATTTCATTTGCTAACAAATTTCAGTTTTCGATCTAAGCCCGTGTTCTTATGAAGTAACAGAAGACCGAGTTGCCGACGGCGTCATTCAATGACAACTCTGAGAGAAATCGTAAAAATCCACGCTCTTTTAATTATCAATTTCGGTTGAAGCTCATTCAAATGTGTATACTACTCGACTGTTTTTGAACAAGTTGTTTAACTAGGCTGAACTAGGCCTAACTAAAACAAAATTTTACGATAAAATACACTTGAATTTGCTAAAAACGAGTAATTTTTGTTGAAAATGATTAAAATTTACAATATGTTGACTGATTTTTGGTAATATTACGTAACTTACGTAATATTACCGAGGCTTTAAATTACCAATATTACCGAGCTTCGGGTAATATTACGTAATTTTACGTAATATTACCGGGTAATATTACACGGTAATATTACGGGCCCATCTCTGGTTCTGAGTCGAGTGTTCTACCATTTAAAATGTTCTCCTGAAACGCTACTCGTATAAAGATGAAGATAAAGAATTTAATCCGACATTTTCCTCGGTGTGTTCATGCAAACGTTGTTGTTGAGTCGCCTCCCATTAATATGATATTTAATATTGGCTACCAAATGCTTTAGACTGAAGAATAACTGAATGTCATGCGGTGATCTTTTATGCAACGGAGAAGAGTTATGTTTCTATTGTTCGAAATGTAGGAATAATTATCAATTCAAATTAACTAGCAAATCAAATGATAGGGAAATGTAAACAGTGGTAAACTATTTAGGTTTCTAATTAGACAACACTGCAGATAGGTGAAAATGTAGGGTGTAGAATTTCGGATCTATTTGGTAAGCATTCTAAGAGAGTGTATGAGCTTCGTTTCGTCTATTAATATTGCTGAAATATTAGAAATGGAATGATATAAAAATCGTTAGGAACATTTGTTAGGAAGGTAATTGAGACCGTAATGATGGGTTAATGTTAATATCTTAGGGAAGGATGGGTTGCTAAAATCCAAGGTGGATTCATATATCGTTGTATCAGTTTGAACAGACTCTTAATATGTTTCTCATTTGTGACAGTTGGAATCAAAAGTCGGTCTCTACCATCTGTCAATGTGGCTTTTAAAATGTCAAACAATTTTTTTTGGTGAAATGGACACAAAATTGTTTATTTTTCCTCAGTGGAATAGAATTAAGAAAAAGCTACCGATTTTGTGAATATTTCACATAAAAAATCTTGTTTGACGTTTTAAACGTCACTTTGACAGATGGAATAGACTGTTATGATCAGAGCGAGAAAACCGAAGACTAGTTATTATAACTTGCCTTGGGGTACTTGTCAACGTATTTGCTTCTCTTTCAACGTGGTACGTTGAGAGCGAGAGGACAGAAGACCAGTTTATTTTAACTTGCCTTGGGGTACTTGTCAAAATATCTTCTTCTCTTTCATCATAAGTCACTCTATAGACCGACTTTTGATCCCAACTGTCACATTTCAAGATGACATGTAAAATATTGTAATGCAGCACGTAACAAATATTGGTCCGATTGAAAAACTAATTACTGTTCCGGAGTCCTGAGGTCATTTGCTATGACAATTTTTTTTTTAGAAAAAGTGAAAGATACGTGTTTCCTAGAATTGAAAGACGAATCCAACTCATTAAAATCGGAGACCGCTTGTTCCCAAAGTTAAAAAAATCACCTGAAGATTTGGCGATATCACTCTTAAGATGTTTTTGATGTCTGTACGACTTACTCGTAAATACAAAAACCCTGAAAAAGACGCTCACAAAGATACAATTTACAATATACAATTATAATTGGCTATTTAGTGCTCGCGTAGCAATAATAGCAATATCTGGTAGTAGTATTGAGATCGTTTTGGTACTAAATATCCAGTATCTTGTAATAGTACATTACTGTCTTATGACCAGAAAATGCGAAAAATCGATTTTGAGCAAGACAGTAATGAGGCATCTTCTGGCCGCAAGACTCAGTTTAGCTGTAGAGACATCTTAAACCATCTAAAACTCCAACAAAATTTGAGTTTTTTTGTATATTTGGCCGATTGATACATAAATGGTTAAATTTTGTGAAAACCATATAAGGCCGAGAAGTACTTCACTTTAGCTCTCCAATGAACCCATGGTCATGCGCTTCTATCGGTCACAAAATCCATACGCAAAACGTAACTTTTCTACATTTTGGGACCTACAAGCAGCTACAATTACACAAAAAAAAATTTAGAGTGACGACCTCTCCAGGCATTCATCGAAAAATTGTGTCCGATTTTTGAAGGTCGATTTTCAAGTGAATTGATCCGCGGCGGAATTTAATGTGATGAGAGATTCCGAATTTTTTTCAATCTCATCATCCGATTCTATATCACTTGGAAGAATACACATCAAGTATGAACTATACTCCTACGTGCGACACATTTTCGGATTAGTTCTTTCATTTCTTTCACCGAGTTCTGTAACTTTACATAGTTACAATACAAGTCTAAATTCTTGAAACTAAAAAACGAAAAATCTTATTAAATCATTGGGTACATACGCAAAGTACATGTGCCGTTTATGTTGTACAGTACAACGAGAAAGATGAGTGCTCTGCTCGCAATATAATTTCAGTTTTTAATGTGTTTACATACCAACACACAGATGAAAGTTCCTGTGTTCTGAACAATTGATATGAGTATGCTACTTGCTACTAATTTGCCGGCACTAAATAAATTTGATGAACGTTCTGGAAACTATACAATAAGCGAGCGAAATAAAAAGCAACAGATTCTGTACACCAAATCTTTTATTGGATAGGAACGGTTGATAAATCACTTTCTTATCTCACAAATTTCATTGAAAAAAGAGATCCGAAAAACATTTTAAATTTATTCCTAACATTTTTTTGTCTATATTAAAGTTCAACGCTAAATGATTGAGTTGGTTGTACGACGTTTCGTATAAATTGCTGAATGAACTTTATGATTTTATGACAAATTTTTTTTTTAATCTTGTTAGTCCATTATGTTTTAGACTTGAGTTTTCCAGAAAAATTAACCAAAATAGGTTGATCGGGATATTGTCATTTAATGTTCAGATTTATGAATTAGAATTAATTAGAAAACAAAAATTATTATCAACTTACCAGAACGACACACACATCAACGAATTTGTACACTTTAATCACAGCCGCTTCTTAATTTAGACTGTGTTTAATTTACATCAACAACATTCACTAAAACCGCATATTATTGTTCAACATATGATTCGAGTCTCCCGCTTCACATTCAACAAAATCACCATATATTAGACACTTGTCTCTGTCGTTTCGATCCAACAATGTTTTGTGATTTACACTGATTAGGCAATTTTGTTGTTTGATTGTTTATGAACGTAAATATTTAGGAAATGTCAAACACTTTTAGTACAACCATTGTACAAAAAAAATCAAATTCATCCTATCGGTAAATTGTTTTGGAGGAGACTGATGACGCTAAGCAAAACGGTAACAACCCTACGCAAACTCCGTATGAGCATACATTACGTTGTACTGATGTCCGCTTCACACTCAATGAATATTATGAATGGCCGTTTTTTGTCTCGCTCATTGAGAACGTTAATGGTCGTAGCTTTCGATAAAATCTTCTTTTCGGAGACGCAAACCAAAGCTTTGTGCTTTTTAGAACATTTAGCGAATATTCACGCCGTTGTTGGTCGATAGTATGTTTATGAACTGCTGTAGAAGTATAATTGTTTCAGATAATTGTTTAAAATATAGTTTCAAAAGAAGAGAGGATTTATTTTGGGAAAGATGTTTCGTCTCAGCAACGTCAAGCGTAACGTCAAACACGGATTGAATCATTTCAATCAATCATTTCCGAAATATACAAACTACCGGCTGTCTCCATTTTTTGATTATTATGTAGTATATTAGAGCCTGCCATCGTGAAAACTTTTTCACGAATTTTCACAAATTTTCTCGTTTGCCGTGAATCTCAAAAATCACAAAAATAGAGGAAATTCGAGAATAAAGCTCGGAACAGATCAGGTCAACCTGAAACGTGACCTAAAATACCTGATTTTACCTGAAAAAAAAAACGACCAGACTTGACCTGACCTGCGTTGACCTGAAACTGTTCTTGACATTACCTGAAAAAACCTGACCTGTTTTATGACCTTTCCTGGCAGAATAAAATTGAACACTTTTTCACATTTGGATAGCGCAAAACTTACTTAAACTGATTTGTATTATGTCTTATATGGTTCTCAAACAAGAATGCATTGATTCAGTTGCATTATTGTAACAAAACTCTTTGCTTTTTGAAAAGTGTTATCAAGTCAGGTCAAACATGAATGAGATCTATCCAGGTCAGGTCAGGTCAACTATAAATTCAACCAGGTCAGGTTTTTTAAATTACCTGAACCTGATTTGACATGAACCTGACCCTGTTCCGAGCCTTTTATTCGAGAAAATTCGCGAAAACTTTTTCATGATAACTAACTAGCCCTAAAAGTCGAAGTTGATGGATCGAATTTGCAAACCTGACCTGAAAATTCATACCCAGTCCCATTCGTACATTTTGATGTCACTACACAGACATGTGGGGTATCATTGGAGAGGTGAACGAACATGCATGCCGTAGAGATAGCTTTCATTAAGTTTAGATGGTTTACGGAAGCATCGGCATCCCTTCTAAGTTCACGATAGCGTGAAATTTCGTGAATGTGGCTGGGTGTGGAGAATTTACTAGTTGGTAAATTCGATCCACCCTACAACATTAATTCAGACATAGAAGACATGTTCAATAATCTACTATTATATGTACGTGCAGACTGGACTTTGGCTAAAATGAAGTATAGGTGAACAGGGGGGATCGGCGATTTTTTGACTGTGAATGGTAGAGAAATGTCCCCTGACACCATTTCAGGCGAAATTAAGGCGCGGAAAGCAATTTTAATTTTTTCATTTTCCTTGTACAAACAATATTTTTCTTTGACTCAAATTAATTTTCCTTATACAAAGTGACAAAATTAAAATTGCTTTCCGCGCCCTAATTTCGCCTGAAATGGTGTCAGGGGACATTTCTCTACCATTCACAGTCAAAAAATCGCCGATTCCCCCTGTTCACCTATACTGCATTTTTGCCCTCGCATCAGTTCAACGAATCGAATGAGCTATAACTCAATAAAATCCGTGACCCTTTGTCCCAAAGTTGTTCGAAGATTTGGCGAAATCACTCTTAAGAGTATAGTGCACATTCTTGAAACTGCAACTGATTCATTTGAGAAATTGAAGTAGCCCTTTTTCGAGGAATAATAATAACTGACCCCTTTTCGTGCACTATGTGCGTGTGATGCTGGTTTTTAAATGTTTCATTTTACAACTTTTGTGATAATATTGTCAGTGAAACAACACGACGGATTCGACATCGACATTTGATATTAAATTTTGCTGGTTTGTTGGCGGCAAAGGGTCACGGATTTTATTGAGTTATAGCTCATTCGATTCGTTGAACTGATGCGAGTAAAACGTAGTACTACGTTTGGTGAAATTTATTTTGTTGTCGACGATCGAGGTCCTTAGAGGAGCACAAAACGCTTAACAAAACCATTCTGAAAAGTATTACGAACAATTCGAAAATGAAACCATTAAATTGTATCAGTAATAAAAGTGGTTTTAACTCTCTCATTCACATTTCAAACCGCTGCAAACCTTATCGGTTCAGCTGGTTGTTGCTTCCACATTATACCGCATATGCCTTTTGTGCACCAACAAAACATTGTTAAAAAAATTGCATACATAAACCGTCATCATTTTAAAACCAACGCAATCATGGGCGCGCGTTAGCATAGCGCCCGTGACGCAAGTCCTATTACTAGAAAAAAGTTGAAATTTTTTTTTTGTCGTAGACTGCAGAACCATATATATTGAAGTATATATTGTATATTGAAAAAAATTTGAAAAATGTAAAAAAATTTTAAAAATTTGAAAAATTTTAAAAAATTAAAAAAATTTTAAAAATTTTGAAAAATTTAAAAAAAATTGAAAAATTTAAAAAAATTTGAAAAATTAAAAAAATTTTTTTTAAATTTTTCAAATTTTTCTAAATTTTTAAAATTTTTCAATTTTTTTTAAATTTTTAACATTTTTTTAAATTTTTCAAATTTTTTTAAATTTTTCAATTTTTTTTAAATTTTTCAAAATTTTTAAATTTTTTTTAATTTTTCAAAATTTTTCAAATTTTTCTAAATTTTTCAAAATTTTTAAAATTTTTCTAAATTTTTTACATTTTTCAAATTTTTTTAAAGTTTTCAAATTTTTTTAAATTTTTCAAATTTTTTTAAATTTTTCAAATTTTTTTAAATTTTTCAAATTTTTTTAAATTTTTCAAATTTTTTTAAATTTTTCAAATTTTTTTAAATTTTTCAAATTTTTTAAAATTTTTTAAATTTTTGAATTTTTTTCAAATATTTCAAATTTTTTTAAGTACTTTAAAGAAATTTTTTAAAATAGGCAAGAATATGTCCTAATACGTCCGAACCATCTGCCACTTTGTGACGCAAAATTTTTTTGGTAAAATTTTTTTTCTAGAATTTCTTTGGTCAAATTTTTGCTGTTACAGTTTTTGCGTACAAGCGCAGAATGCGTCACCTCCAGCGATATCAGTTGTTTTGAAAGTATGCACAGGGACTTGCGTCACTTTTACTCTTTTGAGTGTTTTTGATTGATACCACATCGTCGTCCTTCTTTTCCACCATACGGTTCCATATTATCATATTTGTAAACAAGTTGTGTGGATATGGCCAGTGAGCTACAATATATTTTGCTGAGTGTTAAAATAACAACAAAATCAGTGTTGCACTCTCTTCGGTATGAAAGTATCAGTCCCTATCCGTCGTCGTACGTACACGTAACCATACAATTTTGTTTTTCTTTTTCAGTTATTTTTCTGTCTTTCTTGAACGGTTTGAATGAGTGTATATATGGTAGCAGTCTACTTGTTTAGTCTTTGTTGTGATTCTGTGCAGTTGAATAGAAGTTTTAAAATGAAACTCGGTATGAATTCGGATACGGAATATTATTGATATAACCACGGACTTTTTGCCATTAAAAATTCTATTGGTGACAGTGATGGATGTCAGTGATTCATTTTATTAAATTTTGTTAAAGTAATGAGATGTCGATTCAATTGACTCAAACTGCGATATCAAATTGTTTGCAAAAAGCTTTACTTTTGGCTATCAGGTAAGCAATGTTAAACGTTTTTTTCCCCACTGTCCAAGTAAGTGATTCCTTACCGTACTCTTGATGTATTTGCAATATGTAACAGGTCTGAAAGCCATCTGTTATACACATCGACGATGAAAATATAAGTGATTAGCTCTCAGAGCCAAACTCTGACTAATTCGGCCTTAAGTATGGTTTTCACTCAACAAAAAGTACCACGTGAGAGAGTGAATACAGTGAATCAAAAGCCGTCAGCGGACTTACGTCGTTTAGCACTCCGTTTACTAGTGAACAATTGAAGCTCCTGCCACTTTCCATTGTTAGAACGTAAACGGAGAGCTAAACGGTGTAAGTCCGCTGGCAGCCAAAGTTTAAAGAATAAGCCTTGATTTCCACTTATTCCGTTTACACTCCGTTTACCTTTAAACAATAAAAAATAGGCGCGGGTTAGCTAAACGGAGGCAAAACGGTGTAAGTGGAAAGACATTGAGTACACGAGGTCTAAAAAAAATGACATAAACGGTTACATTGGTCATTGGTGTCGATTACTTACCTAAAGGTTTTTAAGTTCACAATGCGCAACGCTTGGTTTTTATATAGAAATCATGTTCAACAAAACAATTCAAATACACTCTCTCGACTCTCTTCTATATTATCCCTTCAGTTCGCGTGGTGCGAATGTTGTTCAGTAATCAATTACTTCCATCGCATGCCAAGCTGTAACCTACCAATAACAACATGCAAATCACTAGTGGTTACCAAACAAATCTTCGTCATTTAGCATTAAGATCAATAACAATAAATGTTATTGTCACTGGTTGAGGTGAGTCTGTGTGTTAAAATGCGTTTGGTTGAATAAAGCGACATAAAATTTATTCACAACACCAGTTCGGTCCAAGTTTCAAGGTTTGATTGCTTTTTTTCTCTCTCTTTATCGGCATAAAGAAGAAAAAAAAAAATTTGTCAAAGAAAGATCCCACTAATTTATTCTATTGTTTAACATGTGCTGTAGGTCTTTTTGGGTTTCAGATAATTGAAATATTATGTTAAAATCTGTAAATGTTTATTGTGCAACGTTATAACTACATCATATCAATATAAAATTGCGGCTTATTTCTGTTATAACCACCTTTCATTTATATAGAGTTTGTACTGCGCTGACAACTTAAAAATAAATTTGTTCATACGGGAAACAGTGGACGTCAGTGAAATTTAGATAGGAATTTGTTTAATCAGCTGTTTTTCAGCTTGTCCACTCTTGCAAACATAGACAAAACCGCTTACGCTTGTTTGTACGTGAGCATGTAACGCATGGTACTGATACAACCGTTTAAACTATAGTCAGTTTTATTTGTCTGAATGTACCAGCTGAAGCAATTTTCTATCTTAATTTCGCTGACGTCCCCTGTATCATCGTGTTTTTAATTAGAAATATTTTATCGGACAGAGACAGCTGGTAGTACGGCCCTTTTTTATAAGGTAGGTAAAATAAACAGTGTGGGCTACCTTAGCTGAAAGAGCCAAAAAGATAGCCGAGAAACTAATTTATGCAAAAGTTCGCAACTATTTTCTTTTATCGAGTGATATCGGGTTTATTGTGTGAAATCAGCAGTTTCACCAAGGAAGCATCAGACCGTTTCCGAATCATTTTGTATAAGTAAGCACCAGACCGTTTCTTGTATAATTTCGTAGAAAGTACAAGGAATCATCAGACCTTCTTCGTATCAGTTCGTATACAAGGAAACAGACCGTTTCCAGTATCATATTTGTACAAGGAAGTATCAGACATTTTTTCCGAATCACAAGGAAACAAACCTCCGTCCTCGTATCATTTTGTGCAGTGAATGTGACAGCCTGAAATTAGAAAAAAGAAACCTCAAAATTACAGATTTCACACAAGTATCCTATAGAAATACAAATTTTGCCAGCTGAGGTAGCCAGTGTTGGCTACATCAGCAGGCGCAAAATTTCAGCGATTTTTTTTTGTTGCCTACTTCTGCCTACCGTGTTAAGCTAAAATACCGTACCGCATTGTTTGTGTGCTTGCGAGAGCTTTCGAAAGCTTCGAACTTCTTTTGGATTCCATTGGAAAAGTGAAATATTGCTGTAGAACACAAAAGAAGCTTAAAGCTCACGAAAGCTCCTTAATAGTCAAGACCAAAATGCGATCAGTCAAAAACACTCAACAGAGTAAAAGTGACGCAAGTCCCTGTGCATACTTCCAAAACAACTGATATCGCTGGATGTGATATTTTAAAAAATTTCTTAAAAGTACTTTCCTCAACATCTGCCACTTGTGACGCAAAATTTTTTTGGTAAAATTTTGTTTCTAGAATTTCTTTGGTCAAATTTTTCCTGTTACAGTTTTTGCGTACAAGCGCAGAATGCGTCACATCCAGCGATATCAGTTGTTTTGGAAGTATGCACAGGGACTTGCGTCACTTTTACTCTTTTGAGTGTTTTGACTGATATCAGTTCTTTTGGAAGAATTAGTAGATTAAAAAATTTGAAATTTTTTTAAAATTTTCAAAATTTTCAAAATTTTTAAATATTTAAAAAATTTGAAAAGTTTTAAAAATTTGAAAAATGTAAAAAATTTGAAAAATTTGAAAAAAAATTAAAAATTTTGAAAAAAATTTGAAAATTTTGAAAAAATTTGAAAATTTCGAAAAAAAAATTGAAAATTTTGAAAAAAAAATTGAAAATTTTGAAAAAATTTACAAATTTTGAAAATTTAGAAAAATTTAAAAAAAATTGAAAATTTTGTCTACAAATTGGGGTCATTAATGAAAGCAGCTTCAGGAGAACCGCGCTCCACCGATTACTTATTACAGAAAATTTCAATCGCTATTCAAAGAGGAAATGCGGCATGCATTCTAGGAACATTAGGGAGAAGTAGAGTAGATGATTTTTATTTATTGTAATATTTATTTGTTGATGAAAAGATCGTTTTTTTACTGACTGCGCCTTTGTGAGCAGTCTTTTTTTTCGCTTGTTTAAATAAATAAGAAAATTTTGAAAAATTTAAAAAATTTTAAAAATCTTAAAAAAATTTGAAAAATTTAAAAAATTTAAAAGTTTTTGAAAATTTTGAAAAAATTTGAAAAATTTTGAAAATTTTAAAAATTTTGAAAAAATTTGAAAAATTTTGAAAATTTTAAAAATTTTTAAAATTTTTTAAAAATTTAAGAAAAATTGAAAAATTTTAAAGATTTTGAACAATTTTAAAAATTTTAAATTTAGGAAAAAAAATTGAGGCGAGCAGAGCTTACCAAAAGCGAACAAATTTGTTCTACCATACCCATCCACACACACTTAAAGGTGTTCTTATATGGGGCTTATATGGGAACTTCGAGGAGCCCTAGCTCCGAAACGAAGCCGGTTTCCCACAAATTTTTTTTTCTGGAATGTCTTAGAATGACGACTAGAATCTACTCCCAAAATTTCAACAAAATCTAAAGAAGACTTTAGAAGATAGGAAACACGGACGGACGGACGGACGGACGGACGGACGGACTAACAAAGTAACGTAGGGTTTTTTCATTTCGTTTAAAGTACTGAAATTGACCAAAATGTATGGAAATGGGGCTTCTTGGAAGATTTTTTGCGTGGCCAAATTTTAAGCTGCAAGAACGTGTGATAGCTCGTTGAACTCGTACGGACGCCTAGTTTTTTTTTAATGGTAATTTGGAGTCATTTGTATTTGAATTGTGGAACTTCAATATTTGCTGTATATATGGTTCTGCAGTCTACGACAAGAATTTTTTTTTGAAATTTTTTCTAGTAATAGGACTTGCGTCACGGGCGCTATGCTAACGCGCGCCCATGATACTGTGTTTCGGGTTAACACGGCAATAATAGGCTGAAAATAGAGTGGTCAGGGTTGGAATTTGTTGTACAGCAGTGCTTTACATAACTTCCAAATCGTTAAAATAAACATTTTGGACAAAGCCGCATAATCTACTATTAAACTACATTTACATCTTAACGTGTGTTAGTATTGCATTGCCTAAAATCAATCACCATTTACTTCATACACCGCCCAATACATTGTAGCACTAGTGCATACTGGAATGACATATTACAGTACAAGTTTGCTTTCTGGTTAGATGAGAAATCTGAACACACGTATCGGCAAAACGAAACAAACAGGCGAGTCGAACTGAACGGAAGTGATTGTCAATCCTTCTGAAAAAAAAATGCTGTGTAAATTACACGACCAATGTTGTCCGATAAACTAATGCTAGAAAAATAAAATAAAAATGTTTCCCAGTAGTGCACACAGAACCGAAATATTATTTCGTGCACGATCTATATAACAACATCGTGTGCATTTTTAATCTTATCTGAAAGAATGTAATTATAAATTTTTGTATAATATTCCGGAATAATAAATTCATCATATTGAAATTCTGACTACAAGCCCCAGTACCGGCATAATATAACAATTCTGTGAGTGAATATTAATCATGAAACGAACGTTGGCTCTTTTTTCATTGTTTTTTTTTTTTTCATTCATGTCGTCGTTGTCGCGAGTGTGATGATGATAAATATAATTATATACTCCATGTGTTTGCTATAGAGAACGGTCAATTCAGTGAATGTGGTGACATTGATATTGGCAACAATGAAGTAAACAAGTGAGTGTCGTTATAAATTCACACAAAGAAAACTGAGTGGTTGATTACAGACAAAAAGACGGTTGAGCCAGCCGTCCTAATCATATTGTTAAGTGAGTGGAATTTATTGTTTGGTGTAATACGCACCAGCAACGAACTCTTCTATTATGTGTAATTTCAAACGCAATTTATTGAACGAGTATTTTGACCTGTTTATGATTGATTAAAAATAAGTGCTAATTTCCTCGGATTATCTTCTCATTGTTTGTTTGTTTGTTTTTCAATTTATTTACGTTTTTTAAGGTCCATTTCAACATATTGGAGCTGAGTCAGTTGAAGAGCTTTGTGATAGCGTATTGAAACGTTTGTTTAAAGTTGGAATTTGTTTTTTGCTGATTTGAACACTTTTTATTAGTACTATTTAAAGAAGACACGTTCTTCACTGTCGTAATTATTGGTGTTATTAACAAGCAATTAGTGACTACCACCGGCTCTCTCATTTATAACATTATTCGGTCAGAACAAAAAATGATTTAGAGGGATTCTTCTGAAAAACAGAAGACCGAAATCGGACGCATTTTCTATTGGAATTTTTTATACGTGCCCAGTAAGGTATTCGACCCCAGAAGCCAAAACCACTTTCAAAAAAATTCTTCGCAGCTTGTGTGGCTAGTGTGAGGTGATCAAAAACCGAAAGCTTGCACTTTTCGTACAAAAATTTCTCCAGTTACACGAGCCGTACAGGGTCGTGTGAGGTGTCATTAGAAACATGCAATTTCCTTTCTAATGACACGCCACACGACCATGCAAGTTCCGTGTACCTCGAGAAATTTCTGTAAGAAAAGTGTAAGTTTTCAGTCTTTTTTCGGTTGAAAACTTCAACTGTACATATCTCAGTGTGGATGAATCTTAAACCCAATAAGACCCTGATTGCCCCGGAAGTACATGCAATTACCTTTTTAATGACACCCCACACGACCCTGTACGGCTCGTGTAACCTGAGAAATGTTTCTAAGAAAAGTGCAAGTTTTCGGTTTTTGATCACCTCACTCTAGCCACACAAGCTGCGAAGAATTTTTAGACCCGTACGAAGTACAAAGGGGCTTATAGGATTACGATGCCGTGTGTAATTGATGGAATTCGAAGCAGACGGTAAGGGCAAAGTGTTTGCCTATGTTCATAAATGACGAATCCGCAATAAAAATTTTGTCTGTCCGTCTGTCCGTCTATCCGTCTGTCACGTCGATATCTTGAGTAAATCAAATCCGATTTCAAAAATTTTTTTTCCCTGAAAGATAGTCGAAATAGTGAGGCTAAGTTCGAAGATGGGCATATTCGGGTCGGCCCTTCGTGAGTTAGGGCCACCTAAGTGATTTAAGGTCTTTTGGTGATATTTATGGCAAAATAAACGATGTAAATGTAACGGCAAATGATAGGTATTGTCAATACCAATCCAGGAAATTTTTTTTTTTTTAATCGGGTGAGTGGACCGTGAGTTAGGGCCTTAGAAGTGAAATGCTACTAGGGCCCTATGTGTATTTTACATAGAACTCGAGTAAATTTTATTCGTTTTTCGTAATTTTTGTTTGATTTGGAAGGTAATCGAATGCCGAATAGAATGTTGTTGGAAAAAAATAAATTTGGGTCCTTGGCCTAAGGCCGCTACTAGGGCCCTATGTGTATTTCACATATAACTCGAGTATATTTCATCCGTTTTTCGTAATTTTTGTTTCATTTGGAAGGTAATCAAAGGGCGAATAGAATGTTGTTGAAAAAAAATTAAATTTGGGTCCTTGGACTAAGGCCACTACTAGGGCCCTATGTGTATTTTACATATAACTCGAGCAAATTTCATCCGTTTTTCGTAATTTTTGTTTCATTTGGGAGGTAATCAAAGGCCGAATAGAATGTAGTTGAAAAAAAAATTAAATTTGCGTCCTCGGACTGAGGCCGATACTAGGGCCCTATGTGTATTTCACATATAACTCGAGTATATTTCATCCGTTTTTCGTAATTTTTGTTTCATTTGGGAGGTAATCAAAGGCCGAATAGAATGTAGTTGAAAAAAAAATTAAATTTGGGTCCTCGGACTGAGGCCGATACTAGGGCCCTATGTGTATTTCACATATAACTCGAGCAAATTTCATCCGTTTTTCGTAATTTTTGTTTCATTTGGAAGGTAATCAAAGGGCGAATAGAATGTTGTTGAAAAAAAATTAAATTTGGGTCCTTGGACTAAGGCCACTACTAGGGCCCTATGTGTATTTTACATATAACTCGAGCAAATTTCATCCGTTTTTCGTAATTTTTGTTTCATTTGGGAGGTAATCAAAGGCCGAATAGAATGTAGTTGAAAAAAAAAATAAATTTGCGTCCTCGGACTGAGGCCGATACTAGGGCCCTATGTGTATTTCACATATAACTCGAGTATATTTCATCCGTTTTTCGTAATTTTTGTTTCATTTGGAAGGTAATCAAAGGGCGAATAGAATGTTGTTGAAAAAAAATTAAATTTGGGTCCTTGGACTAAGGCCACTACTAGGGCCCTATGTGTATTTTACATATAACTCGAGCAAATTTCATCCGTTTTTCGTAATTTTTGTTTCATTTGGGAGGTAATCAAAGGCCGAATAGAATGTAGTTGAAAAAAAAAATTAAATTTGGGTCCTCGGACTGAGGCCGATACTAGGGCCCTATGTGTATTTCACATATAACTCGAGCAAATTTCATCCGTTTTTCGTAATTTTTGTTTCATTTGGGAGGTAATCAAAGGCCGAATAGAATGTAGTTGAAAAAAAAAATTAAATTTGGGTCCTCGGACTGAGGCCGATACTAGGGCCCTATGTGTATTTTACATATAACTCGAGCAAATTTCATCCGTTTTTCGTAATTTTTGTTTCATTTGGGAGGTAATCAAAGGCCGAATAGAATGTAGTTGAAAAAAATTTTAAATTTGGGTCCTCGGACTGAGGCCGATACTAGGCCCTTCAAAAAAATAAAATTTTAGGGCGATTTGAAATTTTTGTTTCATTTGAAAGGAACGTCGTACGGGGCTTCGTAATTGCGCTATGCGCAATTTTTAAGATGTACACATTACATAATAATTTTACTTTAACTACATTAACCGACGCAATAGGCTTACGGTCAAAGTAGGGTGACAGACGCACTAGGGTCACGTACGCAGTAGATATACGGGTTTGTACGGGGCTCAGTCGCAGCAAACGCTCCGACTGTTCTGATGGCTCGTTTGAAAGTGGTTTTGGCTTCTGGGGTCGAATACCTTTCTGGGCACATGCACAAAATTGCAATAGAAAATGCGTCCGATTTCGGTCTTCTGTTTTTCAGAAGAATCCCTCTTTAACGCATTCTACTGAAACAGGCAACATGTTTTGCTGTTAAATTATCATTGTTTCATTTCATTGTTTCGTGCTCTTAGTTTAATTTTTGTTTTTGCATTGTCGTGTTTGGATTAATAAATTCTGTTTATGCAAAAAAAAATAGTTCTCATGTGTATTGTAGAGTGGCGGGAATCTGCAAAAATGTGAAATGGTTAATTGGTAAAGTGAAATATATTTTTTGTCTAAACAAGTCCGCTTTTAAAGAAATTTCGTGTTTTTTTTTACATAAAACAAAGTTCCCAAATTTAGGAGAGAAGGTCTTCATACAAATAATTAAATTTTGTTTTACAGGTAGAGACAGTGAAATTTGAGCATGATTTTACGATTTCAGCTTCAGTCGTATAAACAGTTTTGATTTTATGTGTGGATCAGCTGAAAAACAGCTGAAATAATTCAGCTGTTGCTGAATCAAATTCATGTTGAAATTTCACTACCACTGACCTTACGTATAACGAAATATAGATTTCTTTACCCATGTCATTCAAAGGTGCTACCCATAATCTCTTCAAAATCTTATTGCAAAATTGTGCATGATATTGAGGAAGTCACATAAAGCCGCTGGTGCAGACTTCAATTGTTATAGGTATCTAAATAAATCCAATCAAATAATGAAAAACGCAAAAAAAACATTTTGGATTAGTCACAATTCGTTAACTTTCCATTTCTTTGTGCTTCCCGCAACTCTACCGGCTACAGACTGTTTATTTATGTAAATTATCATCAAATTATAAAATCTACAATTTTCAGATTTTTTTTTTGTTTCGTTTCAGATGAATGGCCAGAACAAAAGATTATGAACACATACAGCACCTGTTGATGGTTCATGAAATTAACATAACCATTAATTGAAAAATATCAAATCGGTACATCCGGAGTGAATTAATTTATCAAAAAAAATCTGTGATATTACGTGCCTCTGAAACAATAATTACACAACTAAGTGGACACAGTGCGGCTCTAGTAACCAAATCGTTCACTGGTTAAATAAAAATCAAATTTTTAATATTAAAACCAAAGGAAAAAAAATTGTTTTTCAAGAGAAATCCAAATTCATGCATCTAGGTTTGCATGAACTTGAACTATGAACACGATGGCCATACTTGGAACATTCGTAAAATTTAATTTAATTCTGACGATCTTGACTTTATGCTATTTTAATGCGGTTGCCAGTGGCTATCGAATCGGTGTTGGTCGTGCCGACTGTACGGGACCGCCGGTTGAAGTGGTATTCGTAAGTAAAATCATTTTTGTTTTTGATTCAGGTTCAGGTGTTAATTTATTGGAATGGAAAGTCTTGCGAATGAGCCAAAAATATTCTGAATAATATGCCCTGCTCATCCACCTGCCAAAATGTTGTCAGAGTTGTAATGCTAATTTAGTTGAAAATTGATTTTTGTCAATAAAATAATTATTAATGTGGGCTATCCGATGCTAACAATGAATGGTGAAAAAAAATAATCTTCAGGGCCAAATGGCATGTTAAACCATTTCTTAATTGGCATCCAATAGGTATTTTAAAGGTGATGATGTTGCTATTTGTATATGTACAGGGAGATAATAAAATGGCCAATTAATTTGTTCCAAACGAATGCGTAAGACCGATTATTTGTAGCTAATTTAAACTGTATCTGCTTGAACGCTTGATAATTTGTGTAAATATTATCCGGTTTTTTGAGTTCAACCTCTTTCAGGACAGCCTATTTCAGAAACAAAAACATTCACCTTGTGCAAAAGACACTCTTTCCAGAGTTCATAAACATTTTCCTGACATTTCCCACTAAAATGTCAAAAACTTATGAAATTGTGAGCTAAATAACGATTAATTTTACGGAGGTCATGATGCATCAGCGGTCTGATATTTCACTTCAAAGTTGAGCAATTTTTCGGTGGGTACAAAATTTCTCTACCTTGAAGGGGAAACAAAACGGATTTTTTCCAAATAAATCTTGCGCCTTTGCAGACGTTTAGTGACTAATGCCATTGTACCTATCGGAAATTGTTTCCCACTACAAATGTTTGAAAAATCCTTTCCAATAGCATTTGATATTGTTTTGTGTGAATTGCATAATTTCATCATGCCCGCACGTTAGTAATCCATACGAGTTTAACGAGCTATCACTGCAGCTTCAAAATTGGCCGAGATATTGAACTTCGAAACATTGATTTTTGTATGAAAATAAGCAAAATTTCGTATTTTCAGATAACTGAAATCGCCTACGTTAGTTAGTTAGTTAGTTAGTTACTTAGTTAGTTCCTATGGAAAAGTGGATCCAGCAACTCCTAAACGTTTCTATAGATTTTCCTGAAATGTTGGTTTTAGGCTAATAATGGCCTAAAAATAAGAATGGAATTTTCAAAAGTTAGAAAAAATCCATATCTTGGGAGCTAGAGCTCTCCAAAGTCTCCATACAAATGCAATATAAAAGCCAATTTGTATGTGTGTGTGTGTGTGTTGTATATTTTGTTGCATGATATGGATGGTGATGTGGTGAATAGTGTGTGTTGTTTTGGGATGTGTTTCTTGTTGGAAATTGTGTGGATCAGTAAGTATTAACTTCCACTAAGTCGGTTCCTAAAATTTGGGATGAGAGACGATTCCTATGACACTACCTAACTTCCATCGGTTTTTTTAATGGATTTGGGTTATTTTCGACATGAGTGAGGTGTTCCAAGGTTGGTTCCTAAATTTTGGGATGACAGATGATTCCTCTGGCACTTCTTAACTTCCATTGGATTTTTTGATGGACTTGGGTTATTTTCGACATGAGTGAGGTGTTTCAAGGCTGGCTCCTAAATTTTGGGATGACAGATGATTCCTCTGGCACTTCTTAACTTCCATTGGATTTTTTGATGGACTTGGGTTATTTTCGACATGAGTGAGGTGTTTCAAGGCTGGCTCCTAAATTTTGGGATGACAGATGATTCATCTGGCACTTCCTAACTTCCATGGTATTTTTTGATGGATTTGGGTTATTTTCGACATGAGTGAGGTGTTTCAAGGCTGGCTCCTAAATTTTGGGATGACAGATGATTCCTCTGGCACTTCCTAACTTCCATGGTATTTTTTGATGGATTTGGGTTATTTTCGACATGAGTGAGGTGTTTCAAGGCTGGCTCCTAAATTTTGGGATGACAGATGATTCCTCTGGCACTTCCTAACTTCCATGGTATTTTTTGATGGATTTGGGTTATTTTCGACATGAGTGAGGTGTTTCAAGGCTGGCTCCTAAATTTTGGGATGACAGATGATTCCTCTGGCACTTCTTAACTTCCATTGGATTTTTTGATGGATTTGGGTTATTTTCGACATGAGTGAGGTGTTTCAAGGCTGGCTCCTAAATTTTGGGATGACAGATGATTCCTCTGGCACTTCCTAACTTCCATGGTATTTTTTGATGGATTTGGGTTATTTTCGACATGAGTGAGGTGTTTCAAGGCTGGCTCCTAAATTTTGGGATGATAGATGATTCCTCTGGCACTACCTAACTTCCATCGGATTTTTTGATGGATTTGTGTTATTTTCGACATGAGTGAGGTGTTCCAAGGTTGGTTTCTAAATTTGGGATGACAAATGATTCCTCTGGCATTACCTATCTTCCATCGGTTTTTTTTGATGGATTCGGGTTATTTTCGATATAAATGAGGTGTTACAAGGTTGGTTTCTAGATTTTGGGATTCAGACTAATTTCTCTAGATTTTTTTAATTTCCATAAGGTTTTTTGATGTTGTCGAAATGACATACTTAGAAAAGTGGTAATATCAGTCAAAAAACCCTTAAGGGTAAATGTGACGCAAGTCCTTTATCTTACCTACAAAATAACTGATATCGCTGAGGGTGACGCATTGTGCGTCGTACGCAAAAGTTTTATCAACAAAAAATTGACCCAAAAAATTTGTGAAAGAAAATTTTACAAAAAGAAATCTCCGTCACAAGTGGCAGATGTTGAGGAACCTATTGTTAGGAAAATAGTTAAAAAAATGTACTGAAAGAATTTAATCGAAAGAAAACCGAATCATTTGCCACTTGTGCCGGAAATTTCTTTTTGTAAAATTTTCTTTCACAAATTTTTTGTTGATAAAACTTTTGCGTACGACGCACAATGCGTCACCCTCAGCGATATCAGTTATTTTGTAAGTAAGATCAAGGACTTGCGCCACATTTATTTGTATGTACAGTACACATACATGTCTATAACGATAACCCGTAACCGGCTGACGTTGTATTTAACAGTTTCTATCAGTAGCAATATGTTGAATTTATCAATGCAACATAAAACTGCAAATTTTTGGTCAGAGAATACAAGAGTACGATTTTTCACAACGCATGTGAGAAAATAGTCATTTTCTCACCTCTGTTGAAACTTCGTATGCCTTTGTTGTGCAGAATTTCATTTTCTTGGGTGACTTGTGGCCCAGAGCGTAGCGGAACTTTCCAGCTTTGATTACTCCCTAGATGAACAAATTACTACACTTATTGCTTGGTTTGTTCACGGAAGGCGCACTCACAATCGTATTATTTCGTACATATTTATTTATCAATTGTATTTAATTAAAAAGCCGGTTTTCATCTGTATGTCTGAATAAGCATGATGTCCAGCCCATGTAATTTTTTTAAAGAAAATTAAAGTGATTTTGTGCGATGCAAGAGTCGCGGCATTCACTATCCCTCTATAATGACACATTATAACTCTTACGTGTATTCGCCTTGCAACACTATTCCACTTAGTTTGTCTTGCAGCAAGAAAAATGCAATAGAAATGGTGTCGTTACTTAATCTGCACTCATAAGATTATATTAATATGAGTGAGAACATAATGATTGTTTCAATAACACAATGATTACTAACAGGAATGCAACATAATAAAATGTTAGGCTTTTGAAATGATCTAAGGCTTGATTTCCACTTACAAAGAACCACTCCGCTTCGCCTCCGTTTAGCTTAAGAGGCATCAGTACTTAGCTAAAATTGTAGCCTACATTTGCGTGTCTCGTATTTCATTTTTGAGGATATCTTTTCATCAGAATCCTTTTTGAAAAATGTACAACCGCAATAACGACCACGAATGTGTTAGTTTTAAATAAAAATTAGTTTTGGCAACCAGCTTCTAGAAAAGTCAACTATTCGCCGAAATTTTCATAAATTGCTCAGTGCTTTTTTCGTAGGTGGAAATCCAGACTAATGCTGATTCTGTATCATACTCATCATAGCTTTATGTTATCTACGCAAGTGTAGCGCGTTCAAACTATGAACTTTTAATTGAGTTGGATGCAAGTCTTAAGTGAATTGAGAAAATGCAGTAAAATTCAACTATGTGACAATCAAGCACATAAATTCAGGCGAATCCTAAAGTCCAGTACTGGATACTACATCAAATACGCCCGTAGTAGTGGTAGAACGTATAGTCAGTGTATCAGAGTATATTATTGGTAAACTAATCATGCCCGCATGTTAGTAAGCGGGCGTGACGCAAGTCCACTACCAAAAATGTTTTAACAAAATTTATTTGAGGACGGCGAAGCATATTTACAGCAACTTTTTGACTTCTCCAAGGTTGGTTCCTAAATTTTGAGATAACAAATGATTCCTCTGGCACTACCTAACTTCCATTCGATGGATTTGGGTTATTTTCGATATAGGTGAGGTGTTTCAAGGTTGATTTCTAAATTTTGGGATGACAGATGATTCCTCTGGCACTTCCTAACTTCCATCGGATTTTTTTACTGGATTTGTGTTATTTTCAACATGAGTAAGGCGTTCGAAGGTTGGTTCCTAAATTTTGGGATGACAGATGATTCCTCTGGCACTTCCTAACTTCCATCGGATTTTTCGATGGATTTGGGTTATTTTCGACATGAGTGAGGTGTTCTAAGGTTGGTTCCTAAATTTTGGAATGACAGATGATTCCTCTGGCACTTCCTAACTTTTATCGGATTTTTTGATGGATTTGGCTTATTTTCGACATGAGTGAGATGTTCCAAGGTTGGTTTCTAAATTTTGGGATGACAGATGATTCCTCTGGCACTTCCTAACTTTTATCGGATTTTTTGATGGATTTGGCTTATTTTCGACATGAGTGAGATGTTCCAAGGTTGGTTTCTAAATTTTGGGACTGACAGATGATTCCTCTGGCACTTCCTAACTTCCATCGGATTTTTTGATGGATTTGGGTTATTTTCGATATAAGTGAGGTGTTCCAAGGTTGGTTTCTAAATTTTGGGACTGACAGATGATTCCTCTGGCACTTCCTAACTTCCATCGGATTTTTCGATGGATTTGGGTTATTTTCGACATGAGTGAGGTGTTCTAAGGTTGGTTCCTAAATTTTGGAATGACAGATGATTCCTCTGGCACTTCCTAACTTTTATCGGATTTTTTGATGGATTTGGCTTATTTTCGACATGAGTGAGATGTTCCAAGGTTGGTTTCTAAATTTTGGGATGACAGATGATTCCTCTGGCACTTCCATCGGATTTTTCGATGGATTTGTGTTATTTTCGATATAAGTGAGGTGTATCAAGATTGGCTTCTAGATTTTGGGATTCAGACTAATTTCTATAGAATTTTTAAATTTCCATAAGGTTTTTTGATGTTGTTGAAATGACATACTTACAAAAGTGGTGATATCAGTCAAAAAACCCTTAAAGAGTAAATGTGACGCAAGTCCTTGTTCTTACTTACAAAATAACTGATATCGCAAAAATTTTATCAACAAAAAATTGACCCAAAAAATTATTTATTTTGTAAGTAAGATAAAGGACTTCCGTCAGGGACTAAACAAAGGAACATCGCAGGTGGGAATTTTCCCACCTGCGCCCCTCTAATTCCCACCTGCGAATCCAGATCTGCCCACAAGAAAAATTACAATTATCTAACTTGAAATAGTCAAATGAATGTAATTTTATTACAAATTTTGCCTGCGGCGCATTGAACCTAGTTGAAAAAGTGACAATGGCATTGCCGATATCAGTTTTTTTTACATTTTTTATCATCATTTCGATGGAGATACAGATACAGAATCAAAGTATTTCACATTTGTAGCTTTCACTTTCCTAAAAACTAAAAAAAAATGGAAAGAAAATAGGGTTGGCATGTAAAAAGTGAAACTAAAGGAACTAAATTATTCGAAAGGTCTTGGCATAGAACTACTTTCAGTGGAGTGGCGTATGAAACTCCAAAATGGAGTTATTAACAAAAATGTGAATTTTGTTTCTCATTTATTTCTCTCTGGTATGTTAACGTAAAAATCGGTAGAAATTCTCAAAAAATGTCTGTAAACATCCGAGATTTTTTCAGATTTTTTGGACCCCTATTTAACGATAAAAAAATTTAATGATTTTTTTCCATATGCTAGACAAAAGTGCTACTACCGTTTTTGGTCACTTGATTTGTCTTCATGGAATGTGCCTACATTATGTAATTTACTCAGATTTTTTTTAAATGGCGGAACACACCCTCATTTAACGAAGAATATTTGAAAAAATATTTTTACCTTTAAGTAGGGGTCCAAAAATTCTGCAAAAATCACAGATGTTACAGACGTTACTTGAGAATTTTTTCAGAATTTTCAGTTACATCCATCGAGAGATATAAATTATAGACAAAACTCACCATCATACCCAAAAACTCACCACTATTGTGACTTTTAGGGCTGATATTCTACCAAAACCACCTTTTAGTCCAGTAGACCGATAATTATCTGCAATTTTCTGGAATTTGATTTTTAGGTCATATTGTGGACGCATTTTCCACAGGTAAAAATACACCCCTAATGGTGACGGGATGGCTCAGTGGTTACGTACTAGCCTTCCACCAAAATGATCCGGGTTCGATTCCCGTGACAGACAAATTCCGCATGGAATTTTTCTAGCGATTATATCGCATTGGTAACGTCCTAAGTTCACTCAAGCTTCATAATTTGGGTAGTTGCGGTGTGTTTGGTGGCTGCAACGATGTACACACTGAATGAATCGTATGACGTAACCCAAATACGATGAATTTGTGTACATATGTCTAGCCTACATTAAGGCGAGATATCAATTTCGCACCTAACTTTCCTCAGAGAGTAATTACATACTTCGAGGCGTGGTTCGGAAGTCACGTAAAGCCGGTGGTCCAGACTGAACTTGTAATTGGCTGTAAAAGGCTGTTAGAACGGTCTCAAAACCAACAAATAAATAAATAAATAAACATGACCGAAAAATTAAATTCCAGAAAATTGCAGATTATTATCAGGTATGATCGGCAACTTGACTAGACTTTCCATTTTGACATTTTGAATGATTTTTTGGATGAAAGACCCCAGACTTACGGTCAGGGGAATAATTCCCTTTAAATCGTAATAGTACATTTCGTACCTAGGACCTAGGTCTTTTTTAGCGTGTGAGAAGTTTCCAGACAGAGCCGAAGGCGAAGACGAAGTCGCACGTTTCGGGTCCTAGGTATCAAAAATATATTTACGTCAACGTCCTGAACGCATGATATTATTTTTGGATAAAAATTTTTACTTTGGCGCCCAAGATTTTGTGTTTAGGCGCCCCTTCGAAAAGTTTCCCACCTGCACAGAAATCCTTATTTTAGTCCCTGACTTCCGTCACATTTACCTTTTAAGGGTTTTTTGACTTATTCAATTTATGGCAAATAGTTATTTTCCTAACACATGCTAAAATGCTTTTTTTTTAGCGAATGAGAGGTTTCCAGCTCTAAAAAAGGCTTTTAGCATAAGTTAGGAACATCGTTTTTCCTAAACGACATGGGACATAAGCGACGAAGTCGTGAAATCTCAACATAGCAAGGAAAATAATGAAAATGAGCTCAGTTTTACGTGCAAAGCTTAATCGAGTTTCTATCTTAACATCAATCACATGCTGAACCATTTTTCGAATTATATCTGATTCTAACTCAAATCCTACAGATGGGATATGCTCAAGTATCACAGAAAGGACACGGCCTGCATTTACGACAATATTCGCGAGCGTTCATAGTTGACGACAACACGAAGCGCGTTGTTTTTGTAAGCTTCGACGGCGCAATGATCGGATATACAGTTAAGCGTGATGTGAGTAAACGTACAAATAATGCAATCGTGATCCGAATCCTCACGACTTATCCGAATTCACTTCTTTTTGCTGATGATTTCAAATGTATAGGTTGTTACGTTGCTGCAGAAACAGTACGGAAAGCAATACACATTGGACAATGTTGTGATAAGTGGGACGCATACGCACAGTACGCCAGGGGGATTTATGATGAATCTGTTGTACGATCTGACGACATTTGGTTTTGTTGGTGAAACTTATCGAGCTCTAATTGATGGCATATCCAATGTACGTTGAATGTTTTGTCGGTCTGTTGCGAACATTTAAAAATTAATTTCTGAATACTTTCGTTGGATACAGAGTATAGTCAATGCACATAATAATCTACAAAATGGTCGGATTTATATTGGCGAAACGGAAGTGCTGGAAGCTAATATAAACCGAAGTCCATCCTCCTATATGTTCAATCCTGAAGAGGAACGATCACAGTGAGTATACAGTTAGTGTTTCTTATAGTTAGAGACTGTGAAATTTCAGCTGATCCACACAAACAATCAAGACTGTTTATAGGTCTTTATACGGTTTTACCACCACGCGTGTGCGTGTATTATCTTGGTGGCGGGACATTTCCACACCGTCAATATCGTCAGGAACGATATTATCGTTTTTTTGGACGACACTATCGTCTAAAAAACTATACTATCGTCTAAAAAACGACGATATTATCGTTTTTTAGACGATACTATCGTCCAAAAAAACGATATTATCGTCCAAAAAATTTTCATCCAGGACGATAATATCGTCTAAAATTATAAATTTTAAAATATTTTCAGGACGATATTATCGTTTTCTTGACGATATTATCGTTTAAAAAAACTATAATATCGTTTTTAAACGATAATATCGTTTTTTTGGACGATACTATCGTTTTTTTGATGATACTATCGTCTAAAAACGATATTATCGTTCAAAAAACGATAATATCGTTTTTTTGACGATAATATCGTCATGGATGAAAATATCCGCTGGACGATATTATCGTTATTTTCTTATTCTGAACAAATTTATCGTTATTTTGGACGATATTATCGTCCTGGGCGATAATTTTTGGGACGATAATATCGTTTTTAATTAATTAATTTTTTTAAATTTGAGATGATAATATCGTCCAGGACGATAATATCGTTTTTAATTTATTTAAGATAAAAGTTCTAGACGATAATATCGTCCTGGGCGATATTATCGTTCTGGATGGTTGTTGAAGACGAAACACAAAATCTTGTAGATAAACACCTTTTTATAGACGGCAAATATATATTAAAAATTGGTTCATTTGGTTCCGTAAATTTAAATTTTATATAGAAAAATTACACAGACTAATTATGAGACGATGCGAGAAAAAAAAATTAACTCCTAAGTTCCGACACCGTTCCGGTGCCCGGCTCGCATTGCGGCCTTCCGCTTCGCTCCGGGGCAATGGGCCGGATCGCTCGGCGTGTTAAAACGCTTTTTATGTACAATCAAAGTTGGTATTCATTACGTAAAAAGATGAATTATTTAGGGACGAACTAAACGCCGTTTTTAAACACTGATGTGTAGGTGATTTCCTCTGACAATTGTTTTTCGATATTTTGGAAGAGAATTCGGTTCTTGCTGCACCTCTGAGTAAAATTGAGTCCTGGACAATATTACCACCCAAAACTAAACGATAATATCGTCCTGGGCGATATTATCGTTTTCTTAAACGATCGTTTATTATTGCTGTCGTTGTCGGTAGCAGATGACAGCCGTCTGAAACAGGTTCGCTAAGGTGAAAGTCTAAATCGTCTAAATTGAAAAATTCTAAAATATTGTCTGGACGACAGTATCGTTTTCTTGTCGATATTATCGTTCAAAAAACGATATTATCGTTTTCTGGACGATATTACCGTTCTAGAAAATCTAATGGATATTTTCGTTTTCTGTACGATAATATCGTCCAAAACGATAATATCGTCCTGGGCGATATTATCGTTTTTTTAAACGTTTTGGGTGGTAATATTGTCCAGGACTCAATTTTACTCAGAGGTGCAGCAAGAACCGAATTCTTTTCCAAAATATCGAAAAACAATTGTCAGAGGAAATCACCTACACATCAGTGTTTAAAAAAGGCGTTTAGTTCGTCCCTAAATAATTCATCTTTTTACGAAATGAATACCAACTTAGATTGTACATAAAAAGCGTTTTAACACGCCGAGCGATCCGGCCCATTGCCCCGGAGCGAAGCGAAGGGCCGCAATGCGAACCGGGCGCCGGAACGGTGTCGGAACTTAGGAGTTAATTTTTTTTTCTCGCATCGTCTCATAATTAGTCTGTGTAATTTTTCTATATGAAATTTAAATTTACGGAACCAAATGAACCAATTTTAATATATATTTGCCGTCTATAAAAAGGTGTTTATCTACAAGATTTTGTGTTTCGTCTTCAACAACCATCCAGAGCGATAATATCGCCCAGGACGATATTATCGTCTAGAATTTTTATTTTAAATAAATTTAAAACGATATTATCGTCCTGGACGATATTATCGGCTCAAATTTAAAAAAATAAATTAATTAAAAACGATATTATCGTCCCAAAAATGATCGCACAGGACGATAATATCGTCCAAAATAACGATAAATTTGTTCAGAAAAAGAAAATAACGATAATATCGTCCAGCAGATATTTTCATCCAGGACGATATTATCGTCAAAAAAACGATATTATCGTCTTTTAGACGATAGTATCATCAAAAAAACGATAGTATCGTCCAAAAAAACGATAGTATCGTCCAAAAAAAACGAAATTATCGTTTAAAAACGATATTATCGTTTTTTTTAACGATAATATCGTCCAGAAAACGATAATATCGTCCTGAAAATATTTTAAAATTTATAATTTTATACGATATTATCGTCCTGGATGAAATTTTTTTGGACGATAATATCGTTTTTTAGACGATAGTATCGTCTAAAAAACGATAATATCGTTCCTGACGATATTGACCGTGTAGTTATGTCGCCTCATCATTATCTTCAACCGTATAAAGATGTATAAACAGTTGTGCTTGTATGTGTGGGTTAGCATAAAAACAGCTGAAGCAGATTCACGTTCAAATTTCACTGTCTTTGACTGTAACGTGCTCAAAATGATTTTTTTGTCTTATTTTCCATGAAATCAGGTACCAATACGACACTGACAAAACCCTAACACAAATTCGATTTGTTAGTGAGGACAACAACGTCATTGGGGCCATCAATTGGTTTGCCGTTCATCCTACGTCCATGAACAATACGAACCACTTTGTATCCTCCGATAATGTTGGCTATGCTGCAATTTTACTGGAACAGCATATGAATCCGAAAAATCTTCCCGGACGGGTATGTAGTAGACGCCTGACGATCGACTTTTCTTGTGTGTCTCTTATACTGGTGCGGTTCGTTTGTTTTAGGGAACGTTTGTTGGAGCATTTGCGTCGGCAAATCTAGGTGACGTCTCACCCAACATTATGGGACCGAAATGTGCGTTGTCCGGTGAAAAATGTGACCTGGTCACATCGTCATGTCCGGCGAAACACGGCCAATGCTTTGCTTCTGGTCCGGGAAGAGATCATTTCGAGAGCACCAAAATTATAGCCACTCGATTGTTTGAAGGTGCCTCGGTAAATTATTCGTCGATCGTGTTGCAGTCGCTTGAACATTTCTCTGAAAATTCGCTTTCCATTTGCAGAAAATTCTGAAAGAATCGAGTGGACGTGAAATTTCTGGAAATGTAAATTTCGTTCACCAGTTCGTCGACATGCCGGCCTACAGGACCACCTATTTCAATCCGAAAAAGAAGAAGTCAGAAAATGTAGGTTCCTGTCGAAGCAACGCTTTTGGATCTTGAAAACTAAATTAATTTCTCTGGCAGGTACGAGGTTGTCTGCCAGCAATGGGATACAGTTTCGCAGCAGGAACAACAGACGGACCTGGTGCGT